>NC_056751.1:393044535-393344535 GCF_019279795.1 Protopterus annectens
TCTGTGAGATCCTCCAAAAGTCCTTCCGAGGCTGACGTGGATAGGTTGATGAAATTCCTCATAGCTCAGATTCAGATTGGGGTTATTTTGGATTTGTCTCCCATCAGATCCTTGAGCCTTCCCTCCACTTAACTTGTAGTCGTATCTCCATCTCTGATCAATTCTATGGCTTTGGAGCCCTCTTATTCAAGAACCCCCCCGAGAGAGGTAGTGTCTGATCTGAAGACGGACAGGTTTTCAACTCTGACAGTTTCCGTGACTGGTTCTGTTCCTATACCTTTGGATTGGAATGAATCCCAGAGCCGAAGTTTCTGTATCAGATCTTGGGGGATCAGGGTTGACTCTGATGTTGGAGCAATTCTTGCCCCTTGGGAGCTTTGGCACTAGATAGCTCAGGTCTGGCTCCCTCCTCAAAGTAAGGCTCAGGACAGGGTCAATGCTTGGCTGCTTTGGAGGTTTTGATCCTGTTGCAGCCGGCCATGGCTTCTCCCAGTACATCTGCTTTCTAGGTAGTGGAGAAAGCCTTCCCTCATTTAAGAGATCCATCTCGCCCCCGCCCCCCTCGGTACTATACGTATTCCTTCAGTGGGTACGTGTTTTGATCCCATCAGTTCTATTCCATAGGGACAGTCAGTACTAACTTAGTGCTCAAACAGCTTCCCTACAGGAAATTCCCAGCTCTTCTGATACCTCCCCAGAGCATCCCACTGAGAAGTTTCCCCACAAGAGAATATGCAAAAGAAAGTAGGTAGTCTCATTTGGAATCTCTCTGAGGATACTGACTTGAGGAAGGGGAATCTCCACCTGATGATGTCTCACTACAGATCCTGTTCCCCAAAGGAATCTGTCTTTCTGAAAGCTTTTGGTTCTGACGCATCTGCGTCTTTGACTCCCCTGGCTAATGAGCATATCGATCTAGTCTCTCGACAGGCATGGAAGGAGCCAGACTTTGTCAAAGCAATTCCCCAACACACACAAAATTGTGGCACTGCCGAAGGACATCCTCCATTGGAGCAAATGAGTCCCTGTTGATGCTATGGTTGTGGTGGCAGCCACATAAAAGGAGCTACCTGAACAGAGCTCCTCTGTCCATCCCTCAAATAGTCGAGGACAAAGGACAGATTTGGGAAAAATGTCTTTCATGACCTTTGCTCTGAGGATCCCAAATTATTTAGCTGAATGTACAAGGCTGCAGAGAGATGCGACAAAGGAGCTTTCCAAATCCCTCTTGAAGTCCATGTCTGTCTAGGACTATAGGAGGTCATCTTCACAATTGGTCACTCTATTATCCATTTCTAATGTGTCCTTTAAGTTATCACAGAGGATGCC
This sequence comes from Protopterus annectens, assembly GCF_019279795.1. Lineage (NCBI taxonomy): Eukaryota > Metazoa > Chordata > Ceratodontiformes > Protopteridae > Protopterus > Protopterus annectens. Next base: position 393,045,865 of record NC_056751.1, read on the forward strand.
TCAAGGGATGCAGGTTCAGCCATTGCCATCCGTAGGTGCGCCTGGATCCGGTTATACGATTTTGCGGAGCCCTTCAAGTCTTCTTACATCAGTGCTCCTTTTGATGGAGCATTTTTCTTTGCCCTTCTGTTAAAGAAATGCTTTCCCCACAATGAACAGGAAGGAAAGACCCTGTCTGCAGTAGGGATTCGCTTTTCTAGCCATCAGCATTCCTTTTTCTGCAATCGGAGGTGGTAAGCAAATGTGGTACAATAAATCCCAGGGGTATTTCCAGGATCCACACGAGGGATAACTCCTCCAGGGGCAGAGAGTGGAGTTCAAATGGTAGATGCCATCCTCACAGCAGGTGAGACCACAAAACTAGGGATGTTCTTAGTGTTTATCTGTTGCAGTCGTCACATTTGGGTTATCTGCTGGCAGTAGCCTCAGTCAGCCTGATTAACAAAGTCTTGGTCCTTTGTCACTTGCTGTCAACTCTTCCGTGACGTCAGGTCGTTAGGGGTATAAAACATGCAGCCGATGCCATTACATCAGTCATTCTTGCCATGCCAGAAGCAGAAGCACTTTGCTAGTGCTGGTTGGCTGACTCCCGAAATTTTCGTTTTCGAGTTTCAGAACCGAAGTCTTCAATAAAAGCTAAGTACCCCATTGGGGAAACTTTTCTTGCTCTAAACCGATGTCAGTAAAATTAAATAATTGCATTTTTTGTGCAAAGCAAATACCTCAAAGATTTTCATTCGTACTGTATTCCTTGCCTAGGCCCTGACCTCGATGTAGCCCATTGTCAGACTTGTGCCTTATTTAAACCACAAATTATCAGTCTAATGTATATTTTTTCACTTCTAAATATTTTGGTGCTCTGTTTAATTATCCCGATACGTCTTTGGTAAGCCATCTGACTACTGACATTCCGAAAAAACGCAAAGATAAAGACAGAGACAGGCCACCAAGGTGCCGGTACTCAGTGAGGCTCTTTCCCAGCCACTGATACCTGCTACTTCGGATTCACAGACCTCTACTGAGAGCCATTCGGAGTCCGGTATGCCACAAGATGCTTCAACTGTGGAACCTGCAGATGTCTCTACCTTGGATGGGTCCAGAGCCGCTTTGCAGGCACCGGCTTCTGAGGGTGTATTTAGGCCTACTGACTTGCGTATTAAACCGATGACATCTTCTTCGTCAAGGCCTAAAACTCGAACCATGCCTAGAAAACTGACGCCCAGACCGCATGGTCAGGCCTCCATGCCTAAAAAAAAAATAAGAATTACTGAAGACCTTATTAGTTTTATCAGGGGAAGCCAACCTTTCCCCTCTGAGACCTAGGACTGAGTTTACTTATGATACTTCTGACCAGTATTCTGAAATTTCTGTTTGCTCTAATGACCAGGATTTACCTTCATCTACCTATGAGGATTCTGATGCTGAGGACTCTATTCCCTCTGCTTCTCTCCCAGAGGATTTCTCTTTTGGTGAAACCTTGCATTCTCTCAGGGAGTGTTTTCATTGGGAGAGTCAGGATTTCTCTGATTCTAAAAAGAGGCTTAGGGATTTCTTACTCCTGCCCCAGCACATGCCTTTAGCTGTACCTCCTGTACTGGACATTGCTGATGATGCATTTTCGGTAACTAGCATGGCCCCTGACTCTCTTCCTCCTATTCCCAGAAAACCTGATAGATATTAAAGGGTTCTTGACTCCACAAGTTCATTTTCAAAAGTCCTACTGCGGATCCTGAAACCATTTCACAGGGACCCAAGGGCATTAAAGCTTCTACTGCCAAAAAGCCTACTCCCTCTGATAGAGACTCCGGGGCGCTGGATAGATGGGGTAAGACGTTATACACTTCTGCAACTTTGGCCATTAAGGCCTTGAATTGCCAGTTTCATATTTTAAAGTATCAGCAGCATATTGTTGGATTGCTTAAACAGAAAATTATGTTGATTCCTGATTGTGTTGAAAATAAGGATTTACAGGATTTAATGCATTCTGCTGAATAAGTTGGTAAACATACATTGCAATGTGGTTTTGATTCACTAGAGGCATCTTGTAGGGCTGCTGTAACTGGGTCTGTACTTAGAAGGCATGCTTGGCTTAAGGAGCAATCCTTGCCAGATTATGTTAGCGAAATTACTGGGTGCTCCCTTAAATCAGGACAACCTGTTTGGCAACAGGGCAGAAGAATTTCTTAAAAAGATGGAGGAAAAAGCAAAATCTATGCAAACCGTTAAAGATTTTTTTGCAAGTACAACCTCCAAGATTTAGTAGGCATTGGCCTTCTAAGAATTGTTCCTTTCCTGCCTCTTCCAGTCCTTCTCAGTCCAAACCCAGATCCAGCAGAGCATCCAGGCTTCAGTCCCAGGGTACGCACAGGACTAAGCAGTGGGAGGCCTCCACTTCCAAGCCTGGGAGTAATAAAACTCCCCCCTATGGTAAATTGTCTCATTGACTTCTTTTTAAAACTTTCAAGCACTTCTCAACTAACTGCCCCTTTGGTGGGGAAGATTGCACTTCATGCAGACAACTGGGGACTTATTACCCAGGACAAATGGGTTTTAAAGATAGTGTCCCAAGGATACAGATTTGACTTCCACACGTTACCAACTCAAGCGGTTGGCCGCATCTACCTCCAAATCAGTGGGCAGAGGCCCAAAAGCAAGTACAGTCTCCCTTAAGCATAGGGGCTATTCATTTGGCACCAGAAGAGGAAAAGGGACAATGTTTCTACCCAAAACTTTTCCTGGTACCCAGAAAAGACAATTCATGGCATCCGATCTTGGACCTGTCTACTCTAAACACCTTTTTGGTGATTCCAAAATTCAAGATGCTTACTCTGCACCAATTGCTTCCTATGCTAGGCAAAGATGCCTGGTTGGCAACACTAGATGTAAAGGAAGCATACCTGCACATCCCAATCAGGGAATCTTGCAGACGATACCTAGGCTTCAGAGAAGGGTGCACGCACTATCAGTTTCTCTGCACTGCCCTTTGGCTTATCTTCTGCGCCGAGGTTATTCACCAAGTGCCTAACTCCAATCATTGCATTTTGCAGGCAAAGAAATATTCAAATATGCCCATACCTGGACGATTGTCTAGTTCAGGCAGAAAACCAGGACATAATTTTGAATCATCTGGCTTTGGTACAAAGGATGCTAACTTGTCTGGGGTACACCATAAATGAAAAGAAATCACACCTTGTACCCTGTCTGCAAATTTATATTTCTGGGAGTAAGCTTGAATACAACTTCTCAGATGGCTTTCCTCATGCCAGAGAAACAAATTCACTTGACAACCTTCTTCAAACAAGTGGCCACAAAAACCCTGCTGTCTGCAAGGCAAATACTATAAGCCTTGGGGTTCATGGCCTCCTGCATTCTTATAATTCCATATGCAAGACTGTATATGAGGAAACTGCAGTGGTATCTAAAAAGCCTATGGTGTCATCATTCTCAGGATCTAAAAGCAATGATTCCTATCATACCTTGCTTACGCCTAGAGTTCCTTTGGTGGGCAGAGGCCTGCCACCAAAACAAGTGACTACCATTCACACTACCCCCTGCCGCCCATACCCTAGCAACAGATGCATCAGACTATGCATGGGGTGGGGGGGGGGGGTGAACCTGGCAGGGAAGTGCATTCATGGCAAATGGAACCCAAGTTAAATGCACCTGCACATCAGTCTAAAAGAAATGTTAGCTGTACAGAATGCTTTGACAGCCTTCAAGGACCACATTCTTCCAGGACAGTTACTGGTAAAGACAGACAACACCACTGTGTTATGTGGTACATAAACAAGCAGTGGGGTATGCATTCTTAATCCTTGTGCAGACTAGCCATGGCATTGTGGAACACAGCCTTGAGCTACAAAGTGCATTTATAAGCTCAAGTCCTGCCAGGAAAACTATAAATACACTGGCAGATGGACTAAGCAGAAATCTCATGGACCCACACAAGTGGAAACTGGAACCAAGGATTTTCAACATGTTGACATGCAAAAGGGGGAGCCCGGCTATAGAGCTGTTTGCCTCCCCCCAGAACTGAACTACCAATTGGAAAATTTTGCACAAGGACTCCCCACAGACAAGCTTGGAAAGTGGATGCTCTGCCTTTCAGTTGGAAAAACCTAACAGTTTATGCCTTTCCTCCTCTGCCTCTGCTCTCCAAAGTACTGCTAAAGATCAAACAAGACAAACAAAGGACGATTTTGATTGCGCCAGACTGGCCACACCAACACTGGTACCCCCTCCTGCATAGTGGGTCGCTGTGGGCCCCATGGCACCTGCCTCAGACTCTCCTACCTTGCTGTCTCAGCAGGAGAACCAGATTCTGCACCCTCCACTTCAAACACTGAACCTAGCAGCCTGGCTAATTACCTTATCTCTCCTTTACCATCGCTCAGTAAACCAGTGATGAATATCATTTTAGAGGCAAGGAGGCCTAGTACTAGAAAATCTTATGCTGATAAATGGAAAAGATTCTGTGCCTGGACCCATTCTCAAGGGATGAGCACAGCAGTGCCCAATTTACCTCTGATTTTACAATACTTAACTGAGATGCTTCACAAGGGCCTGTCTTTTTCCTCAATAAAAATTCACGCCTCAGCCATTTCAACTCATTATAACATAGAACCCTCCCCTCTTCTCTCATCCACTGCTCAAGCTGTTACTCAGAGGGGCCAAAAATTTAAGACCACCCAGGAGAGCTCCTACTCCAGCCTGGGACCTTTACTTTGTATTGGAGAAATTCACCCTTCCTCCTTTCGAGCCAGCTGCTACTGCAGATTTTAAATTCCTTTCTTGGAAAACAGCTTTCCTTTTAGCAATCATTTCAGTAAGAAGGGTATCTGAATTGCAGGCCCTCATGGCAGTGGAGCCTTTCCTCATTTTTCATGCAGACAGGGTATCCCTCAGGACCAATCCCTCTTTCATGCCAAAGGTGGTGTCCACTGTGGCCCTTAATATGTCCATTCATTTGCCAACCTTTTCTAATCCACAGAACAAAGGAGAACAGGTACTGCACTCCTTAGATGTGCACAGACAACTTAGAATGTTCATCGTGTTTCACTTTTGCAGTCATTACACTTGGGTTATCCTGCTGGCAGGCCGTCCGCAGTCTGCCTGAATTCCAAAGTCCTGGTCCAGCGTCGGTTGCTGTCGCCTCTTCCCTGAAGTCAGTGCGCCAGGGGTATAAAAGATGCAGCAAATGCCATTTTCTTCAGTCTTTCTTGCCGTGCGGTGCCCGAAGCAAAAGCAGTTCGCAAGTGCCGGTCGGCCGACTCCTGAGATTTTCAAAATTGAATTTCAGATCCGAAGTCTTCTATAAAGCTAAGTACCCTGTTGGGGAAACTTTTTTCTTGCTCCAGACCAGTGTCAGAAAAAGTTAACAGTTGTATTTCTTGTGGGAAGCAAATACCTCATAAGGATTTTCATTCTTACTGTATTCATTGCCTAGGCCCTGACCATGACGTAGCTAGTTGTTGGTTTTGTGCGAGATTTAACCAACGCACTATTAAGCATCGGTACGATTTTGCTCTTCATTACTTTGGCCGAAGGGTTAACTATATAATGCCGCTGGAACAACCGATGACTGGAATTCATAAAAAGTGCAAGGAAAAAGAAAAGGACAGGCATCCGAGGTCCAAAACCGACGAAGCCTCTTCTAGGCCAGTCGCCGGTTCTCAGTGAGGCGCTTTCGCAGCCCCTGACACCTGCTACCTCAGAGCCACAGGCCGCATCCGACTCCCATGTAGAGACAGCTAGGCCTCTGGATACTCAAGGTATTGGGCCTTCGGAAACTAATCCCTCGGATGGGTCTGGAGCCGCTGAGTAGGCATCAGCTTCTCAGGGTGTTTTCAGACTTGCACAGCTTTATATCAAGCCAACTTCAGCATCCAAGACAAAGACTAAAACAGTTTTAAAGACAAGGAAACAAGTATAGCATTATCCAGGACAGACTTCCATGCCTAAGAAACAGATGCTCAAAATGGCCGAAGACCTAATTACTTTGATCAGGGATTCCCATCCCCCTCCTGATAAGAGGCCTAGGCAAGATACTGAATATGATTCCACTGATCAGGTTTCCATTTCCTCTGACTCCTCTTCAGAACAGGGATACTCTATTCCTCCCTATGAGGATTCTGATGCTGAAGAATCTATTCCTTCAGCTTCTCCTCCTGAGGATTACTCATTTGGAGAAACCCTGCATACCATGAGGGAGCATTTCCACTGGGAGAGCCAAGAATATTCAGATTCTAAGAAAAGGCTCAGAGACTTTCTTCTACTACCTCAGCACAGACCTCTTGCTATTCCACCTGTTCTAGACATTGTAGATGTATTTTCAGAGTCCGGCCTGTCTCCCGACTCTTTACCTCCTGCACTTGTTAAGCCAGACAGATACTACAGGATTCCAGATTCTCATAAATTTCTATATAAAAACCCTGCTGCTGACGCAGAAACTATTTCTCAGGGTCCCAAAGGGGTCAAGGCTGCTAATGCAAAAAACCCTGTCCCCTCAGATAGAGATTCTAGGGCACTGGACAGATGGGGGAAAAAGTTTACACTTCTGCTACCTTGTCTGTAAGGGCTTTAAATTGTCAGTTTCATATGCTTAAATATCAGCAGTACTTAATGTGTCAGTTAAAATAGAAAATGTTGACAAATTCTGAATGTTCTGAAAACAAGGAATTGCAGGATTTATTGCATGCAGCTGAACAAGTGGGAAAACATACTTTGCAATGTGGTTGTGATTCGCTGGGGGCCTCTTGCAGGGCCACTGTAACAGGTTCTGTTATTAGAAGGCATGTTTCGTTAAAGGAACAGCCTCTGCTTGATCATGTTAAAGCAAAATTATTGGATGCTCCATTACAGCATGATGCTTTGTTTGGTGTTAAGGCAGAAGAGGTGTTGAAGAAAATGGAAGATAAAGTCAAATCTATGCAGACAGTGAAGGATTTCTTACAGGTACAGCCACCCAGATTTAGCAGGAACTGGCCTTCTAAGAATTGGTCCTTTCCCTTGTCAGACAGGCCACAGAGAGGCAGATACAGACACCCTAGAGGCAGACAACAGTCCCAGGGCTCATACAGGCCCAAACAATGGGGTGTTTCTACCTCCAAAAGCGGAGAAGACAAATCACAGCCATATAGGAAACAGTCCCAATGACTTCCCTCTGCCAATGCCAAGCACTTATCTTTTGGCAGCACCCTTAGGGGGAAAGCTAGCACTTTTTTCACAAAATTGGCATATGATCACCCAGGACAAATGGGTCCTAAATGTAGTCTCTCAGGGCTACAGGTTCCACTTTCACACCCTTCCAAAGCCAAAAGGTATGCCAGACCTGCCACACAATCAGTGGGCAGAGGCACAAAAACAAGTTTCACATCTCATGAACATGAGGGCCATTCAGCCAGTGCCACAACAAGAGCAGGGACAAGGATTTTACTCAAGACTTTTCTTAGTACCAAGAAAGGACAAAGCATGGAGACCAATTCTGGACCTGTCTATTCTAAATACTTTTCTGGACATTCTGAAATTCAAAATGTTGACTGTACAACAGATTCTGCCCATGCTGGGCAAGATGGCTTGGCTTGTAACTTTGGACTTGAGGCATACCTGCATGTCCCAATCAATCTTGCAGAAGATACCTCAGATTCATAGATGGCTCAATGCACTACCAATTCTCTGCACTGCCCTTTGGCTTATCTACTGCGCCCAGGGTCTTCACAAAATGCCTGGCACTAGTAATTGCATTTTGCAGACAGAGGAATTCAGTTATATCCCTACTTGGACGACTGCCTTATTCAAGCAGAGACCAAAGACATTCTACTAAAGCATCTGGCGTTTGTAAAAAGATTACTAATTTGCCTAGGGTACACTGTAAACAAAAAGAAATCAAAACTAATACCCTCTCAAGAGATAATATTCCTGGGTGCAAGCTTAAATACAACTGCCCAGATGGCTTATCTCACGCCAGACAAAGGCAACTGACTTCTTGCATCAAAAGCATGGCAACAAAGACCCAGCTATCTACAAGAAAAATTCTGCAGGCTCTGGGCTACATGGCCTCCTGCATTCTGCTAATTCCATATGCAAGACTGCATATGAGGAAACTACAGTGGTATCTAAAAAGTGTTTGGACTCAACATTGCCACAGCCTGAAATCATTAATTTCACTCATTCCCTGCCTGCAACAGTAGTTTTGATGGTGGGCACCGGCCTGTCACTACAACAAGGGACAGCCATTCACTTTACCCACAACCAGGCAAACACTAACAGATCCGTCATATTATGCCTGAGGGGCCCACATGGCAGGAAAATGTATTCAGGGCACATGGCCCCCAAGCCAAAGGCATCTTCACATCAATCAGAAAGCGATGCTAGCTGTACAAAATGCCCTGACAGCCTTCAAGGACCTACTTCATCCAGGACAGCTGCTGAGAAAGATGGACAGCACCACAGTTATGTGGTACATAAACAAGCAGGGGGGGCACACATACCTCCTCTGCTGACAAGCCATGATTTTGTGGAACACAGCATTGACCTACCAAGTACACCTGCAAGCACAATTCCTGCCAGGAAAAACAAATGCTCTGGCAGACTAAGCAGAAACCTCATGGATCCTCACGAGTGGAAACTAGATCCACAAATCTTCAGCATGATAACAAGGAAATGGGGATGCGCAGACAGTTTTTTTTGCCTCCCCTCACAACTGCCAACTTCAGAGATTCTGTACAAGGACTTATCACAAACAAGCATGGAAAGTGGATGCCTTGTCATTCAGCTGGAACAACCTTACAGTGTACGCCTTTCCTCCACTGCCTCTCCTCCCCAAGGTACTCCTAAAGGTCAGACAAGAGAAGTCACAAGTGATACTAATTGCCCCAGATAGGCCACGCCAACACTGGTACCCAATCCTAAGGAGCTTGTCCCAAGGCCCAGCCTGGACATTGCCTCAAATTCCTCATTTACTGACCCAACAAAACAATCGGATCCTGCACAGCCAACTCAGAATCCTAAATCTAGCTGCATGGCGAATAGTGTAACCATTCAGAATACACCTCTCTTTAAAGCGGTTATGGATGTTATTTTGGAGGCCAGGAGGCCCAGCACCAGAAATTCTTATGCATCAAAATGGAAGAGATTCTGTGCTTGGAACCAGGCACAAGGAATTGACATGCCTGTCCCAAATATACCTCAGATTTTACAATATCTAACTGAGATGCTGGGCAAAGGCCTATCCATGCCTCTACCATTTCAGCTCATTTCAATACAGACCCACCTATTTTTTCACATCCATTGCTTAGGCAGTTCCTCAGGGGGGCCAAACATACAAGACCTCCAAGGAGAGCACCAATACCTGCATGGGACCTCAATTTTGTCTTGGAAAAACTCACACAACCTCCTTTCGAGCCAGCCAATACAGCTGAGATAAAATTCTTATCATGGAAAACAGCTCTGCTCCTAGCAATAACTTCAGCAAGAAGAGTCTCAGAGTTACAGGCATTAATGGCTGTGGAACCTTTCATTATCTTCCATCCGGACAGGGTTTCTCTAAGGACAAACCCATCATTTATGCCTAAGGTGGTGTCCAGTGTGGCTCTTAACCAAACCATTCATTTGCCTACTTTTTTCCCAAACTCACAGAATAAAGCGGAGAGACTTCTACATTCTTTCGACATACACAGACAGCTATGCTTCTACTTGTCAAAACTAAAGCTTTTAGAAAGACTGAGCAACTTTTAGTGGCATATGCTGCAGGATCACAAGGAAAGGCTATCTCAAAGCAGACTGTTTCAAAATGGATAGGACACTGCATTCATTTCTGCTATTCTCAACATGGCAAGCCATTGCCTAAGGGCATTAGACCACATTCTGCCAGGGCAGCAGCCACCTCAGCAGCCTTCCTCAGAGGAGTACCAACCAAGGATATTTTGGAGGCTGCAACTTGGACTTCAGTGCACACTTTTAATAAGCACTACCACTTACCTCTTTACTCTAAATTCAGAGCAGGCTTTGCCACTGCAGTTCTGCAGGGCCTTATAGCCACTCCTAATTCTATTTAGACCCAGCCGCTCAACCTCAGCTTTGGGGTTCAACCCAAGTGTAATGACTGCAACAGTGAAACACAAATATAGTACAGTTGTGTACCTACCATAAATGTAAATGTTCGAGTGTATTCACTGTTGCAGTCCAGGTTACCCACCCACCATCCCCCTTTCTTTGCTGGGACTTAGCTGTACTTCTCTATCCTATACAACCTATGTGGTGTATTTGCTTGTAGAGGAAGGTATTGTTTATTTTAGTGCATTCTTTCATAAGCAATGTTTTTTAGCCTACCCTTTTGGGGGCACCTGACATCTGGGGCAAGGAAAAGTGAAGAAAATGGCATCGGCTGCATCTTTTATACCCCTGGTGCACTGACGTCAGGGAAGAGGCGACAGCAACCGACGCCAGACCAGGACTTTGGAATTCAGGCCGACTGCGGGTGGCCTGCCAGCAGGATAACCCATGTGTGATGACTGCAACAGTGAATACACTCGAGCATCTACATTTATGGTAGGTACAGAACTGTACTTTCTGCTTGGACAGGACTAAACCTCGAAGGAAATATGAACCAACTGCTGGTGACATTTGCTGCAGGGACAGAGGAGAAGGCTGTTTCAAAGCAAACCTTCTCCAAATGGATAGGCCATTGCATTCATATCTGCTATAAGCACCATGGAAAACCTATCCCACGGGGGATCAGACCCCTCTCAACCCAGGGCTGCATCTGCCTTCTATAGCTTTTCTCAGAGGCGTACCTACCAGGGACATCCTAGAAGCTGCTACCTGGAGTTTTGTACATACTTTCACCAAGCATTACCATTTGCCAATTTTCTCTAAATCCAGAGCTGACTTTGCCACTGCAGTCTTGCAGGGCCATATAGCTGGTTCTAATGTTATCTAAATTCCTCCTCCCATCCTTAACTTTGGGAATCTACCCAAATGTGTTGACTGCAACAGTGAAACATGAAGAACATAGTACAGATGTCCTTCAAGGATGCATCTGCAGTCCTTACAAATGGGTTGTCCTGTCGTCAGGCAGCCCTTCGGTCGGCCGAATTCCAAAGTCTGGGTCTGGCCTCTGCTGATGTCGCACTTCACCCGACGTCATAGCTGCAGTTATTCAGGTATAAAGGTATCAGCCAACGCCATCTTCCTCAGTCTTTCTTGCCGCGTGGCGCCCGAAGCAGAAGCTGTTCGCAAGTGCCGGTCGGTCAGAACCAGAGATTACTACTACCGAAGACTTCTAAAAAGCTAAGTACCCCATTGGGGACTCTCTCTTGCCTCAGCCGATGTCAGAAAAAGTGAATAACTGTTTAACTTGTGGGAAACAAATACCTCATAAAGATTTCCACTCTTACTGCTTACCTTGTTTAGGCCCAGACCACGAAGTAGCAGCTTGTCTAGCCTGTGCTTCTTTCAACCGGCGGACGCTTAGACGTCGGTCGGAATTTGCTGAGGAGTTTTTCGGCTCCACTTTTGCTTACATTATGCCGTCGGATTCTCCGACTATGCAAATATCTAAAAAGCGCAAGGAAAAGGACCGACACTCGCGGTCTGCGGTTTCGGCCGAAACCACGGTTAAGCCAACCGCGAGTGTCTCTGTTTCGGCTGAAACCTAGTCCACGGTTCTTCCTTCGGCCGAAAGCTTACCTCCTACCGAGGCCTCATCCAGCATGGCTGAATCTGCTACTGAAATCCCACCCGCTCTTGCAGGTTCACAGGATTTATCTGATACTATCCCTTTGGATATTTCTACCCCTGCACGTGGAGCTGCTAGGCCACCTGCATCCATGTCGATTAAGGCCTTTGCCAGGGCTAAAGCAGCAAAATCTACCAAAACTGTGCCTGCTAAGACCCCCTCTCACAGGCCTAGCTCTAGTTCACAAATGCTTAGTCTAGCAGAGGATCTCATTTCTTTGATCCGGGATCCCAACCACACCCAGACAGGGCCTCTCACCCACCTCCAGAGAAGAGGACTAGAGTAGAGCCCCCTGAGCCAGTTTCTTCAGATGACTCCTCTGATGAATCAGATAATTCTAACCCTCCAGAGGGCCCTTTTTCTCCTTATGAGGACTCTGATGCAGAAGAGTCCATTCCTTCTGCCTCTCCGCCTGAGGAATTTTCTTTTGGGGAAACCTTGCATGCTATGAGGGAACAATTTCAATGGCAGGGCCAGGATTTTTCAGACTCTAGGAAAAGGCTTAGAACCTTTTTGCATTTGCCACAGCATAGGCCTTTAGCCATTCCTCTAGTACTTACTGTTGTGGATGATGCTCTTAATGATGCTTGTACTGCTCCTGATTCTCTTCCTCCGGCCCCTGCTAAGCCCGATAGGTACTACAGGCTTCCGGACACACATTATCATTTGTATAAGGCTCCTTTTGCAGATCCCGAAACTATCTCCCAGGGACCAAAGGCTGTAGCAGCTACCTCTGCCAAAACCCCTCCCTCTGAAAGGGAATCTAGGGCCTTAGAGATGGGGTAAAAAGTTTACACTTCTGCTACTCTTTCAGCTAGGGCCTTGAACTGTCAATTCCACATGATTCAGTATCAGGAATTTATGTTAGACCAGTTAACTAAAAACTGTCCTCGGATGAACCATTAGACAAAAAGTCTGTTCAGGAAATGGTACATAACATTCAGCAGGTCAGTAATCATTCCTTAAAATGCGGCTATGATGCACTGGAGGCTTCCTTTAGATCAGCCATGACTGGTACAGTGATCAGAAGACATGCATGGTTAAAAGAGCAGTCCTTACCAGACCATGTTAAATCAAAGCTCCTAGATGCTCCCATGGATAAGCTCAATTTGTTTGGCTCCCCTGCACAGCAGGTGCTGAAGAAGGTGGAAGAGAAAGCAAAATCTGTCCAGACAGTCAAGGATTTCTTGCAGGTCCAGCCTCCAAGGTTTAGCAGGAACTGGCCTTCCAAGAATTGGTCCTTTCCAGACACCTCCAGAGCTCAGAGAGGCAGGAATAGGCGCTCGAGGCAGGGGTCAATCCAGAGGTGCCTACAGCGGGCGTCAGTGGCAGGCTAACAACCAGCGAGGTACAGCCACAGATCCAGCCACCACCACTTCCACAGGACAATCACAGTGACTTGGCTCTGGCACCGCCTACCAGGGAACAACTAGAAGCACCCTTAGGCGGGAAGCTAGCCTTATTTTCAGTAAACTGGCATTACATCACAGGAGACAAATGGATTTTACAGACAATAGACCAAGGTTACAGGTTTCACTTCCATACTCTACCAAGGAAGAGAGGAATGCCAAACCTACCTCCAAATCAGAAGACAGAAGCTCTAGAACAAATAACTCACTTACTAAGGATGAGAGCTGTAGAAAGGGTACCATCTATGGAGAAGGGCAAGGATTTTACTCCAGACTCTTCCTGGTACCAAGAAAAGAAAACCAATGGAGACCTATTCTCGACCTGTCCGCTTTAAACACATACCTCATTGTTCCAAAATTCAAAATGCTGACCCTACAGCAACTTCTTCCCATGCTGGGCAAGGAGTCTTGGCTGGTAACTCTAGATCTCAAGGAGGCATACCTGCACGTCCCCATACGACCAAATTGCAGAAGATACCTCAGATTTCTTGCAGGATCAGAGCATTATCAATTCTCAGCATTGCCCTTTGGCTTATCTACTGCGCCCAGAGTATTCACGAAATGCCCGGCATCAGTAATTGCTCATTGCAGGCTTCAGGGAATTCAAATCTACCCTTACCTGGACGACTGCCTGTTACAAGCGGACAACAAAAACAAATTAACAAAAGACTTGAAAAGGGTCATTTATCTACTGCAAGCCCTGGGATACACAGTCAATATAAAAAAGTGTAGGCTGATACCATCCCAAAGGATAACCTTCTTGGGTGCAGAGCTGGACACATCAAAACAAATGGCATTCCTAACAGTAGAAAAAACAGGAGCAACTCCCTCTCTACTTCATGGCATTAACAAAGCAGAACCAGCTAACAGCAAGAAAAGTCCTGCAAGCCCTGGGTTACATGGCATCCTGCATAATATTGATTCCACATGCCAGACTACATATGAGAAAGTTACAGTGGTACCTAAGGAATTTATGGTCTCAGCACAAGCACAGCCTAGAAACCCGAATTCCAATAATTCCATGCCTGAAGCAAGAATTCCAATGGTGGGCTCAGGCCTGTCAATCAAACAAAGGACTGCCCTTCCACAGCACTCAACCAAGCCAGACCATCACAACGGACGCCTCAGACCTCGGTTGGGCGCACATGCTGGACAAGTGCATACAAGGCTTATGGACTCAAGACCAGCTGCACCTACACATAAATCAAAAGGAAATGCTGGCAGTAAAACTGGCAATTCAGACATTCAGACCATTTCTTCGACAGGGTCAACTGTTGATAAGGACGGACAACACCACAGTTATGTGGTACATCAACAAACAGGGAGGCACACATTCATACCCTCTATGCGGATGGCAATGGACCTCTGGAATGTGGCCCTGAGCTTCAACATTCAGTTACAAGCAATTTTGTGCCAGGAAAAGAAAGTATACTAGCAGACATCCTAAGCAGAACTACCACGGATGCCCACGAATGGATGCTGCATCCGGACATCTTCAAAACCATTACAGGAAATGGGGACTACCAGAAATAGACTTATTTGCATCCCCACACAATCACCAACTGAAAAAATTCTGCACGAGGACGTACCACCCACTTGCTTGGAAAGTGGACTCCCTATCTTTCAGTTGGAAAAACCTGACAGCATATGCATTCCCACCTCTTCCTTTGATGCACAAGGTGCTATTGAAGATCAAAGAAGACCGTCCAAGGATCATCCTGATAGCTCCAGACTGGCCAAGGCAACATTGGTACCCATTACTGAGGAGTATGTCTCGGGAACAAATATGGCCTCTGCCCTAATTCCCTTACTGTTAACACAGAACAACTTCAAAACCCTGCATCCAAACCTGAAAACACTGCAGCTGGCTGCCTGGAACATTGCATAAGACCAAATAACACAGATTTATCTCAAAGGGTTAAAGACATTATCTTGGAGGCTCGCAGACCCTCAACAAGAAAAAATTATTCAGCAAAATGGAAAAGATATCTCATTTGGAGTACTGCAAAAGGAGAAAATGTGTCACTGGTAAACATAGCTAACATCCTGGAATACTTGGCAGAGCTCTTCCACAATGGCCTGTCCTATTCTTCCATTAAGATTCATGCATCAGCTATTTCAGCAGAATACAACTTGGATCCTCCAGTCTTCTCACATCCTCTGCTCAGGCAGTTTCTGAGAGGAATTAAAATGTAAAACCACCTAGGAAGCCACCATTGCCAGCATGGGACTTGAACTTTGTGCTAGAAAAGTTGACACTCCCTCCTTTCGAGCCAGCAGCAACAGCAGAATTACAGTACTTATCATGGAAAACTGCTTTCCTGCTTGCAATCACTTCAGCAAGAAGGGTTTCTGAACTACAGGCATTAATGGCAGTACAGCCCTTCCTGATCTTCCATCAAGATAGAGTGTCCATGAGAACTAATCCTACTTTTATGCCAAAGGTGGTCTCCAGGGTATCTTTAAACCAAGCTATCCACCTGCCTACATTCTTCCCCAACCCACAGAACAGGGGAGAAAGACTGTTGCATACCTTGGATGTACATAGACAATTACGTTACTACCTGGACAGGACCAAGAGCAATAGAAAAACTGACCAGCTACTGGTAGCATATGCAACAGGAATGGAAGGAAAAGCAATTTCAAAACAGACAATCTCTAAGTGGATAGGAAATTGCATTAGATTTTGTTACTCTTACCATGGGAAGAAAACTCCAGAAAACATCAGACCTCACTCTACAAGGGCTACAGCCACTACCACAGCTTTTTACGAGGCGTGGCTACCAAAGACATTTTAGAGGCTGCTACTTGGAGCTCCGTGCATACATTTGCCAAGCATTATAATTTACCCTTATACTCCAGATCCCGAGCAGGTTTTGCCACTGCTGTTTTGCAAGGGATCTTAACTACACCATAATCTTATTACTCCTCCTCCCCAGTTTGGCTATGGTATTCTACCCATTTGTAAGGACTGCAGATGCATCCTTGAAGGACATAGTACAGTTTTGTACCTACCATAAATGTAGATGTCCGATAGGCATGCATCTGCAGTCAGGATTACCCTCCCTCCTTCCCCTCTGAGGTACTCCTAGGGTATTTACCCATCTTCTAGCTAGCTGGGGGAATCTAGTATGGTGTATTTGTTTGTATATATGTATATACATGTTTATTTTTATTTGCTCTCTCTTATTTGGAAACTTTTGCAATTATCCAAATTTAGCCTTCCTAGAGGGCACCTGGCATCTGGGGCAAGAAACACTGAGGAAGATGGCGTTGGCTGATACCTTTATACCCGAATAACTGCAGCTATGACGTCGGGTGAAGTGCGACATCAGCCGAGGCCAGACCCAGACTTTGGAATCCGGCCGACCGAAGGGCTGCCTGACGACAGGACAACCCATTTGTAAGGACTGCAGATGCATGCCTATCGGACATCTACATTTATGGTAGGTACAAAACTGTACTTTGTGTACACTTACCGTAAATGTAGATGTTCAAGTGTATTCACTGTTGCAGTCCTGGATACCCTCCGTCCAGCCCCCTGACTTCTTTTGGCTATACCTCTTCTCTCCTTTACAATGCTTAAAAGCTTTTTAGTGTATTTGCTTTTTTGTTGGAGGTATAACCTTTTATATTTATAAATGTAATTGCTTCCCATTAGGGGGACACCTGAAATCTGGGGCAAGAAAAACTGATATAATGATGTCAGCTGCATGTTTTATACCCCTGATGACCTGACGTCATGGAAGAGGAGACAGCAACCGACATAGGACTCAAGACTTTGTTAATCAGGCCGACTGAGAGCTACTGCAAGCAGATAATCGGTGTGTGATGACTGCAACAGTGAATACACTCTAGCATCTACATTTATGATAAGCATACACAACTGTACTTTTCTGAGACTCCTTTCTTTATAGACCCTTTTCAGTGCTCCTGATGGGTTGCCTGACTTGCCCACCTCTGGAGGCAGTCGGGGGGGGGGGTGCTTGTCTTTGCACCCAGGCGCTTGGGCTTATATAGCAAAACATTCTTGGATGCTGAAATTAGTAGCCAGAGGTTATTTCATGCCATTTTTCCAGATTCCCCCAATCAGAAGAAGAAAGCTTCCTGATGTCCTTACCCAGTCAGCGAGAAACTGCAGCTCGAGATATTCAAAAGCTGCTAGACAAGAGTCATCCAGGAGGTCCCACCAGGCCAAGGAGGATTCAGAATTTACTCAAGGTTCTTTTTAGTGAAGAGGAAAAGGGACCCGAGACCAATTTTCGATCTAAGCACCCTGATCCAATTTGTGAAAAAGTCTAGAGTTCCAATTGGTCACGTCTCAGTCCATCCTGCCTTTTTTGCATAATTGCTCTATTGTCACATCAAGATGAACAGATGATCCTGAAGATATCTGCACTTTTGATTGTGACCCAGTCGTGAGTTCAGAGCCAAGTGTACAGCAGTGGTAGCAGCTCAGCTGAGACTGCTGAGATTTTGAGTGATTCCATATCTAGACTACTTGCTCTTCACTCCCCCAACCAGACATCTCTTAGAACAGTCCAGGGACTATTTGATCCAACTTTGTCAAGCTCCAGGCATTATAGTCAGCATCTTCAAATCAAAACTGCAACTAGTACAGAACCAGGAGTTCATTGGTGCCCATTTGAACACAGTAATGTTAGATTACTGCTGTGTCTTCACATCATGTGGATTGTCAAGTTCCAAGTACAGCAAATTCTTGTTCATGCTACTCCTCCAGCCAGACTTGTCCTTCAGGCTCTAGGTTGAATGGCAATGGCCATATCCTTAGTTCCTGTGGCACGTTTCTATATGCATGTTCTCCAGTGGACTGTAGCTCTTTGGGTGGTGTATTCCCCAACATTCTGCCCTTACCAGTGAAACTCACTAAAGTGCACGGAAATTTTCTTCATTGGTGGAATCAGACGAGATTTACCTGGTCTGTCCTTTCATTGTCTCCCCCCAGTGGCCACGGTGACCACAGATACCTCCCAAATGGGGGGGGGGGGCATTTCTTAGGATGGATGGTCTAAGGCACATGGTCCCTCCAAGAGTCTAATTCACGCATTAGTGTCCTAGAGATTAGAGCAGTTCTATTAGTATTGCAGGCCTTTCTTCCTTTAGGGACTATTGTGATACAAACTGACATGTCTGGGGTTTGTTACCTTAGTAAGTGGGAATGTGATCTTATCCCCTTTGTCGAGAGGTAATGAGTGTGTGGCAGTGGGCTATCTCCTCCAAACATTTTCTGGTGGCAGTGCACATTCTGGGAAAATCCAACATACTAACAGATAAACTCAGCAGGTCCATTTTATTACCTCACGAGTGGTCTCTGTCTGTGGTGGTTAAGATTATTCGTCGTTGGGACCAGCCTTGCTACGATCTCTCTGCGTCTCCCCACAATGTGAAGTGCTTCAGGTATCTTGCTCTAATCCCCCTCAGGCAAAGTCACCGAGAGATGCTATAGTCAATGTTTGGCCCTCCAGTCCCCTTTACGCCTGTCCCCCTTTACCTGTAATTCCAAAATTCTTACAGTAAGTCAGTCAATTGAAGAGCTTAGTTACCCTCATTGCCCCCTTCTGGCCTCACAAGGTGTGGTTCCCCTTTCTTTGGTCTAGTCCTTTTTATCCTCCATGGATATTAGACCCCAGTCCTGATCTCCTATCACATCCCTTGGGGATGAAGCATCCCAGTATTCCAGCCCTCAAACTAATTGCATGGTTTCTCCAATTCCATTATTAGTTAGACAGCCCAGGCTTTCCTCCCCAGTTATACTTTTATTTTCCCAAAAAGCTTCTACAAATAAGATCTACAGAAGTAAATGGAAAAGATTTTTAGTTTGGGCTTTCAGAAAAGACATTGATCCTTTTATGCTTTTATTTCTTCGGTTCTCGAGTGTTTAGCTTCTCTTTTTCGGGAAGGTGCTAGTTTTATCACAAAGTACAATTAACAGCCTTATCAAATTTCCATTCAGGGAGAAAGCTTCCTCTCTAGCTTATTCCAAATTGTGGAGGGCTATTCTAAAGGGCACCTTCTTATTCAGACCTCCAGTGTAAGCTCTTGTCACCTCTTTGGGATTTGACAGTTGTACTACACGGGTCGACACAACAACCTTTTGAACCTTCAGCCAAAACTGTTTTCAAATTTTTTTCTTGGGGAAACAGCATTTCTAGTAGCCATTAGATCTGCAAGGAGAATTTTCGAGCTCCAGGCTCTGTCCAAATCCCCTTGCATTGTTTTTCACAAAGATAGTTACTTTAAGAACCAATCCATCCTTCGTACCGAATGTAGCCTCTGAATTGAATATCTATCAAACAATTCACTCGCCTGTTATGTTCCCTAATTTTTCAAATAAGGGAAAAATACATGCTGCATCTTTTAGATGTACATAGACCGCTACATTTCTGTTTACACAGGACAAAGGATTTCAGGAAACAGAACAGTTGTTTGTTACTGAACAGACTGGGATAAAAAGTTTCTAAAGTTACACTGGCCAAATGGATTACTGTTTGCTTTTTTTTTTGTATATTCTCAGCAAGGTGTGTACCTCTCAGAGCCTCCTAAGGCATATTCATCTAGATCTGTGGCCACTTCTGCCTTCTGGTCTAGAACTTCCATTGATATTTGCATTTGGTCTAATGCTCATTACAAACTAGGTTTGACTTCCAGAAGCAAAGCTGCTTTTGGTTTGGCAGTGCTCTGGAATATCCTTCCATGAGGGCCACCCAATATCCGTGTAGCTAGGGACTGTGTCCCATATGTTGAGGAAGAATGAAGAGGACAACATCAAATATTAGTTATGTACTCACCATAACTGTGCATCTGTGTTGTCCATTTTCATTCTTCCTCAACTCTTCTCCCTCCTCCTCGCTTCCTGTCATCTTCTGGAGTGATCTTTTGGATATTTTGGAACCTTTTGTTCCAGGTTTGAGCTTTAGCTTTATTGTTTCCTTTTCCAACTATATCTTGGATCTCTCAGGCAGGAAACATGATCTGATATATTGTAAGCTGACTGGGGCTTTACACATAGAGGAGGAGCTCAAAAGTTGGATCTGAAAGTCTGTGGAATGCAGCTGAGTCAGATCCATAACCCATATGTTGAGGAAGAATGAAAATGGACAACACAGATGTATAGTTATAAGTACATAACTTTAATGTTTCTCCAATTTTAACGTTAGCCAGAGTTGCCAGGCTGGCTTCTCCAGTAGTCCACATAATTTCTTAACAGTCAACCAGTAAGCCTTATAAAAGCAAATGGAAAAGAGTTTTCTATTTGGGTGTCATCAAAAGGGTTAGATCCTTTTTTGCCCCTCTCCCATTGATACTGGAATTCCTTTCAGAACTTCTCTACCAGGGTTCCAGTTTCTCTACTTTCAAATGGATGCAATTTCAAATTTTTCAGATGAGTCATAATGATTCGTCCATTGCTTCTCTTAGGATATACAAAGCTTTCCTCAGAGGAGCTTTTTTACTGTGGTCTCCCATTAGACAACACATTTCTCAATGGGATGGCATTTTTTTTTACTTCAGTCATTGAGTCAGAAACATTTTGAGCCTGCAGCATCAGCTGAATTCGAAGTTTCATTCTTGTAAGATTATTTTCCTGATAGCCATTACTTCTGCTAGATGTTTGTAATTACAAGTGCTTTTATGCAAGTCACACTAGCTTCCACAAGGGTAGTGTCATTGAGAATGAACCCCATCTTTCTCTGAAAAGTTGCTTTGTAAGCAAATATGAACCAATACATTGGCTTGCTAGTATTTTTTTATAAATTACCATAGCAGAGGAGAACATACTGCTTCATGCATTTAATACTCTGAGATAACTTGGATTTTACTTGCATTGTACCAAAGATATTAGAAAATCAGATCCACTATTTGTTGGTTCTCCAGAAGAAAACTGGAACACCAGGTGTCGAAACTTACTTTGTAGCTGACGGACTGCATTTACTTTGTTGATAAAACTCTAGGTTTCTCTTTCTACATTCTAATCCTAAGGCTCTTGAGAAGAGGTCTTGTTAGTAACATTTGTGCAGCAGCAACTTTGTCAACAGTTCATAGTTTCATATCTCATTACAAGTTGGATGTGCAGTCTAGAGCTTGAATATTCTTTGGCTCTGCCATTCTCAGGAATATCCTTCCTTGAAGCCACCCAGGTCATTTAGGCAACTTGGGAATCCGTCCCAAATGTTGAGTTGGATGAAAATAGACATTTGATATGAAAGTTATGTACTTAAAAGGTTAGATCAGTGTTGTCTCATTGTCTTGTACAAGATTCCACCCACCCTTCCATATTGCCATATACAATATCCCAGTGCTCGGACAGACCCTAAGACCCTGTTCATTTAAGGCCACCTTTCCAAATTTAACAAGCGTAATAAGTTTTTATTCCATGATAGTTCCTTTTTTGGTGGTATGATAGCTTTTTCTATATGATTAGAATAGTTAGCAAACACATTCTGAAGTAATTCAGAAAGGGGAGAATTATGGGTAGGAGAGGAGTCTGTCTCTGATCCAAAGCTCTGGCAGAAGGCACCTAGGACCAATCCAATCAGATCAGACTACCCAAACATTGAATCAGATGAAAATGAGGCAACACAGATCTGTTATGTTAAGTACATAACTTTCATTTTGCAGAAATTAACACTTTTCAACTGTGAGGCCAGTAACTGATTTTGTCAAAACTTTTCAGGATGTTTAAAAAAATGCTCGGGAGGCAGCCATTGGAAGCTAGACTACAAATTTGCAGAGCACCATTGGAGGGAATGTTTTTTTATTGGTGCACATTTCCTTTATGGTACTGTTGGGCATGCAGAAAATGACATAACATTTTCAGCGAGCTAATGCTGACAGAAGCTGATGTGTGTGTCATAAGTGCTTTAAAATGCCTGCTTCACTTCAAGTTGTTTGAAATTGAGGTGAATGTATTTGAGAGGGGCATAGTGTGGACCGTCCACTTTGCAGTGCTTGTTGGGTTTGTTTCATACTCTGCTGCTCAGTTTTCTGTATGATGGTCTGAGTCAGTACTGAAGTGTTGTTAATGTGTTAGACTAATTTTGATAAAATCTTGAGCTTCTGACAGGGTTGACTAGAAACATAATTTTTTTGTAGCGAGGCAGTGTGAAGACTCAGAGTTGGCACCACCTGTTGTAGCTAACAGCCTTTCATTTGGACTTTAGTGAGGCATTTCCTGATGTTTGGCACACACCAGAACGTACTTCTGGTTCTCTGCTTTTTTACTGAGTATGTTTCTTAAATGTAGACCCATAAGAGCAATAAAAGAGTCTGAGCATTAGCTTCTTCATTGAGGTCTAATTGGTTCACAGCAGTGGTAATGCTTGAAGGTGGGATTCAACATTAATCCATTAAGCAAAGCATTTGTGTGTACTGGTGCTGCTTACACACTCAGAAGGATCTGGCAGATTTTAGATGTGCTGTCGGGGTGGGTCTAGCTCCTTTCTGATTCATGTAAATTTGCACTTGTACATACCTGGTTACTTCACATTTGTTAAACATATACCATTGGATAAAAATACATTAATGTAAAAATTCTTATTGATGGCATTGTTGCATAGTCTAGTACAGGAAAAGAGAGAATTGTTTAAAAAATTAGATTTCTTCACTGTTTTTTTTTAATCAGGAAAATAAGTGACTTGTACAATGTAAACCTTTTATAAGTAAAAACGGTCAGTCAGTGAGCAATTTCCATAGATGTACTACATTGACTGATGGCCTATAGTAGGAAGAGATAGTAGATTACAGATATTGAAACATAATTGTAACTTAAGGAGAATAGTTTTGCCATAGCCATTGAATACACACACTTTATATTGTAATAAGAATGAGTAGAAGTATGTTGACAGGTGATGTGATCTGATTTGTGTGAAGAACTTGTATTACCTAGAGAAAGCGTATTTAGAGTAAATAGGACATTGCATTGGAATTATTTTTTCCAAGGTTAGTACAGGTGAGACTTAAGTTATTTTGAAGCAAGATAGATTACTAGTAGATGTTATTTCTGATGGTATGCTGTTGCAAATTTTGGCTGTGTAGTTCAAGAAAAGGGAGACCAAGTTAAGGGTCTTGAGCAGTGTACCAGTGAAGCAAGTATTATCTTGGAAGTAAATTTGTTTAATGTGTACTCCAAAGCTAGATCTTTTTGAACTTCACTTGTTCAGCTGAGGAACATCTCCCTGTATCCATTAAGCCTGAAATTCTGTCAAAAATTCTCAATGAGCAGGTTTGCAACAGAACTCGTAGCCTGTCTTACTAGTTTTGAAAAGGAGAATAATACAGAAAACTAAAAATGGGGAAGAGGTTGGTAGTAGACACACTGTCCCCTCATGAGAATTTTACACCTTGGCTCCCTTGCTTATGTATTGGTTCAGCATCCAGAAGCCAGACAACATAAAGTTAGCCTTCTTTTTCGGGAAAATAAGGCACAAGGTGGACATGCTCATCTGCAGTAATATAATTCGGAAGAATCGGAGAAAATGTCTGTACTCATTTGGTTAAGACCTAGATGAACTTGCTGTGCCATTCTTGGATTGCTCAGTAGTTGTGGAATATACTGAGAGTTTATATTAATTGTCAGTCTTACCTTCTGCGACTTCCAGTTGAGTATACCCATCTGCCAAAATTTGTAAGCACTTGCTCACACATCTAGTTGTCCTTTGAAGTCCACAGATGTCAGTGCCCATCATATGCAAAATTAGGAAGGCTTTGTGCTTCGAGGGGCTATGTGCACAGAAAGAACTGGCAGTTGGACACAGATTTGAGGGCATTCCAGTGCTGTTTTCTCTCCGAAGTGAACCATTCACACATGCAGTCGTTGAGGAAAGTGAATGTGGGTGACTTGTAGGAGTGGATTATCCTTAATACATTTTTTAGCTGTGTTGCAGGTTGACAGGCTAGTTGTTGTTTAGTCAAAAGTATAAATTGACCACATTTTGTAATTGTGATTTTTGTAGTGTTGCAGTAAATATTTGAAGGTGAGCCTTTTTTAAGACCTTTTAAATGGCGGCAAACCAGCCTGCACCCTCGTACTTGTTATTCTTGTGTAAACCAACTGATGTTATGTCACCTTAGGAAAAAGGGCAAAAACGAAACTGTAAAAAAAGCCATCTTTTGCTGCTGCCGACAGTTATTAGAAGGATCTCTGTTAACACCCAAAAGCCCCAAGTAGAATATGCTGTGTATCAAATGGTACAGCTTATTTAACTAGTACCCTTTGAGTGCCGTTAAAAATAAAATGTATTTAAGTGTCTAAATATCTGTTGCAGTTGACCTAATAGTAGTGTCTGGCAAAATAAACTATAAACATACTTGGTCGGGGTGAATTAGTAGCAGTGTCTCATCAGGTAACTTCATCAGTGTTGCATAATCAAAAGGAGATTTAGGGTAATCAAATCCACGGGACTCCAGGAGGGGACTTGTTTGCTTATAGCATTCATCCTCTGCTCTAAACCACCAGAAGTTAGACTGTTACTTCTGAAGATTATGTATACAGACAGAGACCAACACTGAAACCCATGTGATGTTTCAATACCTTTGACTTCAAAGCTTGTAAGTATATATCAGGCTGTTACCCAAAGACTTGCGTCATAAAGCAAGCTTTATTGGTAAGCCTTCGGTAGTTCACCTACCGCACACAGTTTCTCCATCTGAACCAGAAGTGGCAGAAGGTCCTACCACAACATGAGTGGCAGTAGCATTGCGAGGTATAGTGCCCTCTGCTGAGCTTATGCCTTGTTTGGTATACTTCCTTGCTAGAGAAACTTTAAACTTAATTTGTGACTTGCCATATTCAGGAGCATGTGCAGTATCCAGTACTTGTCCTGCATACAAGATGTGTACTGCAGTTTGGGCTGAATACAGTATACAAATGCACAAACTGTTTATTGGTAATAGTGTAGGTGATAATACTGTACTTCAGGCTGCAGAATTGGCATCTAATCACAGCTGCACAAGTGCAGTTGCAACTTTTGTATGCTTTTTGTTTGCCCTCATCTGCTTGTAGGAGAAATTGGACCCTGGTGTATGATAATGTTGAGCTTTTCTGCATTAGACACTTGAGAATCATTAGTAGTCTCTCACCATTTAAGGGGAAGAGGCGTAGTGTGGGAGCAGTTTTCTTTGCGGCTATATGATTGCGAATCTCAGCCCCTATTTTTTCTTGGTATTCTTGTGAAACTGTCTTGATACAGTTTTTTCTAAAGTCATTGACTTCATAAAACTGTCATGATTTTGATCATCAAAGATATATCACAGGGACATTTTGTAATGCTTAGTAATCCTCTACCTGTTGACCATGAACCTTCAATCAACAAATTTCTTCCCCACAGGAATAGAGGCAATCTTTGAGACCATAATTTATTCAGCTATTGCACTGGAGGTTCTTCTAGACCCTAACTGTTGATGGCTGAAATGGATATCTGCATTACTACGAGGCCCTACTATGCCCTACCTCTGCATACAAGTGCCCCCCCCCCCCAAACAGGGTAATAAAGGCTGCTATCAAAGGCTTAGTATGGCTAGTCCACATCTCCTGGTATGACTGCTTTGTCTGCAGGCCTCCAATCACACAGCAAAAGGTCCACTGTACCAGCAGTCATTTTCCAGAGCAAGTAAGTTAGCATTTGGTGCTTAATCCTACCCTTCTGTGTCAATTCTTCCAGCAGTCAAGCTGCTAATTGAAATGTGGATGTCTAAGTCATAGTCAGGGCTTCATTCCTCTATGCCACAGAGCTAGGTAGAGTTCTTTTTTTTAATTGTGGACAGTCTAGTCTTGGGGCTTTCATGCTAGTCCCTGTAAAAGCGCTCTAATCAGAGACTAAGATGTCTCCTTGAAGCTGTTTGAATTGGCCCAGGTTGTACTCTTTAGAGAGGTTGCAGAGACCGTCCCAGTTAACAGCAAGTTGAAGGGTTCTTGTTTTGAAAGCACTGAGAGTCTCTATTCTTTTCTGGACATCAGTGAGTTGAATGAGCACATGTGATGAATCAGGCTCTAAGCTGAGGTTCTGCAGGAGTTATGTCGCTGTTGCTGCAGTGCATCTAGGTGATATTGCTAGACTAAGTGGTTGTTTGTCACATCAGACAGGAGAGGTGCCTTTGGCTCAATCTTCGGTGAGAATTACTTTTAATAGAAGGTGCTGCCACTTATTGTATTTTCTGCGTCCAAGTTTTTTACCCAAGTGCTGTCTATAGTGGCAAGAGACTTGCATGAGAAGAAATCCCATTCATTTCCCTTCTTGCGTGTCAGATTCCGTCAAGACAATACAAAGGTACAGAAACACAAAAGGTAGTGAACAAGCATAGATCTGCTAATTATTCAAGCTTTCAGGCTAGCAGGAGCCTTTTTCAAGACCAAAATGTACTTTGGTCCAGTAAAAGGTATTGCATGTCTGTGTTCCAGTGTCTTTGTGATTAATGTTAGTGGGCCAGCTTGGCATTTCTTAAATTTTTTCTGACTCTGTCAAGGGATTCAATACTAGTTTTCTTGGTTTTAATGCTTCTATAGTCAAAAATCCTTTAGGTCTTCATGTATTGAGGGATATTGTCTGGGACCTACTTAGATTGTATTTGGAAGGCAGCTGTTAGAACTTATCTGTTTCTTCTTGCACAGTCCCCTTGAAGTTGTTACTGGCATTCTTGTTGTGGATGCAGTTGGAGGTCCTCGCTTTGATACACACATCCTTCTGTGGCTTGATAGTGGCCCTAGTTGTCACATTTCCACTTGCACACCTTGAGATGTAAATGCTGTGGAGGAATGTAATGCATGCATGTTTGTCTGTTGCCGTGAACCCGCAATTTCTTCACAGATCTGATGTCAGACTGTTGTCAGTGGACTCTAAAAAAAATTTTAGATGACCCCTAGCAGTCACATTGGGGTTTTTTCCTTACAGTTTTCACAGGTCCTGAAAGTGATTGGGCCATTAGTTGTATGGTGAATCTGTTTCACCTTCTCTGTGGTTCAGTGGAAGAATGCTTCATATAAACCAGACAGAGCTCTGAACAGTATTTCTTGATGATTACATTGATTACTGCTGCAGTAGCCTTAGATTTATGGGTTATTTCCTGCCAAGGATATAACAGATAGCTTCCGGGCACCTTTCATGCACCCAAACCCTTAGTAAGCTTGAGCTGAGTAAGACGGGTTTGGGTGACAAGCCATCTACAGGTTTCCTCCAATTGAAGAGTGATCCTCTGTGGGCTTTCAAGGACTGACTTTCGGCTTATGCTGTTTCTGTGCTAGACAAAAGTTTATTTTTAATTTTCTGTTTAGGAAAGTTATTTTTAAGCTAGGAGTTGGTTTTAATGGGCTGTCACAAGACTTAACTGTACTTTTAAATGGGAGCACATTTTTCCCATCGGTTTGGAAGTTGTTTAAAGTAATTGCAAACCATTTTTCACTGGAGAAATGGTTTATTTTACTTTTAGGGTCTGGCAAAGTGTGGAAGTTCTTTTTAATGTGTTTTTGTATAAGTGACTTTAAAAGACTTGAATTTTTTTACCAGCTTGTGCTGCTTGTTTTTCTTGGGAAAGATTTACCATTTCCAATATGACCATGGAACAAGCTACCAGTTCCGTGGACCATTATTCCACAAAAAGAAAGTTAAATAGGCTTTGTCACCCCAGCAGGCTTGCAGTCTGCCTCAGTTGTTGGGTGACACTGCTGTGGCCATAGCTTGTCCATCAGACCCACTCATCTTTTACCCCATATCCCTGTGTTGTAAAACGTATAGCCACTATAGACCAGGAGTTAGCCACATCCTCTGTTCGGGTCCACTCAGTGAGCAAGGGAGAGGCACTCTCATCAGTCCTGGGAGAGGAAACAAGGAAGGATTCCCTGTTTAGTCAGAATGTTATCCCTATCTCTGAGGAAGCTGCTGCTGCCATCAATACTGTTGGTTCCATTTTTTTCCTATCAAAAAGAAAAAAAAAACTACAGGAGTAGTTTACTGGATCTGGTTCAGGGTTTAATTCAGGCTAGTGATCCTTCTTTATAAGGTGATTCCTGATAACAGAAAGAGGATACCCTTTTTCCTGAAAAAATTTAGGATTCCTAATCTAGACAGAAAGATCAAGGGACAGATGGTTTTCTCAGTTTACTGTTTCAGACTCTGGGGAAAACTCAGTTTCTGATCCTCCCTGTGAGGATTTCTCTTTCTCTGAGATTTCCAGAATGTCAGGGTTTTCAGTGGGAAAACACTGAGGTTTGTTTCTCAGTACCTTCAGAAATGCTATTAAGTAATACAGAAGATATTTCCAGAACCTTCACCCATTCCCCCAGTTCTGGAGGATGTGTGTCACTGCCTGCAGATGTCCTTCAAGGATGCATCTGCAGTCATCACATATGGGTTGTCCTGCCTCAGGCAGCCCTTCGGTTGGCCGGATTCCAAAGTCTGGGTCCGGCGTTGGCTGATGTCGCCCTTTCCCCGACGTCAGAGTGCCTTGGGTATAAAAGCGTCAGCCGACGCCATCTTCCTCAGTCTTTATTGCCTCGTGGTGCCCGAAGCAGAAGCAGTTCGCAAGTGCCAGTCGGCCAGCTCCTGCAATTCAGCTACCGCAGACTTCAAAAAGCTAAGTACCCCGTTGGGTACTCTTTCTTGCCTCAGCCGATGTCAGATAAAATTAATAATTGCTTAACTTGTGGGAAATAAATACCTCAAGGATTTCCACTCTTACTGCCTCCCCTGCTTAGGCCCAGACCACGACGTCTCGGCCTGTTCAGCCTGTGCTTCCTTCAACTGACGCACTCTTATATGTCGGGCGGAGTTTGCAGAGGAATTTTTTGGGGCTAGTTTTGCTTACAATATGCCGTCGGAGACTCCGACTTCCCATTTAGTTAAGAAACGGAAGGACAAGGACAGACACACGCGGGTCACGGTTTCGGCTGAAACCACGGCCAGGCCTACCGAGAGTGTCTCGGTCTCGGCTGAAACAGAGTCCTTGGTACTTCCATCCACGGAAACCGCTCAACCGACTACCTCGGCACAGGAGGCCCCTGCTGAGTCGGTTATTGAATTTCCTTCAGAAACTGGTGTTTTGGAAACTTCTGACACCATCCCCTAGACAAAACTACTCCAGCACGTGGTGCTGCCAGGCCTCCTGCATCCATGTCCATAAAGGCATTCACCAGGGCTAAAGCTGCTAAACTCACAAAAACTATGCCTCCCAGGGTTATTCCTCAGGGACCCCACTACAGGCTCACAGATTCTTAGTTTAGCAGAGGATCTAATTTCCTTAATTAGGGGCTCTCCGCCCCATCCAGACAGGGGCTCTCAACCTCCTCCAGACAAAAGGCCCAGGGTTGAGCCCTCTGATCCCCACTCCTCAGAGGAGGCCTCTGATGGCTCTGCTCTCTCGGACTACCAGGAGGAGGCCTTTTCGGCCTACGAGGATTCTGATGCTGAGGAATCTATCCCCTCGGCCTCCCTTCCTGAGGAACTTTCCTTTGGGGAAATCCTGCACACTGAGAGAGAGCATTTCAAATGGCAGGGCCAGGAATTCTCTGATTCCAGGAAGAGATTAAGAACTTTTCTGCATTTACCTCAGCATAAACCTTTGGCTATTCCTCCTATTTTGAATGTCATTGATGATGTGTACTCTGAGTCTAGCATAACCCCTGACACTCTTCCTCCGGCCCCTGTCAAACCAGATAGGTACCACAGGGTTCCGGACTCGCATCACTTTCTTTACAAAGCCCATTCTGCTGACCCAGAAACTATTTCCCAGGGCCCTAAAGGGGTTGCAGCTGCCACTGCTAAAAATCCACTCCCATCTGAAAGGTAGTCCAGGGCTTTAGAGAGATGGGGTAAAAAAGTGTATACTTCAGCTACTCTTTCTATGAGGGCATTAAATTGTCAATTTCATATGATACAGTACCAAGAGTATTTGTTAGATGAATTGCATAAGAAACGGTCTTCTCCTGAACCCCTAGATCGCAAAACACTTCAGGATCTGGTCCATAACTCCCAGCAGGTTAGCAACCATTTCTTACAGTGTGGTTATGATGCATTGGAAGCTTCATGTAGGTCAGCTATGACTGGTGCAGTCATACGTAGGCATGCTTGGCTTGAAGGAACAATCTCTGCCAGACCATGTTAAAGCTAAGCTTCTGGATGCTCCACTGGAAAAGCAAAAGTTATTTGGCTCCACTGCTCAGGAGGTCTTAAAGAAATTTGAGGAAAAGGCAAAATCTGTACAAACAGTCAAAGATTTTCTCCAAGTCCAACCGCCAAGATTCAGCAGAAATTGGCCTGCCAAGAATTGGTCCTTTCCGGACACAGAAAGATTTCAGAGAGGCAAGAACAGGCGTGCCAGAGGTAGAGGGCAAGCTAGAGGCTCCTACAGAGGACGTCAATGGCAGCCTCCCAGCCAGAGAGGTAGTGCAGGACCTGCAACTGCTGCACAAGGACAGACACAATGACTTCACTTTGACTCTGCCAACCAGGGCTCAATTAGAAGCACCTTTGGGCGGAAAGCTTTCTTTATTCTCAGAAAATTGGCACAGTATTACAAGAGACAAATGGACACTGCAAATAATAGACAAAGGATACAGGTTCCATTTTCACACATTACCAAACAGAAAAGGCATGCCAGACCTGCCACCAAATCAAAGGGCAGAGGCTTTGAAACAAATCTCCAGCTTACTGCAAATGAAAGCTATAGAAAAGGTTCCTATTTCAGAGCAAGGCCAGGGATTTTATTCCAGACTATTCCTTGTTCCAAGAAAAGAAAAACAATGGAGGCCTATTCTCGACTTGTCCGCACTGAATACTTATCTCATTGTGCCAAAATTCAAAATGCTGACTCTACAGCAACTCCTTCCCATGCTGGGCAAGGGGTCTTGGCTGGTAACTCTGGACCTCAAGGAGGCATACCTGCATATCCCTATCGGACAAAGTTGCAGAAGGCACCTCAGATTTCTTGCAGGTTCAGAGCATTATCAATTCTCAGCATTGCCCTTTGGCTTATCTACTGTGCCCAGAGTATTCACGAAATGCCTGGCATCAGTAATTGCACACTGCAGACTTCAGGGGATTCAAATATACCCATATCTGGACGACTGCCTTATACAAGCGGACAGCCAACAGACTTTGATAAAGCATTTGAATTATGCCATCCACCTACTTCAGGCCTTGGGATATACAGTCAACATTCACAAATCAAGACTTGTTCCATCCCAAAGAATAACTTTAATTGGTGCGGATCTAGACACAACCACCCAAATGGCTTTTCTCACAGAAGAAAAACAAAGACAACTACCGGATTATTTCAAAAACCTGACAAGACAGACTCAGCTGACTGCAAGGAAAATCCTGCAGGCCCTGGGTTACATGGCATCTTGCATTCTTCTGATACCACAAGCAAGTCTGCATATGAGGAAACTACAATGGTACCTAAGGAGTTTATGGACTCAGCACAGTCACAGCTTAGAAGCTTTGATCCCACTCATTCCATGCCTCCAGAAGGAATTTCTATGGTGGGTTCAAGCAAGCCAGTCAGACAGGGGTCTGCCCTTCAGCAAACCTGTAGCCAGCCAAACCATTACAACGGACGCTTCAGACCACGGTTGGGGAGCACACATGGAGGGCAGATGTATTCAAGGACTATGGTCACAAAAGGTGCTACGCATGCACATAAACCAAAAGGAAATGCTGGCAGTGATACATGCAATCGAGGCCTTCAAACTCTTCCTACATCAAGGCCACCTGTTAATAAGGACAGACAACACCACAGTTATGTGGTACATAAACAAACAAGGAGGTACCCATTCCTACCCTCTTTGCAGACTAGCAATGAATCTATGGGAACTTTCCCTGAAACTCGATATAGAGCTACAATCACAGTTTGTGCCAGGAAAAGACAACATACTGGCGGACACCCTAAGCAGAAATATCACGGATGCACACGAATGGATGCTGCACCCAGACATCTTCTTTCAGATAACACAATCATGGGGGAGGCCGGACATAGATCTTTTTGCCTCGCACCACAATCATCAGCTGAAGAAATTCTGCTCAAGGACATACCACCCACAAGCATGGAAAGTGGACGCTCTCTCTTTCAGCTGGAGAACTCTGACAGTGTATGCATTTCCACCTCTTCCATTAATGACCAAGGTCTTACTGAAGATCAGGACAGAGCAGCCAAAAGTGATTCTGATAGCTCCGGACTGGCCAAGACAGCACTGGTACCCGCTGTTAAAGAGCATGTCACGCACGAAACCGTGGCCTCTTCCTCAATGGCCACTTCTCCTGACACAGCACAATTACAAAACTCTGCATTCCAGTCTAAAAACCTTACAACTAACAGCCTGGAGAATACCTTGACTCCTGCACAGGATAAGCTATCCAAGAGAGTGAAGGATATCATCATGGAAGCTCGCCGGCCTTCCACAAGAAAGGCATATTCAGCAAAATGGAAAAGATTTCGCACTTGGAGCACCACAAAGGGCCTAGATGCGACAGTGATGAACATGGCCCATATTCTGGAATATTTGGCAGAAATGCTCCACAATGGCCTGTCTTACTCTTCCATTAAAATTCATGCTTCAGCAATTTCAGCAGAGTACAATACTGATCCACCTGTTTTCTCTCATCCTCTCCTAAGACAGTTTCTAAGAGGAATCAAAAACATCAATCCTCCAAGGAAACCACCAGTGCCTACTTGGGACCTTAACTTCGTGTTGGAAAAACTAACACTGCCTCCCTTTGAGCCAGCAGCATCTGCAGAACCACAGTTCCTGTCTTGGAAGACTGCCTTCCCTCTGGCCATAACCTCAGCAAGAAGAGTATCTGAGTTACAGGCCCTCATGGCAGTACAGCCATTTCTTATTTTTCATCAGGACAGAGTTTCATTGAGAACCAATCCTTCATTTATGCCAAAGGTGGTATCCAGGGTCTCATTAAACCAAGCTATTCACCTGCCTACCTTCTTTCCAAATCCACAAAACAAAGGGGAAAAACTTCTGCACACCCTGGACATACACAGGCAGTTGCGCTACTACTTGGACAGAACTAAAAGTTACAGAAAGACTGACCAGCTGTTTGTAGCATATGCTGCTGGTGCACAAGGAAAAGCAATTTCCAAACGGACAATTTCAAAATGGATAGGGAATTGCATTCATTTTTGCTACTTCTTTCATGGAAAAACTGTGCCAGCTAACATTAGACCTCATTCCACCAGAGCCATAGCCACCTCCACAGCCTTCTTAAGAGGGGTGGCTACCAAGGACATTTTAGAAGCTGCTACATGGAGCTCCGTGCATACATTTTCCAAGCATTACAATTTACCCTTGTATTCCAGATCCAAAGCAGGCTTTGCTACGGCAGTCCTGCAGGGCATTTTAGCTACACCATCCTTTACATAGATCCACCACCCCCAGATTGGCTATGGTACTCTACCCATATGTGATGACTGCAGATGCATCCTTGAAGGACATAGTACAGTTTTGTACCTACCATAAATGTAGATGGGTACTTATCCATCTCATAGCTAGCTGGGGTTATCTATTATGGTGTATTTGTTATATATATATATATATATATATATATATATATATATATATATATATATTTGTGCATGTTTGGAATTTATTGCATTTCTCCAAATTTAGCCTTCCTTAGAGGGCACCTGGCATCTTGGGCAAGAAAAACTGAGGAAGATGGCGTCTGCTGACTCTGTTGTACCCCAGGCGCTCTGACGTCGGGGAAAGGGTGACATCAGCCGACGCCGGACCCAGACTTTGGAATCCGGCCGACCAAAGGGCTGCCTGAGGCAGGACAACCCATATGTGATGACTGCAGTTGCATACCTATCGGACATCTACATTTATGGTAGGTACAAAACTGTACTTTTTCCTGATAGCAAACCTGACCTTTCAGCTATAGCTTTAGTTAATCCTATTGCTGCTAAATATTTGGATCTGATGATGTCTCTCCCATCTGTTCCTGAATGGATGGGTCATCTTATTTGACCTCTGATCAGTCTTTGACCACTCAAGACTTTGGATATGAAGCTTCTCCCCTTACCCATAATCCCCTGCAAAGGCCAACATTACCTTGGATTTTGTTTGCTGTTCCTTCGATACAGACTCTTATCTTCTTTGATCATACTTTGTGAGAAAACATTTTCTTTGATAATTGCACTTTTTATGCATTTAGTTTTGTAGCTCCAGAGAGTTAGGTGACCAGCCACTGTACTCAACTGTTTACATGTAGCGCACCTCTATGCACCATCATGCACTACCAGGCAGTAGAGATAACCATTGGCGGTTATAGATGCTAAAACTTCAGTGGATAACTTTTCCCTTAGTAGCTGCCCATGGTCCAGCTGAGAAGTCCTTAAATTGTGCTTAGCTGCTCAACAGAGCACCTCAGCTGCACTTTTGCAACTTAAACAGTCCCAAAACCACTAAGTCTATAATAGTTTCATACCATTTAGAGAACAGTCACTAGTATATACCCTTTATAGAGCACCCCATTAGTATAGACCCTGTTTAGAGCACCCAGTTATACCACACACCTCCATTTTCTCTTCCACTGTGAAAACAGGATTTAACCTAGCAATATGGATGGTCAGTTCAGTTCCATTTCTTGTACCAGCCTGATTGACATGGTATCTTGAGGCATTGTAGCACCTACCTTGTACACTGACAACCTAAGTTACCAAGTACAGTTTGTGAGAGATGGAGCTGCACTAAGAATCTGAAATCCTTGCTGTCTTGCACACAGAACAGCAACACTGAACAGGTTGTCAGCTCACATATACTACACCTCCTACATAAACCGTGCACTCAACACACAAACCATTATACGTGAGGTACTCACCAGAAACCTATCTAAACACCAGACACCTTCCAAACACAAACGTGTTACACCTAATACAGCACCTACACAACTCAATACACACAAAAACACAACCTAAATAAGAACCTAAGGTAAAGCACATCTAAACCAATTTTTTTTAGTCATGCGTGACTTCATTGTGAGACAGAGATGCCCCACTCACCAGGCTGGACAAGGAGAAAGTTAGTGTCAGCTGTTTATTGGGTGCCAGGATCTGTCACATCACACATGTAGTCAAGTCTATCTTAACAAGTACTGTTATGACTGTCAGTTCATGTTGGTGTGAAATGACTTGAGATGTACCTCACTAGACTGTATGAAGAGAGACATGATTAAGCTCTATGAGTGTGTTCCCCCATTAGGTATGTCCCTAGCCTTGAGCAGCATTCTACCCTTACCTAGGATGATACCACAATATATACACAAAATAATTTACTTCAGTTAGCTTAGTTTCTGGTGTCATTCTAAGGGGATCCAGTTCCTGTCCGCCTGGGATGACATGGTTGATAGATCATGCTGCTTTGCCAGAGATGGTCTTCACCTGTCACCTCTAGGCTTTCAGTTACTGGCTAACACACTTGGCTCCCCCGCAGTGCCTTTTTTACATGAGGTCTCAAGAACAAAATTTCCGATATGGAAAATATCACTCAAATCAAAGGTTATGCTGCTAAATGCTAGGAGTGTAAATCAGAAACTGCACTCTCTGGAAGCACTCCTCTCCCTGGAGGATGTCTGTGCAGTCACAGAAACTTGGTTCAGGGAGGCAGAGAGTACCTTGGTCTTGCAAGGTTACAGTGCCTTCCACACTTTCAGACTGCAAAATGAACGTGCGAGAACCAGAGGAGGGAGGATCTATTGCCAACAAAGATAAATACACCTCTAGACTGGTTAGACGGGATAACTCCATGGAGTTACTCCAGGTTCAACTGACTGTGGGTAAGACCCCACCCCCCCCTTCAAGTCATTGTTAGCTATAGGCCCCTTTTAGTGAAACAAAATGCCCATGCTGATTGTTTGGGCCTACATGAGTCAATCACATTACTACCAAACACTCTAGTCATGGGCGATTTTAATTATCCCTCCATTGACTGGGAAACTTATGAGTACTGACATATTTGCACAAAGGTTTCTGGACTTCAACACTAATGCCCTGAAACAAATAGTATGCAACCCCACAAGCGGCTCAAATAT
Organism: Protopterus annectens; assembly: GCF_019279795.1. Lineage (NCBI taxonomy): Eukaryota > Metazoa > Chordata > Ceratodontiformes > Protopteridae > Protopterus > Protopterus annectens. The sequence goes on from NC_056751.1 coordinate 393,082,056, forward strand.
TCTCGACCCTGGCCCTCACCAACATGGGTGAGTGTTGCACCACCACAAGTATAGGACACTCACTGGTTAAATCTGATCACAAATCAGTCACATTTGAAGTAGCTTCAACATTTGAACCCCTCTTAGGTGAAATCAAGCTAAAAATGTTCACTACATGGGTCCATCCTAAGGGATGACATAAATAATTTCCAAGCTCCTGTTGCCACAGATGGCATTGACAACTATACTAAGGTATACACAAATGCCCTTTACAAACACTTATACAAATGTGTTGACACAGCTGTACCTGATAGGATCAAAACAAGATCCTCAAGAAAAAAGCTTCCCTGGCGGATATCTAAGATTCTAAGTTATACAACAGGATGAAAAAATTGCTGTCCAAGAATGAGAGGTCCTAGCACTGGAAGAACACTCTTCTTTGCTTGTACAAACAAATAAGACTACTTATAAAATTCTCTAGGGGCAACTTTGAAAAAATAGCAACCATAGCCAAGGATAACCATAAAGCATTTTTAAGATATATCCCCTTGTCCACTCCAAACATTCTGTAAAGCATTCCACAACATCTCCCCCACCTTCCATCTCCAAAGAGCACGTCATTGAAGATCTCTCTAAGGCCAAAAACACAGCCTCTGTGGGACAGGATGGCATCCCAGGTTGCATTTTAAATGGTCTAAAGTATGTGTTAACTCCATTAGGTACACTCATCAACCACAGCCTGAGTACTGGTTTTGTCCCTGCTGAATGGAAAACAGCAACAGTCACCCCCCTTCTTAAAGAGGTACAGCAGCAGACCCTGGGAACTGCATACCCCTAAGTTTAACCAGCCTCATCTGTAAGGCCTTATAAATAAGGATGTAGGTGTTCTCCAAATCCTTGATCCGACACAGTTTGGTTTTGTCAAAGGCAGATCATGTCTGTTAAACCTGGTTTACTTTTTCGAAAATGCCACCAGAGCCATAGATGAAGGCAAGTCTGTACTTGCAGCCTGCCTTGACTTAGCCATGGCCTTCGAAACAATCCCACATTCAAGCATCATTGACAAACTCTCCCAATTGAATATCGGCCCTTATGTCATCAGGTGGGTCGATAACTGGCTCAACGACTGGTCACACTCAAAGTTGGGGACTTTACCTCAACCAGCAAACCTGTCACCATTCGGGTTCCACAGGGGTCAGTGATGGGCCCCCTGTTGTTTGGAATATACTTCTCAGAAGTTCAGGGAAAATGGGGGGTCTGTGGCTGACTAGGTTTGCTGACTACTGCAAATCTTTATTGTAGCCCCTGCCCCACAGTATGGCCACTTGTGTGCTAGCCGCCTACTAAGCCCTTTTTTACTCTGGCGCCTTCCCCCAATCTCAGAAACCACCTTGCAATATAAAGTCCCTTAAGGAAGAATTGCCTGGACGGACACTACTCCTGCATACTTGTTTCAAACGGCTAAGGTTTAGTGTGTAGGTGTTTTTATTTGTTGTATACCTCATAACAGACTAGTCAGTGTTTAACTGTATGCTAGACTTTCACCGCGGCGTGCACACCAGCTGGCTACTACTGCCGTACTTTTTAAACCCTGCTCTCATCTTTTACATTGTAAAGCAACTGCATTTCCAAGGAAATTGCCACTAGGTGGCAATATACGCCCTTACAATCCCAACCACTTCCTCATATTTTAGCCTAACAGCTCTCGAGCTCTCAGAAATTTGTCCTTTACTTTTGCCTGGCGACTGGTTGTAGACTTTGCTAACGTCAGGGAGTTATCCCTCTTCTTAGCTCCTGACCACAGCCAAATTCCTACCAGACACTTACCTGTGGCTCCCAGTAGCTCAGTGTGAAAGTGAGCGACTGTTTCACTGATAGGTTTTGGCTGTTGCTCATTTCCCCATCTTGGTTCTGCACCTCACCTGGAGTTCCTCCTCGCCTCCATGCAGTCCCTCCCTGTCCCCTCCCCCATTTCATCACACATTCTTCCCCTGGAATCTATATATTAGTGATGCTACATGAGGTGCCATCTTTATTGTAGCCCCTGCCCCATGGTACGGCCACTTGTGTGCTAGCCAGTAAGTGTTCAGCTGCTTTATTTAACTCTGCTTATAAACTGGTATAAACAACCTGCATACATATGATCATAGGTTTGCCTTACAGCATTTTGTTAAATGTCTAAATGCTGTTGTTGCATATTGTCAACTGTTAATTGAAAGAAACTTCCCTGCAATTGCGACTAGTGCTTGTTTGTAACAGTTTAGTATCATGGACATAATGCTCTGTTAAAAGACGCCAAGAACGGCAACTGGGAATATTGTGTTACATTACTGTATCTGCTGCATTACAGTTGCATACTACTGCGGGTATTTAATTGCTGTTCGTATTCTGCTGATGTTCATTGTGTTTCACTGTTGCAGTCATTACACTTGGGTTATCCAGCTGGCAGGCTACCCGCAGTCGGCCTGAATTCCAAAGTCCTGGTCCAGCGTCGGTTGCTGTCACCTCTTCCCTGACGTCAGTGCGCCAGGGGTATAAAAGATGCAGATGACACCATTTTTTTAAGTCTTTCTTGCCACGTGGTGCCCGAAGCAAAAGCAGTTCGCAAGTGCTGGTCGGCCGACTCCTGAGATTTTCGATATCGAATTTCAGATTCGAAGTCTTCAATAAAGCTAAGTACCCCGTTGGGGAAACTTTTTTCTTGCTCCAGACCGATGTCAGAAAAAGTTAACAGTTGTATTTTTTGTGGGAAGCAAATACCTTATAAGGATTTCCACTCTTACTGTATTCCTTGCCTAGGCCCTGACCACAACGTTACTAGCTGTCGGTTTTGTGCTAGATTTAACCAACGCACTATTAAGCGTCTGTGCAATTTTGCTTTTCATTTTTTTGGCAGAAGGTTTAACTACATTATGCCGTCGGAACAACCGACCAGAATTCATAAAAAACGCAAGGATAAAGACAAGGATAAGCATCCGAGGTCCAAAACCGACAACGAAGCCTCTTCTAGGCCAGTCGCCGGTTCGCCAGTGCTCAGTGAGGCGCTTTCGCAGCCCCTGACTCCCGCTACCTCAGAGCCACAGGCCGCCTCAGACTCCCACATGGAGACAGCTAGGCCTCTGGATACTCAAGGTATTGCCCCTTCAGAAATTAATCCCTCAGATGGGTCCGGAGCCGCTGAGCAGGCATCGGCTTCTGAGGGTGTCTTCAGACACACAGCTTTGTATAAAGCTTACTTCATCACCCAAGACAGTCTAAAATGGTTTTAAAGACAAGGAAATCGGTGCACCATTCTCCAGCACAGACTTCTATGCCTAAGAGACAAATGCTCAAAATGGCCGAGGACCTAATTACTCTGATCAGGGGTTCCCATCCCCCTCCTGATAAGAGGCCTAGGCAAGACACTGGATATGATTCTTCTGATCAGGTTTCCATTTCCTCTGATTCCTCTTCTGATCAGGGATATTCTGTTCCTCCCTATGAGGATTCTGATGCTGAAAATTCTATTCCTTCAGCTTCTCCTCCTGAGGGCCATTCTTTTGGGGAAACCCTGCATACCATAAGAGAGCATTTCCATTGGGAGAGCCAGGATTATTCCGAATCTAAGAAAAGACTTAGAGACTTTCTTTTACTTCCACAGCACAGACCTCTTGCAATTCCACCTGTTCTAGACATAGTGGATGATGCTTTCTCAGAGTCCGGCCTGTCTCCTGACTCTCTACCTCCTTCCCCTGTTAAGCCGGACAGATACTACAGGGTTCCAGACACCCATAAATTTATTTACAAAAACCCTGCTGCTGACCCAGAAACTCTCTCACCGGGTCCCAAAGGGGTCAAGGCTGCTTCCGCCAAAAACCCTGTCCCCTCAGAGATTCTAGGGCTTTGGACAGATGGGGGGAAATGTTTACACTTTTGCTACTTTGGCTGTAAGGGCTTTAAATTGTCAGTTTCATATGCTCAAATATCAGCAATACTTAATGTCTTTGTTAAACAAAAAAATGTTGACATTCTGAATGTACTGAGAACAAAGATTTGCAGGATTTATTGTATGCAGTTGAACAAGTGGGAAAACATACTTTGCAATGTGGCTATGATTCACTGGAGGCTTCGTGCAGGGCTGCTGTTACAGGTTCTGTTATTAGAAGGCATGCTTGGTTAAAGGAACAGAATCTGCCTGATCATGTTTAAGCAAAATTATTGGATGCTCCATTACAGCATGATACTTTGTTTGGTGTTAAGGCAGAGGAGGTGTTAAAGAAAATGGAGGATAAGGCAAAATCTATGCAGACAGTAAAGGATTTCTTACAGGTACAGCCACCCAGATTTAGCAGAAACTGGCCCTCTAAGAATTGATCCTTTCCAGTGTCAGTCAGACCACAGAGAGGCAGATTCAGACGCCCTAGAGGCAGGCAACAGCCCCAGGGCTCATACAGGCCCAAACAATGGGGTGCTTCTACCTCCAAAAGCAGAGAAGACAAATCACAGCCTTATAGAAAACAGTCCCAATGACTTCTCTCTGCCAATGCCAAGCACTTATTTTTTGGCAGCACCCTTAGGGGGAAAGCTAGCACTTTTTTCACAAAAAATGGCACAAGATCACCCAGGACAAATGGGTCTTAAATATAGTCTCTCTGGGCTGCAGGTTCCACTTTCACACCCTTCCAAAGGCAAAGGGTATGCCAGACCTGCCATGCAATCAGTGGCAAGAGGCACAAAAACAAGATGTTCATCGTGTTTCACTGCTACAGTCATTACACTTGGGGTTATCCTGCCGTCAGGCGATCGCACAGTCGGCCAGAGTTCCAAAGTCTTGGTCCGGCGTCGATTGCTGTCGCTTCTTCCCTGATGTCAGTGCACCAGGGGTATATAAGATGCAGCCGACGACATTTTCTCCAGTCTTTCTTGCCGTGCGGTGCCCGAAGCAAAAGCAGTTCGCAACTGCTGGTCGGCCGACTCCTGAGATTTTCGAATTCGAATTTCAGAACCGAAGTCTTCAGTAAAGCTAAGTACCTCATTGGGGAAACTTTTTCTTGCCTCAGACCGATGTCAGTAAAAGTTAATTGCATTTCTTGTGGTAAGCATATACCTCATAAGGATTTTCATTCTTACTGTATTCCATGCCTAGGCCCAGACCACGACGTCACTAATTGTCGGTTTTGTGCTAGATTTAACAAGCGCACTATTAAACGTCGGTTTGATTTTGCTCGCCATTATTTTGGCCGAAGGTTCAATTATACCATGCCGTCGGAACAACCGATGACCGGAATACATAAAAAAAGCAGAGACAAAGATAAGGACAGGCATCCGAGGTCCAAAACTGACGACGAAGTCTCTTCTAGGCCGTTTGCCGGTTCTCAGTGAGGTGCTTTTGCAGCCCCTGACACCCGCTACCTCAGAGCCACAGGCCGCCTCCGACTCTCACATGGGGATTTCTAGGCCTCTGGAAACTCAAGGTATTGGGCCTACGGAAATTAACCCCTCAGATGGGTCCGGAGCCGCTGAGCAGGCATCGGCTTCTGAAGGTGTTTTCAGACCTTAGCTTACCATCAAAACAACAACCAAGTCTAAAACTCCATTAAAGACAAAGAAACAAGTACAGCATTCACCTGGACAGGCCTCCATGCCTAAAAAACAGATGCTCAAAATGGCCGAAGACCTAATTACTCTGATTAGGGGTTCCCATCCCCCTCCTGATAAAAGGCTTAGGCAGGATAAAGACTATGATTCCTCTGACCAGGTTTCCATTTCTTTTAATTCCTCTTCAGACCAGGGATACTCTTTACCCCCCTATGAGGACTCTGATGCTGACGAATCAATCCTTTCAACCTCTCCTCCTGAGGATTACTCTCTTGGGGAAACTTTTCATACCATGAGGGAGCATTTCCATTGGGAGAGCCATGATTATTCAGAATCCCAGAAAAGGCTCAGAGATTTTCTTTCATTGCCTCAGCACAGCCCCCTTGCTATTCCGCCAGTGTTGGATATTGTGGATGATGTGTTCTCTGAATCCATTTTAACCCCTGATTCTTTGCCCCCAGCACCAGTCAAGCCAGACAGGTACTACAGAGTCCCTGACTCTCACAAATTTCTTTATAAAAACCCTGCTGCTGACCCAGAAACTATTTCCCAGAGTCCCAAAGGGGTAAAGGCTTCCACTGCTAAAAATCCAGTTCCCTCTGACAGGGATTTCTAGAGCATTAGACAGATGGGGGAAGAAAGTTTACACTTCTGCAAATTTAGCAGTAAGGGCTTTAAATTGCCAGTTCCACATGCTTAAATACCAACAATATTTAATGTCTCTGTTAAAACAGAAAATGCATACAAGCTCAGAAGATCCTGACTATAAGGAAATGCAGGATTTATTGCATGCAGCTGAACAAGTGGGAAAACATACTCTGCAATGTGGTTTTGATTCATTAGAGGCTTCTTGTAGAGCCGCAGTTACAGGATCTGTGGTTCAAAGGCATGCTTGGTTAAAAGAACAAGGTTTACCCGATCATGTTAAGGCAAAATTATTGGATGCTCCTTTACAGCATGATATCTTATTTGGTGTTAAGGCAGAAGAGGTATTAAAGAAAATGGAGGATAAGGCAAAATCTATGCAAACAGTGAAGGTTTTCTTACAGGTACGGCCACCTCGTTTATCAGAAATTGGCCTTCTAAAAGTTGGTCCTTTCCAGTGTCAGACAGACCACAAAGCGACAGGTACAGACAGATGCCCAAGAGGTAGATCTCAGCCCCAAGGCTCTTACAGACCATGACAGTGGGGTGCTTCAACCCCAAAAGGAGGGGAAGACAAGTCACAACCTTATACGAAACAGTCCCAATGCCTTCCCCCTTCAAATGCCAAGCACTTAACTTTTGGCAGCTCCCTTACGGGGAAAACTAGCACTTTTTTCACAAAATTGGCATATAATCACCCAAGACAAATGGGTTCTGAATATTGTGTCTCAAGGTTACAGGTTCCACTTTCACAGTCTACCAAGGCCAAAAGGAATGCCCGACCTGCCACAAAATCAATGGGCAGAGGCACAAAAACAAATTACAGCCCTCATGGACATGAGAGCTATTCAAAAAGTGCCACAACAAGGACAAGGATTTTACTCAAGACTTTTCCTGGTCCCCAGAAAGGACAAAGCCTGGAGACCCATACTGGACCTATCTACTCTAAATACTTACCTGGATGTTTCGAAATTCAAAACGTTGACACTACAGCAACTTCTTCCCATGCTGGGCAATAAGGCTTAACTTGTTACTTTGGACCTCAAAGAGGCATACCTTCATGTCCCAATCGGACAAAATTGCAGAAGATACCTCAGATTCATAGCTGGCACAATGCATTACCAATTCTCTGCACTGCCCTTTGGCTTATCTACTGCGCCCAGGGTCTTCACAAAATGCCTGGCACCAGTAATTGCATTTTGCAGACAAAAAGGAATTCAAATATATCCCTACTTGGATGACTGTCTTTTATTCAAGCAGAGAGCAAGGACATTTTTCTAAAGCATCCGGTGTTTGTAAAAAGATTGCTAAGTTGCCTAGGGTACATGGTAAACGAAAAGAAGTCAAAACTAGTGCCCTTACAAGAGATAATATTCCTGGGTGCCAGCTTAAATACAACGGCCCAGATGGCTTCTCACACCAGACAAGCAAGGACAACTGACTCAGTACTTTCAATTGATGGCAACAAAAACCCAACTTCCTGCAAGAAAAATTCTTCAGGCCTTGGGGTTCATGGCGTCCTGCATACTACTAATGCCATATGCCAGACTGCATATGAGGAAATTACAATGGTACCTAAAAAGTGTTTGGACTCAACACTGTCATAGTTTGGAAACAGTAATACCACTTATTCCCTGCCTACAACAGTAGTTTTGATGGTGGGCACAGGCATGTCACCACAACAAGGGACAGCCTTTCACTTTACCCACAGCCAGGCAGACACTAACAGATGCTTCGAATTATGCCTGGGGAGTACACATGGCAGGAAGATGTATTCAGGGCAAGTGGGCCGCAGACCAAATGCATCTTTACATCAATCAAAAAGAGATGCTAGCTGTACAAAATGCCCTAACAACTTTCAAGGACCTTCTGCATCCAGGACAACTATTAGTAAAGATGGACAACACCTCAGTTATATGTGGTACATAAACGAGCAAGGGGGCACTCATTCATATCCCCTCTGCAGTCAAGCCATGATTTTGTGAAACACAGCACTAGCCTATCAAGTTCATCTGCAAGCACAATTCCTGCCAGGAAAGAAAAATACTCAGGCAGACGACTTTAGCAGAAACATCATGGATCCCTCACGAATGGAAATTAAATCCACAAGTATTCAGCATGATGACACAAAAATGGGGGTGCCCAGACATAGATCTTTTTGCCTCCCCTCTGAACTGCCAACTACAGAAATTCTGCACAAGGACTTACCACACACAAGCATGGAAAGTGGATGCTCTCTCATTCAGTTGGAAAACCCTAAATGTTTATGCCTTCCCACCTCTGCCTCTCCTTTCAAAGGTACTCCTAAAAGCCAGACAAGAAAGGCCAAAAATGATCCTGATTGCCCCAGACTGGCCACGCCAGCACTGGTACCCAATCTTAAAGAACTTGGCTCAAGGCCCAGCATGGATTTTACCTCAAATTCCTCATCTTCTGACTCAACAAAACAATCAGATCCTGCACAGCCAGCTCAAAACCTTAAACCTGGCTGCATGGCAGATTACTTAGCCAAGCAGCCAACACCTCTCTCTAAAGCTGTTATGGGTGTCATTTTGGAGGCCAGGAGGCCCAGCACCAGGAAAACCTATTCAGAAAAGTGGAAGAGATTCTGCGCCTGGAACCAGGCTCAAAACTTTGACCCTCTTGTCCCAAATATTCCTCAGATATTACAATACTTAACTGAGATGCTGGACAAAGGCCTATCCTTTTCATCCATTAAGATCCATGCCTCTGCTATCTCAGCTCATTACAACACGGATCCTCCTATTTTCTCTCATCCATTACTAAAACAGTACCTCAGAGGGGCTAAAAACAAGACCGCCCCGGAGAGCACCCAACTTGGGACCTCAACTTTGTCTTGGAAAAACTAACTTTACCTCCTTTTGAGCCAGCCAATTCAGCAGAATTAAAATGTGTCATGGAAAACTGCTCTGCTTCTGGCAATAACCTCAGCACGAAGAGCGTCAGAGTGACAGGCACTAATGGCAGTGGAACCTTTCATCAGTTTCCATCAGGACAGGGTTTCTTTAAGAACAAACCCTACATTTATGCCAAAGGCGGTATCCAGTGTGGCTCTTAACCAAACTATTCACTTGCCAACATTTTATCCAAATCCCCAGAATAAAGGGGAGAGACGTCTGCATTCATTGGACATACACAGGCAGTAACCCTTCTACTTGGACAAAACAAAAGCTTTCAGGAAAACTGACCAAGTGTTTGTAGCATATGCTGCAGGATCACAGGGAAAGGCCATTTCAAAGTGGATAGGACACAGTATCCGTTTCTGCTACACACAGCATGGAAAAACTGTACCTAGCAACATTAGGCCCCACATTCCACCAGGGCAACAGCCACTTCAAATGCCTACCTTAGAGGAGTTACCTACCAAGGATATTTTGGAAGCTGCAACTTGGAGTTCAGTGCACACCTTTGCCAAGCATTACTACTTGCCTCTTTATTCTAAATCCTGATCTGGCTTTGCCACTGCAGTGCTGCAGGGCCTCATAGCCACCCCAAATCCTTTATAGAACCAGCCACCCAACCTCAGCTTTGGGATTTTACCCAAGTGTAATGACTGCAGCAGTGAAACACGATGAACATAGTACAGTTTTGTACCTACCATAAATGTAGATGTTCGAGTGTATTCACTGCTGCAGTCCAGGTTACCCTCCCTCCATCCCCATTTGCTTAGCTGGAACTTATCTATACCTTTCTACCCTATACAAGCTATGTGGTGTATTTGCTTGTAACTGAAGGTATTGGTTTTATTTTTTTGTGTGTTTTATTAGCAATATGTATAGGGGCACCTGACATCTGGGGCAAGAAAAACTGAAGAAAATGGTGTCGGCTGCATCTTATATACCCCTGGCGCACTGACGTCAGGGAAGAAGCGACACCAACCGAGGCCGGAGCAAGACTTTGGAACTCTGGCCGACTGCGGGGACCGCCTGACGGCAGGATAACCCCAGGTGTAATGACTGCAGCAGTAAATACACTCGAACATCTACATTTATGGTAGGTACAAAACTGTACTTTACATCTCTCATGGACATGGGTGCTATTCAGCCAGTGCCTCAACAAGAGCAGGGACAAGGATTTTACTCAAGACTTTTCTTAGTACCAAGATAGGACAAAGCCTGGAGACCAATTCTGGACCTGTCTATTCTAAATACTTTTCTGGACATCCAAAAATTCAAAATATTGACTCTACAGCAGCTTCTGCCCATGCTGGACAAATAGGCTTGGGTCGTAAATTTGGACCTCAAAGAGGCATACTTGCATGTCCCAATCAGACAGTCTTGCAGAAGATACCTCAGATTCATAGCTGGCTCAATGCACTACCAATTATATCTGCACTGCCCTTTGGCTTATCTACTACACCCATGGTCTTCACAATATGCCTGGCACCAGTAATTGCATTTTGCAGACAAAGAGGAATTCAAATATACCCCTACTTGGACGACTGCCTTATTCAGGCAAAGAACAAAGATATTCTACTACAGCATCTGGCGTTTGTAAAAAGATTTTGCTTTGGAACTTTAAGTGGACTTTGTGCATCGTTTTCTCCTACTGCTTTTTTTCTTTTTCTTTGGTTTGTAAAAAGATTACTAATTTGCCTAGGGTACACAGTAAACGAAAAGAAATCAAAACTAGTATCCACTCAAGCGATAATATTCCTGGGTGCAAGCTTAAATACAACTGCCCAGATGGGCTTATCTCACACCAGACAAACAAAGGCATCTGACTTCTTACTTCAGGGACATGGCAACAAAGACCCAGTTATCTGCAAGAAAAATTCTGCAGGCTCTGGGCTACATGGCATCCTGCATTCTACTAATTCCATATGCCTAAGGTAGTGTCCAGTGTGGCCCTTAACCAAACAATTAATTTGCCTACCTTTTACCCAAACCCACAGAATAAGGGTGAGAGACTTCTGCATTCTTTGGACATTCACAGGCAGCTACGCTTCTACTTGGACAGAACCAAAGCTTTCAGAAAGACTGAGCAACTTTTAGTGGCATGTGCTGCAGGATCACAAGGAAAGGCTATCTCAAAACAGACTATTTCTAAATGGATAGGCCGTTGCATTCATTTCTGCTACTCACAGCATGGCAAATCAGTGCCTAAGGGCATTAGGTCACATTCTACCAGAGCAGCAACCACTTCAGCAGCCTTCCTCAGAGGAGTACCAACCAAAGACATCTTAGAAGCTGCAACTTGGAGTTCAGTGCACACTTTTACAAAGCACTAACACTTACCTCTCTACTCTAAATCAAGAGCAGGCTTTGCCACTGCAGTTCTGCAGGGCCTCATAGCCTCTCCTAATCCTATTTAGCCCAGCCACCCATCATCAGCTTTGGGATTCAACCCAAGAGTAATGACTGCAACAGTGAAACATGATGAACATAGTACAGTTGTGTACCTACCATAAATGTAGATGTTCGAGTATATTCACTGTTGCAGTCCAGTTTACCCTCTCATAATCCCCCTTTCTTTTGCTGGGCTTTATTTGTACTTCTCTATTCTATGCAACGTATGTGGTGTGTTTGCTTGTAGATGAAGGAAATGTTTACTTTAGTGCATGCATGTTTATTGGCATAATCTATTTAGCCTACCCTTTTGGGGACACCTGACATCTGGGGCAGGAAAAACTGAAGAAAATGGCATCTGCTGCATCTTTTTTTACCCCTGGCGCACTGACGTCAGGGAAGAGGTGACAGCAGCCGACGCCGGACCAGGACTTTGGAATTCACGCCGACTGCGGGTAGCCTGCCGGCAGGATAACCCAAGAGTAATGACTGCAACAGTGAATACACTCCGTCTACATTTATGGTAGGTACACAACTGTACTTTCTCTCCATACTGTCTAACAGTAGTAACACAGACACCAAAATAAAAATTTCTCCAAGAAATCAGCTGTAGTAGTAGGTCAAGTACATGTAACCACGGAAATGAAATATTTCCCTAAATAACCACTTCCAAAGTTTGAACAAGTACACACATGCACCAAAATGAAACATTATCCCCCAAAGAGCCCCTCAGTAGTTGCACTAGCACCAAAACAAAACATTTCCCCAAGAAATGCCATTAGTAGTGTGTACAAGTAGACAGAAGCACTAAAATGAACCATTTCCCCCATGCGTCCCTTAGTCTCACAAGAGCTAACCGCCATTTCTACCTTCATGTCCCTCAGTCACACAGGCAGTAACAAAAAACATTGCCCCCGACAAGTCCCACAGTAGTTGCCAAGCATTAACGTGAAACATTCCACCCAATGAGTCCCTCAGTGGCCCCACAAGCACTAAAATTAAACATTTCCCTTCATTGTGTTCCTCATTAGTCGCACAAGCTCAAAGTACTGATGAAGTACTCCACCACAGCAAAGGTACAAGTAACTACATAGGTTAGTACTAGGCTATCAGCCCTAGTGCCTATACAAGCCTAGCCATAACAATTCCCTGGCTATTTCTTCCCACAGTATTTACTTCCCTGGACCCCTGTCTAGCAGGGCGACTGACGCGATCCTCGAGGTGAATTTCCTATCTCCCATCTAGTCACCAGGGTTCCTTTTGAAGAGGGCCAAAGAAGCGCTCTGCTTGACATGTATGGGCAGTCTATTCCAGAGTCTGGGGAGTCTCTGGGTCAGGAACCTATCCCTCCAGCATATTTTGTTCATTGTGATGACAAGGTTTAGATCCCTGGAGCGTGCGTCTCTGAGGGATTGGGATTTCTTTGTGTAGCATGTCCAGCATCTCTGGCTTTGACATGGCCTTGTATGTTAAGCGGAGATTGTCTCCGAGTAAACGGTATGCGACAGAGTATAGGTGGATTTTTTTTTTTAGACGGTCAGCATAGGGCATCTGCTTTAGGCCTGTGATTCGTTTAGTGAGGTATTTCTGCGGCATTTCCAGTTGTTGCAGATGTCTTGAGAGGTATATACCAAACGGGGCATTGTATTCTATAGTGGGTCTAATGAGGATGAGTACAGTGGGACAATGACCTCCTTTTTTCTGGATGAAAAGCCCTTAGTGATGAGGTGTGCCACATAGAAGGATTTCCTGACTGTTGTGGCAATGTGGTTATCGAAGGTGAGACCACTGTCCACCTGTTTTCCTAAGTCTCTTATCACACTTTCGGTGTTTAGTGTACTGCCAACTATGTGGTAATTCACGGGTACATGTTTTCTCAAAGGGGATAACTATACATTTCTTGGCATTGAGCTTGAGCCCATGGCTCTGGCACCAAGCATCTGTTTCTGTAAGGCCCTTTTGTAGAATATTTGCATCATTTGGGGATTCTAGAATCGCTCCCAGTTTGCAGTCATCTGCGAACTTTGTTAGCCAGAGTCCTGTAGTGTTGGCCTCTACTTCAGAGAAGTAGATGCCAAACAAGAGCGGTCCCAGGACTGAACCCTTAGGTACTCCACTTGCCTCTTGTCTGGAGCTAGATTTGGAGTCTACTACTTTTACAGTGTGGGTTTTGTCAGTAAGCCAGTTGGCAACCCATCGAGTGACGTAGGGATTAATGCCCAGCTTAATAAGTTTATCTGTGATTCCAGAGTGGGGGATGGTGTTGAAGGCCTTGGCGAGGTCCAGATCGGCTGTGTGGACCACCTTACCCTTGTCCACGGCTCTGGAGACTGATTCAAAGCAGTCAGTCAGGTTCAGGAGACAAGATCAGCCCTTTCATGAACCCAAACTGCGTGGGGTCCAGTGTTTGAAGGTTGCCAGTGTCTTTGTTTATAAGTTCCATGATAATACGTTCCATGGCCTTGCAGATCAGGCTTGTCAGACTGATGGGGCAGTAGTTCCTGGGGATCCAAGGTGGATCACTCCTTGTGGAGTGGGATAAATGTAGCTGTGCGCCACTCAGTGGGCACGAAGCCTGAGATGAGGCTATGATAAAACATGACACTTAGGTGAGGTGCCAGTTAATTTTGTAGTTTATGTAGTACACAGCCTGGGATATCGTCTGGTCCCATGGATGCTGTATTCTTAGCTTTGGAGAGTGTTTTTTTTTTTTTTACCTGTGTAGCTGGTATTACTGGAATTTGGTAATCTTTCGGTATTGAGATGGGCCCTTTAGGGGTGGGGGGGTGAAGTTGGTACTGAATCAATCTGGTAGGATATTGGCAATATCCTTGGGATCAGTATATTTAATGCCGTTCTGTTGTAGCTCAGAGCAGATCTGAGCATTGCCATTTAGGTTCTTGACATAGCTATAGAATGCCTTGTGGTTGTCTTTGGAATCTTTGGCAATTTTATTTTCATAACTAGCTTTGGAGGATTTTGAGGGATCCCAGCTTCTTACTGAGGCTGGTAAGGGAGTTTTTTGCATCCTGGGATTTTCCTCTTCTGCAACAGTTTCTTCCTTTTGTTGAAAAGTTTGTTTATGGCAAGGGACCACCAGATTAGCGTCCTTTTTTTGGAGTAGAGTGTCTTGTTTCTATTGGGGATGGCACACTTCATGCACGAGTGGATGTGCTCGTACAGTGCCTTAGTGCAGGATTCAGCAGTCAAACTTTGTTCCCGTCTGCATGGATATAATGAAGTTTGTCACTTCTGACTTGAGTAGCATGAAGTTGGCTTTGGAGAAGTTTTTTTTACGGAGGTTTCCTTATGTGGGGGTGGGTTGTGGATGTCAAGGGTGATTAGCTTATGGTAAGACCTGACCAACGAGGGTGTGACCATAGGTGTGGAGCATCGATTTCCCATGTTGTTAATGACCAGGTCTAGGATATTGGAGCCCTTGGTGGGACTAAGGATTAGTTGATCCAGGGCATTGGAATTTATGAATTCCATGAACTGTTGGGCAAAGGTATTGGTACACGAGTAGTTTTCCCAATTAATGGCAGGGTAGTTGAAATCACCCAGTATTAGGGTGTTTGTTTGTAAATTAATATTTTCCAGTATGTTTAGAAAGGTGTAGTGAGAATCTTGAGGCATGGTGGGGATCTGTAGCAAGCTACAATTTGGATTGCAGTCTTACCTAGTGTTGCACCTGGAGAATTTCAGACTCATTGTGTTGGGCAGCTAGCCTGGTGGTGTGAATATCCTTGGTGAATATGGACACTCCTCCACCTTTAGTGTTTCTGTCCTGGTTTGGTGGCCGAAAAGTGTGGTAAGAGTTGTAGCCTGGTATTGCAGGGGTGCTCTCTGGAGCCTTGAACCAGGTCTCAGTTACTTCACAGAAATAGTCCCATTTTTAGGAGTGTCTCGAGAGAGTGCATTTTGAGGTTTAGACTTCTAGCATTGAGTAGCATTACCTTCAGATTTTCCATGCTTGTACTTGTTACGGTGGTTGTTTTGTCCTTTGAACTTAGCCGAAAAAGCAGCAGAGTTGCCGTGTGTACATGCTGCCATGCAAGCTGAAAAATCATTGCAGGCAAATATATAAGCAGTCAACAGCAATGTACTCCATAAAATGCCCAATGAAACAGCAATGTTAGATGAAAAACTGAAGCACAACACTTGGTTATTTAAGCAGTTGTGACCAATAAACTATTCAAATGCATTGCACCATGTGCTTTGCTTTTGTATTTCACAAAATGCTCAATGAAAAAACTGAAGTCAGACAACTGCTATAAGTCATATTAGTTTACAAATGCGTAATACTAAGAGGCTTCATGGGAGAATGCACTTCATGTGAACACTAGTCTGTGAGATTAAATAAAATGCAAAGGGAAGCACTGAGTGGCAGACAAACAGCTGCACAGTATAAGGGCTCTGATTAATGATTAATAAATATTCCTCGCATATGAAAAAAAAACATTTAGAACTCTCATGACCAGTCCCTCAATAAAATATTGTAAATTCTTACCCTTTAGCAAACAGCAGAGCAAGAGATAATGGCTCATGTAGGTAAGGTTTGCAAAAGTCTGATGGGAAAACGCACACTGCAGGCAACACCAGCAAAGAAAAAGAAGTTCCATACTTAATGGAGATGCTGTTAAAACACCTTATGGACATGGGAAAGACTATGGAGCTGTGACACCATAGAATGGGTGTGTCTGCGCATTTTACGTTGAATTCTCCTACAGTGGTGCTGATGTCAGTTTGTGGGTGGGAACTTTGGAGCAAACCACAGCTAGTTTGTAGCAGTCTTGACGTCAGCATTTTAGAGATTGCAGCAAGCTTTTCCATGACGCAAGAGTGTTTTTTTTTTTTTAAAGTGAAACCATTACAGTCTGATAAGGCTCGTTATTGTTTGAGAAAAACTGTTGGATTAGTAGTTTTAACATGCTGCAGTGCTCATTTTTAGCAAGATCAGTAAACGTGGCGGAATAGTACGGAAATGATGAGCACTTTGGAATGGAATCCCATTGTTCTCCTTTAAGATGTACTTCATTGTAAGTAGTGCAGTACTAAGCAATGGGACTTCCTGCTGTGCAGAAGCCTGTGGCGTTCTGAACACCAGAGGATTTCACCATCCCCCAGCAGGCAGATGCCCTCGCTAGCTGAAGCCGGAATGCATCGTCAGTTCTTTTTTGATATGTTAGTCCCATTCATCAGACTGCAGACAGTAGCATAGTTAGCCCATTGGTTGGTTTGAAGATAGAAGGTTCAGTTAAGTACCCATTTGGGGAAATCTGTTATTGATTGACTCTTCCTATTGCTTAGTTGTTGTACGTTTACGAAAGTTAATAGTTGTCTCACAGTTGGGAAGCAAATCCCTCACAAAGGCTTTCATTCCTACTGTTTGCTTTGTCTAGGTCTGTAGACCAATGTACAAAACAGCCAGTTATGAGTTCTGTTCAGTGATCAAACTATAAAGCATTAGGCCGAGTCCCTTGATAAGTTTTGACCACTGTGGCATCCACCAGTTCCTAGTCCATCACCTCAAAGCTTAAGGAGAAACTCTTGAAGCAGAAAGATGTGCAGAAGGTAGAATTTGCTTGTCCAGCTCCCAACTTCTCTTTAAAATCAGCATAGGACAGCACCTTTGCAGTTCCCTGGGCAGACATCTGATCGACCAAAGCCCTTTTATGCAACCCCTCTGGAGGCCATGTTGGCATCAGTCCAACCTAGGTCCCTGTGATCCAGCATCAAAATGACATTGAGTTTCTAGCTGCTTTTCATGCTCCAGTTTCTGACTCCCAAGTTCTAGTAACTGGGGGTAAGGGTGGTATTCCCTCGATTAATCAAAAAGAGATCCATGGTAACTAGATCAAGGTTATGACTGTGACCTGAGGCCATATCCAAGCCCAAGACTCCCAAGCCCAAATGGCAGTCAGGTTTGTCCCAGCTGGTTCTGACTGGGTCCCCTGAAACTTCTGCCCAAGTTTATCCACAGGACCTAGTCAGGCTGGCACAAGACTATGGATTTCATGAAGTTTTGGTAGCCCACTCTGTAAAATGAGCCTGTGCACTTCCCTAGCTAGACTCTGATTCTTTAGAATCGGAAGATTAAGATCAACTTATGTGGTGCATTTGTCCTCCCATCATTTTTTGGATATTGACTTGAAGACGCCTTTTCCTCTGCCTCATCTCCTGAGGACTTGAGGCAGGCTGCCAAAACCTGATACAACTTAGGAAGAATTCCCATCTCTTCAATTATGTAGGTGCTTGCCCTACTGCCTTTTTCAACCTTTGTCTGTACAATATTAATCTGTTTCTGTAGCTTGCACACTTGCAAGGTCTACCTAGAGAACATTCATCCCTCCCTCCGCTTTCCTGTTATATTTTTACTAGTTCCCCTCTCAGGCCACCAAGTGGCAGCATAACATAAGTAATACTAGCTTTGTGTGCCATAGTGGTTTACCTGAGCGCAGAGTTTATGAATAAAAAGGTTAAATTAAAGTGCATTACACTTGCATAAAAACACTTTACCACTGTGCCTATGAACTTAACTTCTGCTGCTACGCGCACAGTTTTATGGGAAGAGTCTAATATGCTTGCTATCAGGACAACTGATCGTTTTTTTTCCTAACTTCACTTACCTCCTCCATCTTGTCCAGCCCGCTCCTTTTGGGGTCAGTCCGCTCCCGTACCCATACCCCCATTCCCACCTACCCCAACTTTTATTGCGTTTGTGCTGTCTAAACCACACCTCTTCCTCCCCTCTAGCCAATCAGCTGTCTCTATCAATTAACAGCTCCTCTCATCTATCTAAAATTACTACTACACTCTCCTAGCACCTAATCCAACTATGCAAATCCCGCCTTTTCATATATCCATCTACCTAACATCTACCTCCACTTCACTTACATAACATAGCCCTCCCACATCCCCAGTATTCTCTCACTAGTACAAATCTCCATTTGTTAAACTCCCACCCAGTTCTTCCCAACATCTCATATTATTCATCATGATACCTCTTTATCTTTCTGCCACCATTCTCCTCTTTCTCTCAGTACCTATCTCATATCACATTCCACCTAACACCATCTCCTACTCTCCCCATTATTCATATGACCAGCTCCACCTATCATCTTCAACTTATCGCACCTTCCCCCTTTCATTTCTCACATTTCACACCCCTTCAAGATTATTACATTTCCAAACACCTCTTGTAACTATACTCTGAAATCTAGAAGTACCATTACCCTGAAACTCCTAACATACATAGTTACTTTCCTGGAAACACTTCTCCTGGATGGGGACAACCACCCAAACCCAGGACCTCCTTGCCTCTATCTCCCTCAAATACACACCTCACCCTCCCAGACATCACCCCCACCCTCTCTCTTCCTCCTAAATCATTTAAATATCTGCTTAAATATCCAAAGCCTAGTAAATAAAATTACTGATCTGCATTCCTGGATTACTAACACTTCCGCTCATATCTTAATTCTCAGAAACTTGGTTGAAACCACACATCTCAAACACAGAAATTCTACCTCCAGACTATAACATCTTTCATTCTGACAGAACCACCAGGAGAGGGTGGAGGTGATGTCATCTTCTACTCTGAACAACTTAATCTCTCTCCATTCTCCATTTCCATACCTAGCTTTGAGCCCACAGAAATCCGCATTGTAAATTGTCATCTAAACTCGCACAAAAAATTTGCTATAGCCTCCATCTACGTAACCTCTGGAAATAACATTCCTGTCCTTAAGAACTTTCTGTCCTGGCTTGCTCAGATATGTTCCTTATGAAACCATTATCCTCTGTGACATTAACATTGATTGAACTAAGCTTACAACTTCATCTCCTAGCCATAGTCTCAAGCTTCTTGGTTTCCACCAACTCGTATCCTTTCCTACTCGGTTTAACAAAAACTCCACCTATGGACCTACCCTGGACTGGAATCTTTCCTCAAGTCCCAATCTTTATCATAACCCTGGCACACTTCCTAACTCTTAATGACCATTCCCCTGTGTATCTCCATAGATACACAAAACACTCCCAGTGACCCACCTCAGCAGGGAATGCCGCAAACTCACCCACTTCAATCCCAATACTTTTAACTCCACATTGTCTAATATAAATTGGTCCTTCCTTCAACACCTCCCACTCAACGAGCCAGTAACATCTTTCAGTATGATATTTGTAGACATACTTAACTTCATGGCACCTATCAGAAAAATCAGAATAAAATCTAACTCTTCCTCCTGGCTCACAAAATATACCTGTTCCATTTTGCATAAAAAGGACATCATCTGAAAATCGTGGGTCAAAAATAAGTCCCCTATCCTATTTCAGAGATGTAAAGAACTTGTAAACCTGTCCAAAAAATGTAACAAAGGTAAGAAAAAAAATCTCTTCTGTTCCAACGTGTGTAGCTCAAAAAAATCCCAAAAAATTCTGGACTTCCATCAGTCATCTCCTTAATCCTGGCAACCCATCAACTTCCAACCCCTACCCACATAATACAGCTACTGAAACTGCCACGCGTCTAAACTATTTCATGACTACTGTCTCTGTCTTGCTCATCTTTTGCTTCTCTTTGCTATATCTCTTCTTTCTTCTCTTCAGTCCATAATACAGTTTTACTTTAGTCTTCCTGTATCTAACAGCATTTTTTTTTTAGTTATTCCACTATGCTTCTTTACTCCACCACTGATGGTATATTCACATATACTGTATATTTTATCTTTCTAATTTAGAATGTAGTGTTGCAAATTGTAGCTAATATACCTCATCTTTTGTTTTTGTACTGTTGAACACATTGTATAGGTTACTATCTTGAATAGGATTGTAAACTTCCTGGAGCTTTTCTCCTGTCTCCACTGAAAATGGGCCCCTGGCTCATTTGGACTAACACTGTTAAGTGTCAAATAAAAAAAAATAATAATAATACACTTAATTTCTATAAGAATCCAGTGGTAAGCCCAACTGTTGTCTTTGGAGTCTACCAAGGGGTCATCCAGGCCTGCTTTCACTAACTCATTGTATATAGTAGGTAGATTCCAAGACTCATTTGGCTAAAGACCTATACCTCGGCTACCGTGGCCACGCGAGCTCTAAAATGCCAGCTGGATATGTTCAAGTAGATTGAGTCTGTTCATGAACAAATCAAGTCTAAGGCACAGGGGATACAAGATAAGAGCCTCCAGAAGGACATTTGTGATTTGTGCATTGTAGTTCTTCAGATGTCTAGACATTCACTAAAGTATGACTATGATGCATACAGTTTATTTTATTTATTTTATATTTGTTTACCGGGAAAGTTCAACTGGGCAGACTGCCCATTTTCATTGGAGGCCCGGGGAGAAAAGCTCCATTATTAAGTGTACAAGATTATAATAGGAAGAATGCATCACAGTAGGCATACAATAGAAAGCTTATCTTAATACATAATAAAATTGTTGTCGTACACAATTCTCAGTGGCTACATTTGACAGTAGTGATATAGAACACATTATACAGTGGACTGAGATGCATTCAAATACACAAGTTACAGTGATAACACTTTCGAGATAAGAAAGAATAAAAAATAGAAGTGAAAAAGCTGAGTTACACCTGTATATGTTAATCTAGAGTAGCATAGCATAGTTTTCAAGCACGATAAGTGAACACGAGAAGTGTTTCACTTAATACAATATAAAGCTGATGTCATATACAATTGCAGGATTTGGATTTTAGGGGTAGTGAAGTATAACAAGATAGTGTACTTACTACAGTTAGAGATGCTATTATTAGGTACAAGTGATGGTGTTAGCCTTATGTGAATAACAACCTAGGTATGCTTTTCTGTGTAGGACACATGCCTCGAAAAAATGTCTGTGTATTGTGTAAGTAGTTTGGCTCAGGTCATAACAGGTGCATATTCGTGAGCTAAGTGGGATTTGAGAAGGCTTTTGCAGTTGGCTTTGTTAGCTGTAGTTCTTTGTGAAGGGGTGTAACATTCCAGATTTTTCCAATGTAGTTGGGCCATAGGTAGTCACCTGAGGTATTTTTACTTCTGGTTGCATACATTAGTGATTTGTTACTGGATTGTAGTAAGCGTTTGAGTATTGATTTAATAGGCCTTCAAGGGCTTGGGTTTCTTTCAGGTTGGTAAAATATTTGATGGGCCATAGTAAGTTGGATAGCTCTAGCCAAGATAGCGATCTATGGGCCTAGCAGCGATGAGACCTAAAGGCTGAATCAGTTGCAAACTTTGCTATTTTGTTGTAATGGATGTTTATTTTGGCTAATTCAGATATGTTGAGATTAATGAATTTGGGGGGGTGCATAGAGAAGTGTGAAGACTAGGTGGGTTCTGGCAATAATGGTTTTAGTATTATTGGAAAGGAATTTTTTCATCTCTGTAGAGTTCCAATTTTTTTGTGAACTTTTTTATTGTTTGAGCAATATGTAGGTCGAACTTCATATTTTGAGCTAGTGTAACACCTAGAAGTTTGGATTGGGGGACTGATGTAATAGTTTTGTTGCTTGAAATTGTTTTGAATTAAGGGATTGGATCTGTTATTTTAGTGGGATGAAATAGCATCAGCTTAGTTTTTGTGTTGAGCATGAGTTGTGCATCTGATAGCCACGTTTCGACTGCAGTAAAGGATTCTTCAGTTTTTTTAAGTTCTTGGAGGGTTGAGGCAGAACAGATTGGGGATGTATCATCTGCATATTGGACCAATGTAGTAAGAAGGTTGTTGGTGAATAAAATGAAGAGAAGGGGACCAGGGATAGACCATTGTGGAATGCCTGAAGTAACAGGCAGAAGAGGAGATAGATTATTTTGCCATTTTACAGCTTGTCTGAGATCTGATAAGTAGTCCAGGAACCAAGCAAAAGTGGAGTAGCTTAATTTCATTCAGATAGTACAGTTAAGTTTATTGTGAGAGAGAGGCCTAGAAAGATAGAAGATAAAAGGTTGGCTGTGTTCCAGTGTTAATAGTGTTAGTGAAGTTAAGGGCTATGGTAGTGCTGTGATTAGGGCGGAATCCGTGCTGGGTATTCGCTAGAAGCTTGTTGGATAAGAGATGGTTTAGGATTTGAGTATATATGCACTTTTTGAGATTTTTTGATAAAGGTGATAGGATAGAAATGGGACAGTAATTTGATAGTTCAGTTGAGTTTCTGCCTTTGTGTAGTGGTATGTGATATTTTCCAGAGAGCAGGGTTATGTTCAGAGTTGGAGTAATTGATTAGTAAAGAGACAGGGTATGATATGACTTTGGCTGCAATTCATCAGGCAGTTTGTGTGCTGCAAGGGTTGTGGGTTTAAGATATTTATGTATGGTACTTGTCTGGTTGTTTTTGAGCTAAGGAGGAGAGATTTGGTGGTGGTGGTGTTTGGCAGTCATGGATTCAGTGAAATATTTGTAAAACTGGGTGGCAGTATTGTCTATGGGAGTTATTGGTGGATGGGGGAGGGCGTGCTCGTTTGGCCTGGTTGCAGAATTTTGTACCTAGCAGATCAGATTTTTTGTGGGTTTATTGTGCTTAAATTGTATATCAGTATAGTGATTTTTATTTTGTCAAGTCTGATTTGCTTTTTAGATTTATTTCTTGGTTCAATGAATTTCTGTTGATTAGGTGCAGTTTTATAGACCTACGTTTCCCAGGCTTTTCTCTCTCTCTTAGAAGTGGTCTTTTTCTTTGGTAAGCCAAGGGGCATAGTTGGGCTTTATTCTTAGTTTTGTAATGGGGGCCATGTTATTTGGGATGTTTAGGAAGATGGTGGTCAAATATTCTGCTGCACTGTCTAGGGGGAGGAATTTCAGTGGATTTCAGTTAGAGATTGAGGGTGGACACAGTTTTAAGATTTGAAGTTTTTTGTATATCGAATTTGTTGGAAAAAGGAAGTTTTTATTGTATTTACTTGATGTCAAAGAACAAATGTTGGGCGGTGGTCACTAAGAGTCAGGGAAGGTACCAGAGTGATATGATAGTACAGGTTGGTTAGTAAGGATCCAGTCAAGGATGGACTACTTTTTTGATGCTTTGTCTAGCCTAGTTGTAGTTTGGATTATTTGAGTGAAACCATGGAGGTTAATATGGTCATGAGGGTGCAGAGAGTTACAGGAGGACCAACAAATATTAGAGTCACTCAGTATGATGGTCTCCTGTGGGAGTGTTTTTGTTGTCCATTGTAGGATGGATTCTAGTGTGTTATTATGGGGGGGGGGGGGGATATAGGATCCAATTGTATTAGTTTTTCTTTGAGTTGACCACCCAAAGAATTCTATTCCTGGGAGCAAGCCTGGACACAGCATCCCAGATGGCATTCCTTACACCAGAGAAGCAAACTTACCTGACAGTCTACATATCTCAACTAGCCCACCAGACCCCAGTTATCTGCAAGGAAAATCCTGCAAGCTCTGGGGTTCATGGCATCTTTCCATATGCCAGACTGCATATGAGGAACCTTCAATGATACCTAAAAAGCCTTTGGTGTCAACACTCTCAAGACCTGGAAACTCATACCCATGATACCTTGCCTCACTGCATGGCTTGGAAAGTGGATGCCCTGTCCTTCCCCTGGGTCAATCTATCGGTCTATACCTTTCCTCCACTACCTCTCATCCCCAGGGTACTGCTGAAAATAGGGGAGGAAAAACCAAGGACAATTCTAGTTGCACCCGACTGGCTTCACCAGCACTGGTACCCACTGCTGCGCAGCCTGTTACCACTGCGACCATGGCGTCTAACTCAGATCCCAACCCCCCTGACCCAGAGGGAAGGAGAATTCATGCATCCCCAATTGCAGACTCTCAGTTTGACAGCTTGGCGTATTCCCTAACCACTGATCAATCTGCCAACCTCAGTAAACAGGTTCTAGATGTTATACGTGAGGCCGTACACCCTAGCACTAGAAAATCTTATGCTGACAAATGGAAAAGGTTCTGCACCTGGATTCAGGCTAAGGGAGCCAATACAGCACAGCCCTCCCTCCCTCTCATCCTGGATTACTTAGCTGATCTGCTACACAGTGGTCTCTCTCTTTCTCCTCCATTAAAATTCATGTCTCTGCTGTCTCTGCTCATTTCCACACTGAGCAGTCCCTTTTCTCACACCCTCTGATCAAATAATTCCTAAGAGGGGCTAGCAACTTGAGGCCACCCAGAAGAGCACCTACCCCAGCTTGCGACCTTAAGTGTGTGTTGAAAAATCTCACCCTGCCCCCCTTCGAACCAGCATCTTCAGCAGAGTTAAAATTTCTTGCCTGGAATACAGCTTTCCTTCTGGCCATCACTTTAGCCAGAAAGGTCTCCAAGCTACAAGCACTCATGGCTGTGGAGCCCTTCATCATCTTCCATGCTGACAGGGTTTCCCTCAGGACTAAGCCATCCTTCATGCCCAAAGTGTGTGTCCAGTGTGGCTTTCAACCAATCCATTCATTTGCCCACCTGTTTCCCTAACCCACAGAACAAGGGGGAAAGGATCCTGCACTCTCTAGATGTGCACCGACAGCTCAGATTCTATCTAGACAGGACTAAAGCCTTCAACAAGTTTGATCACTTGCTGGTTAGCTTAGCTACAGGGGCAGAGGGTAAAGCCATCTCCAAACAAACAATTTCTAAATGGATAGCACACTGCATCCATTTCTATTACAAGCAACATGGAAAGCCTCACCCTAAGGGGATCAGGACTCACTCCACTAGAGTAGCCTCCACCTCTACAGCATTCCTCAGAGGAGTCCCCATCAGGGACATCCTGGAAACTGACACCTGGACATTTTTTCACACTTTCACCAAACATTACCACCTGCCTATCTTCTCCAAATCCAGGGCAGGGTTTGCCACTGCCATTTTGCAGGGCATCCTAGCCAGCCCCTAGTCTCCTTGACTACCTCCACCCTTTTCCTCAGCTTTGGGAATCAACCCAAATGTGGACTGCAACAGTGAAACATGAAAAACATAGTACAGTTGTGTACACTTACCATAAATGTAGATGTTCGAGTGTATTCGCTGTTGGAGTCCTGGTTTCCCTCCCTCCATCCCCCTCTTCTTTCTTCTCTCTCCTTACAAGGGACAATTTGGTATTTACTTTCTACTGTTGGGGTTCTTCCACCAGAACCTGGCTCCCACTTGGGGGCTCCTGACAGGGAAAGAAGAGCTGATGTAATGGCGTTGGCTGCCTTACTTTATACTACTGATGACCTGACGTCAGTCCTGAAGTGACAGCAACCAATGCAGAAATACTAAGCCTCTGGTATTCGGGCTGGCCAAGGGATACCCTGGCAGGGATAACCAAAATGTGATGACTGCAACAGTGAATACATTCTAACATCTACATTTATGGTAATTGTACACAACTGTACTTTATGGATTCTGTGAAATATTTGTAAAACTGGTTGGTAATGTTGTCTATGGAGTTACTGGTGGATGGGGAGGGCATGTTCGTTTGGCCTGGTTACAGAATTTTGTTCCTAGCAGATCAGAATATTTGTGTGTTTATTGTGCTTAGATAGTATATCAGTATAGTGATTTTTTTTTGTCATGTCTGATTTGCTTTTTAGATTTATTTCTTGGTTCTTGGTATTTATGTTGGTTAGGTGCAGTTTTATAGACCTACGTTTCCCAGGCTTTTCTCTCTCTCTCTCTCTTAGAAGTGATCTTGTTTCTTTGGTAAGCCACGGGGTCATAGTTGGACTTATTCTTACTTTTGTAATGGGGGCCATGTTGTTTAGGACGTTTAGGAAGGTAATGTTGAAATATTCTGCTGCACTGTCTAGAGGGAGGAATTTCAGTGGATTCCAATTAGAGTTTGAGGGTGGACGCAGTTTTGAGAGTTGAAGTTTTTTTGTATGTTGAATTTGTTGGAAAAAGGAAGTTTTTATTGTATTTACTTCATGTCAGAGAACAAATGTTGGAAGGTGGTCACTAAGTGTCAGGGAAGGTACCAGAGTGATATGATAGTACAGGTTGGTTAGTAAGGATCCAGTCGAGGATGGACTCCTTTTTTGATGTTTTGTCTAGCCTAGTTGTAGTTTGGATTATTTTGAGTGAAACCGTGGAGGTTAATATGGTCATTAGGGTGCAGTGAGTTACAGGAGGACCAACTGATATTGAAGTCACCCAGTATGATAAGTCTCTTGAAGGAGTGTTTTTGTTGTCCATTGTAGGATGGATTCTAGTGTGTTATTACTGGGGGGGGGATATAGGATTCAATTATATTTGTTTTTCTTTGAGTTGATTTTTATTCTGGTGAGCAGTATCTCAGCATTATTGAAAGTTGGAGGGATGTGGTTAGTGATTTCAAGTGTAAGGTTGTTTTTCAATAGTAAAGCAATGCCTCCACTTCTTTTAGATTTTCCATCTAGCCTCTACATGTAGTACCCTGGGGGGAACTATTTTGTTGTCATTGATATTGGGTTTGTCAGGTCTCTGTGATAAGAACCATATCCAGAAAGTATAATGAAAGGCTTGCATGTAGTTCCTATGTTTTATTCAGGATGCTTCTTATATTTAGATTTATTATAAATAAGTCAGTTCCTTTCCTAGGGAGATTTAGTATATTCTGTTGTTGGATGGTAGGCGTATTAGGGTTGCTTACAAGCAGATGTACTTGGCTAATGGGACAGCCCCTGTCAGATCATATTAAACCAGAGCTCTTTAATACCCCTGTGGATAAGGAACTTCTCTTTTTATTTGGTGCAAAGCAAGGAACATTCTGCCCATACAAATACTGTGGAATGGGTCCTGGAAAAAGATCTGATGTGGTGATGTCAGTCTCATCCTAATTCTCACAGTTTGGGTCTGATCCAATCCATCGGTACAATCTCTGCCTGTTTGCTAGCTGGAAGACTTTAACCAAACTCATGGGCCTGTATCCTTCCCATGATGCAACTGGGTAATACCTCAGATCTCGTATGCCGTGCTGCATGGAGGACGTTAGTCAGTTCTTGGCTAAGTCACTTTAGCTTTTCTACTTTTAAAATCAAAATTTTCATCTTGTAATATTTAATTTATTATTGTTTCTTCTCTGTTTAGTAGTGGTAGCTGATTTTAAGTGTATTCCTGTCTCTTAGACATCTGTTTAAGTTAGAAGGCCATTCCCATCCATTCCCGCTTTTCACCCATTTTTTAATTCAGAGGGCTAAGTTTAACCTCCTTTTCCTGTGTTTGAGTGTGTGGTTGCCCATTTTTAATTAGCGGCCTCGTTTCTCTTTTCTTCCCTAGTTGTGTATGTGTATATGTATGTATGTGTGTGTGTGTGTGTGTGTGTGTGTGTGTGTGTGTATATATATATATATATATATATATATATATATATATGTGTGTGTATAAAAGCAAGAGAGTGTTTCTTGTTATTTCTGAGGTTTTTATTGTCCAACAGTAAAGTAGTATTTGTTCTTACTTATTTGGTGTGTTTTTAGTGGCTTAGTCATTGTGTAGATTATATTTAGCCAGTATGTCCCAAAAAGAGTACAAGCCACTTGGTTTTAAAAAGTGTTCAAAGTGTGATGAAAAATGCCAATGAGTGACTCTCCTTCTCTTTTTGTATATTGTTTTGGGCCACTCCATCAAGACTGTTCTGTCTGCCATGGATTTAACCAGCAGGCATTGCTAGAATGCAAAAGTAAACTTATTTCAAAAGGTCATCACGCATCTCCTTTTGCAGAAGCCCTTTCTTCAGCAGACAAATCTCCAAAAAGGCCTTCATCGGATAAATATTCGGAGCCGTCAAAAAAAGTGCCTAAATTGTCTGCTCTGAAAGTAACCTCTGCTCCAGCAACTATCAGATCCGAGTCAGATCAGACAATACAAAGGAAACCTATAAAAACTCACTGTAGTCTGTAACATCCAAACCATCTTCTACTGTTTTAGTCAGATAAAGGTCCCCTAGTCTCTCCTCTCGCTCTACCAGATCCATGTCCGATGATGATGTGGATAGGGTGTTGCAGAGACTTTTGAAGAATTCTGCCTTGACCAAACTTTTCCTGGATCCATGCCCAAAGGAGTCTGAGCAAACCCCCCCAAGGTGCCCATTCCTCCACTGACCAGATCGTCCACTTTGGAGCAAGAAGTCTGAGGTGCAGCTAGTCTCTGTGTCTACTCTGACAGCCTCTGTTTTTTCAGATCCAAAGTCGGCTGTGAGTCTCTCCGCTTCTTCGGATCAGGAGACCTCTAGGATCTGACACATACTGCTCCGATCTTTGGAGCAGATTCGGATCTCCCCTGATCCGACTTTGCCTCTCTGGGCATTGATGCGGGTAAGTTCAGATCCTACTTCTGCCTCAGAATGGCTGTCCTGTGCGCTGGATGCTCCTTTGGTTCTGACAACTTGCTCATCTGTTCCGGGTGGGGGGGGGGGCTCTTTGGAGCCAAGCCAGACTGCTTTTGAGGCTATGGAGAAAGTCATGACGACTTCTCAGTCAATTGAACATGCTACTTAAGAACTTCTTTCTCCTACACAGATTTCTCAATCTCATCATCCCTTTCCACATGACCGTAGGGATCCCACTCCTCAGGAAACCCCCAGGAGGTACCCTTTTTTCTGAAACTTCTCCAGACTGCCACTCTGAAGTCCCTTAGAAGAGAACTTGCAAGAGGAAGCATCTAGACTCTCCTGAGGAGTCTGTCACTTCAGACACTGACTTGGATAATGTAGAAGGATCCCCATTGTGACCCACTGAGGAGGTCTCATTAGGAGAGATCATGGAAATTCTTAAAGGGGTGATTGTTAGCCCTTCTCTGCTTCTGCCGAGGAGTCAGTCTACCTGACGGCCTTTGGGTCTCACCGGTCAACCTCTTGGGTGACTCTGCCTTCCGATAAGCTTATTGACCTGCTATCTCGGAAGGCATGGGAGACCCCAGATACCATAGAGCCCACTCCACGGAGACCAGATAAGTACATTACTACCCTGACGGACAAGACCATTTGGACAGGGTATAGCAGTGGATGCCATGGTTGAGGCGCCGGCCACTAAGAAAGAACTTTGAGACTAGTTCTTTTATCCACCCTCCTAATAAAGATTCTAGGATGATGGATAGATATGGAAAGTGTGTGTTCTCTTCAGTGACTTTTTCTCTTTGATCACTGAATTATCTTACTCACTTTACCAGATAGCAGAGAGATCTGATCAAGGAGTTGTCAGAATCGCTTCAAGGAGCAGTTGCTGATGCAGTCAAGGAAAAAGTCAGTGCACAGCTAGCTACCTTCAATGCAGTTACGAACTCCTCCATGAGGCTTATATGCTGCAGATGGAGTAAGTAGAGCTGTGGGTTCAGGCATTTCCATTAGGAGGCAGGCCTGGATGCGCCTTTGCAGAACCTTTCAGATCTTCATTTAACTCTCCCTTTGACGGTTCATCCCTGTTTGGGCCTAAAGTAAAAGAGACTGTCACCAAATGTGCAAAGGGGGGTAGGACTTTGCCATTCGAGTGCATTTTTCCCCTCCTACCAGACGAGGCACAATGGTAAAATGTGGCTCAGGAGACCTCAAAGATCTTACCAAGACACACAAAGTGAAAGTTCTCCTCAAAGCAGAGGGGGGAACAGCAATGGAAGATGCGATTCTCGTGGCATAGGAGGTCCGCAGAACCAGAGCTCCGGAGATGCTTTCTTTGGTAGACCCTTTCAGCGCTCCTGAAGGAGTACCTGATTGTCCACCTCTGGAGGTAGTCAGGGGGCTTTTGTCCTTGCACCTACCAACCTGGCAAAACATAACCACAGACAAGTGGGTGCTGGATATCATTTCCAGAGGATATATAATTCCCTTCTCTCTCTCCCTGTCAGAAAATCTGTTCTAGAGGTTCCACCCAGTCAGCGTGAACAAACAACGTTAGAGATTCAAAAGTTGCTAAGCAAGAGAGTCAACCAGGAAGTCCTTGCAGACCAGAGAGGATCCAAAACTTAAGGTTCTTTTTAGTTCCAAAGAAAACAAGGGACTGGAGACCCATTTTGGATCTAAACAATTTTTAAACAAATCTGTAAAAAAGACAAAGTTCTGGATGGTATCACTGCAGTCCATACATCCATTTCTGGAAAAAGACAATTGGATGTGCTCTAAAGACCTGCAAGATGCGTGCTACCACATAGTAATGGAAAGAGGGTACTTAAGCTTCCGGCTAGGAGCCAGTCGTTATCAGTTCAGAGTCCTGCCCTTTGGTCTCACCACTGCCCCGGGTGTTCAGATGTGTTGCAGTGATAGCGTCGCACCTGAGGTGTCAAGGATTAGTTTTTCCCTATCTACACGACTGACTCATCGCCTCCCCAACCAGGCATCTACTGCTACACGTCAGGGATTGCACCATTCAAACTTGCACCTCCCTAGGCATCACGATAAACTTCAAAAAGTCTGTTCTAGGACCATCTCAAAGCTTAAGCTTTATTGGAGCAGAATTAGACACCATTTCCTTGATTGCAAAACTTCCCCACGAAAGAGTGCAAGATCTTCACTACCATGTTCGAACCCTAATCAGAAAGTCACGCCCAACAGCGAAACGAGTTCTACAAGTATTAGAGAAGCTGGCAGCTTCAATAATTCTTGTCCCCTTTGACACCTCCACATGAGAATATTACAATGGCTGCTATCAACTCAGTGGTCCTTTCTGGAGCTTCCCATGTCTCTCAAAATTCTAATTACAAACACATGCAAAAGGGACCTACAATGGTGGATCCATTCTCCTCTAGTCTATCGGGATGACCATTCATTCCACCAAAACCGGTAGTGACAGTAACCATGGACACCTACTAGATTGGGGGTCATTATCTGGGAAAGACAGTCCAAGGTACCTGCAAGATCATGAGACTCGTCTGCACATAAATGTTCTAGAGATGAGAGCTGTGCTTCTAGCATTGCAAGCATTTCAAGACTCTTCCTCTAGGAACGATAGCAATCCAGTTGGACAACATGTCTGTAGTGTGGTACATAAGCAAGGAGGAACCAGATCTTATCCCCTGTATCCAGAAGCACAAAGAGTTTGGCAATGGGCAATAAACTCCAACCGCTTTCTAGTTGCAACGCACATCCCGGGGAAATGCAATGTGTGATTGCAGACAGATTGAGCAGAGCCATTCTTTGGCAGACACTATTTTCCAAAAGTGGGTTTAGCCTTACTGCAATCTCTTTGCTTCCCCAACCAATGCCAAATGCAGCAACCTCTTTGCCCTAATCCCTCCAGAGGGAGAGTCATCAAGGGATGCACTTCACAATTTGCCTTCGGGACTACTGTTTGCCTTTCCTCTTATTCCACGGATTCCCAAATTGTTACAGAAGGCAAAATCGTTGGAGACCATCATAATCCTCATTGCCCTCGACAAATTTGTTTCCCTTTTCTATGACCTCATCTTCTGGAAGAACCATGGAATCTGGATTCAACTCCGGATCTATTGACACATTTGTCAGGAATGGCTCATCCCAACCTTCAGAACCTCTAATTGACAGCTTGGCTTGTCTAATTCCCAGGTTTCCCCTCTTATCTTCTCCAGTGAAGAAAATCAGACTATCTTCTCACAAATCCTCCACATGAAGACTTTGCAAAAGCAAGTGGAAAAGATTTGCTGTTTGTGCTGAAGACCACCAATTAGACCCCTTTTCTGCGCCAGTCAATACAATCTTGCAGTTTCTTTCATAAATATTCCATGATGGCACAGCTGCTTCCACTATCAGAGCTTCTTTAGCTGCAATTTCAAATTTTCATATAGGCCTAAATGACTCTCCTATTATGGCACACAGACTTTCCAAAGCCTTTTTGAAGGGTGTATTATTATTAAGATCTCATACAATAACCTTACTCCTTGGGACCTTAACTTTATTCTTGCGCATCTGGTTTTCACACCATTTGAAACTTCAGCAACTTCAGATTTAAAATTCTTGTCCTGGAAAACCTTATTCATAATAGCTATTACAGCTGACAGGAGGGTCTAAGTTACAAGCTCTGTTTATAAAACCTCCATACCTCATTTTCCACAGTCAGAGTGTCCTTTACGAACAAATCCTACCTTTCTACCCAAAATGATTTCAGAATCAGATTTGAACCAATCTGTTGGACTGCCAGTTTTCTTCCCTAACTTTCAAAACAAAGGAGAATATACCTTATGTTTGCTTGATGTACACCGACAGTTAAGATTTTGTGTGTCTGATTTCAGAAAATCTGACCAATTGTTTATATCCTATTCAGACACTCGAAAAGACCTTCCAGTTACAAAGGTTACCTTGTCTAACTGGCTATCCCAGTGCATTTCCTTTGTATACAAATCTAAGAACAAGCCAATTCCATTTCCAATCAGAGCTCATACTACAAGATCAGTAGCTACATCTGCAGCATTCCAAGCAAGAATGACATTAGATGCTGTCTGTGCTGCAGCCTCGTGGGCTAATCTGCATATTTGTATCACTCATTACAAAGTAGATTTGGCCTCCTGGAGTAGGTCTGCCTTTGGTTCTATGGTTCTGAGGAATATTCTTTCTTTGAGCCACCCAAGAGTCAGGTCGCTTGGGACGCGGTCCCCACCTGTGAAAATTAGGACAAGATTGACATCACATAAAGAGCTTATGTACTCACCATAATGTTCCATGTGTGTTCATCTTGTCCCTTATTCTCACATCCCACCCTCCAACCCCCTTCCTTAATCTGGTAGAGTGAGAAGATAATCCTTGGACAACCTTTATTAATGAAAGCTTTCTTGCTGATTGTGTCTGCATCTTTCTATTCTTACCTTCCTGTAAGGGATTTACTTTATGGCTATGTAGTTTGGAAGGGGGCAAACAAGATCGGAGGTGTTCTCCAGCTGCATCATGGGAAGGGTACAAGCCCGCTAGCTTGGTTAAAGTCCAACTAGCAGATAGGCCAAGATTGATCTGATGAATCTGATCAAACCCCAAACTGAGAGAGTAAAGAGGGACAAGATGAACAACACACATGGAACGTTGTGGTGAGTATACACCTTTTTATTCAAATGTAAAAGTGCACGCTTCAGCTGTTTATGCATCTTTGCCTGTGCCTCCTCCTGCCTACTCTCATCCTGGCAAGAAACAGTTTAGACCCCCAATGAGGGATCCAGCATATGCATGGCACTTGATTCTGTAGTAAAAAAAAAACTGATCCTCCCACCCTTAGAGCTAGCAGCCTTTGTGTACCTTGTTGCCAAAGCAGTGTTGAAATGTGGTCTTCCATTTTAAACATTTCATTGCATACCAGTTAATTGGTTGATGTTCTTCCAAGATGACTATTACAGTATTACTAACTGGTGGGATATCCTGCTAAGGATAGCTGTACATCTGGCTAGCGTAAAAAAGCCCCTGGGCACCTTCTCTGATTTATGACCTAAGCCAAAAGGCAGGAGGTACGTAATGAATGTAGGAGCGTGAATTTCCTCAGAACTGTCTCATTAGCCTGAAAGCATAACTGTGCTTTGTCTTAAGTTTGTGAAATGTATGACTAACAGACCTATTTATCTGTTAGGCAGATAAGTACCCTATTGGGGGAACTTCCTTTTCTTACTGCTTCTATTTATTATACATGTCGTCAAAGAGTGGGAAACGTGACTGTGGGAGACAAATTCCTCCCGAAGACCATGAAAAGTGTTTCTTTTGCCTTTCCCTAAACATAACTATAGAAAGTGTGTTATGTCAGTCCTTTGTCCTGAAGACCCTCAGCAGCAAATTTACTTAGAAAATCAAAGGCTGAAAGAGCTTGTACTTGGCATGTTTGAGTCTTTCCACCCTGACCTTTTAAAAGAAGCCTAAGAAGACTAAACTCAATGCTTTGGCTGTCCAGCCTGACCTGGGCATCTCCACTGTACCCAGAGTCTCCTCAAACTATCTGGTTCCTATGACTGCCCTTGCTGTTCAACCCCATTAGAGGCCAGTATAGGGGCATCCTATTCACTTGTCCACTGCGGCTGATCTAACATCTGCTTCAGTTTTGAAGGGGGAACCCCAGATGATTATTTCTGAGGAACCTGGTGTATTCCCCAAATTTTAGTAATAGCAGAAATGTACGGTTCTGTGATAGTCAGTCAGGTCTCTGATGCTCCACATTTTGTTAAGGCAGGCATAAACAGAAAAAGCAAGTGCAAACATACCTCCGCTACTTCAGGTGGTGAGAGTTCACAGAAAGGAGTTGTATTAAGTCCTTATGTCTTTGAAGCCTACTTAGTATTTTCAGACTGCACCCTCTGCTGTATCTCCTTTTACCCCTCTTAAGAGACTGAGGGAGTAATCTTCTAAGAAGGAAGATCTGGAGTCAGATGAAGATGCTTTTGCTTCTTCACTGAGTCATTCCTCATTGGCTGTGGCTTCTAATGAAGAAGATACCCTTTCTCTTGATTCTCCTTTGGGAGGAGCTCCCTTCCAGAGAGAGTGGTCAGAATGATACAGCATCTTAAATTTTATTGTACTAAGATCATTGATGCATTTCAGAAATATTTAGCCCTCTACTATTCCCCCTGTCCTGGAAATTCTACTGGATACTTACCCTACTGTTTCTCTTAATCCAGAATCTCAACCTCCTGTCCCTTATAAACCAGATAGGTTTTATAAGGTTCCTTACAAAAAATTCCCTCCTGTTTCCTGCTGTGAATTCACTTTCTAGGGAGAAAAAAAAACAACAAAACTATTGCCATCCTCTAATGTGTTGCCTGCAGGTATGGTAAAAACATTTTTATCTCTGCTACCGTGGCTTTTGGGGTTGGTAACTATCAGACCCGTGTAAGAAAAGGTATCTCATTGATCCTGTCTAACCTAGGGGATGTTGTTATTGCCATGCCAGAGTCCGTTAATATGTCATCTGCTGTAATTCTGCTCAATTCTGCCTTTCGGATGATCATGCACTTCCAAGTGCAGTTATGATGCTGCTGATGCATCTTGTAGGGCAGCTGCATCAGGGTCTGTCATTCACAGATACTCTTGGTTAAGACTAATCCTTATAAGAGGATGTCAAGACCAAATTGTATTCTCCTCTGGATGAACAACTGTTTGGATCTGCAGCTTTCGGATTTGTTTATGAATTAATAGGAAAAGGAGAAAGCTGTGCAAGACTTGAAGATTTTCCTTTCTCTTTTGCCTAGGTTCAAGACAAATTATCCGTTTAAAACAGACACTTCGTCAGAAGAGAATAAATGCAACTCCAAAAAAGGCAAAGAAGCTTTCAAGACAAATCAGGACAGGATAACAAGGGATGCTCATTATTCACACAGTCTCAGTGGCGGTTTGGGTTTTCTGCCTCAGTAAATTGGTACTGAGCAGCTTTCAAAAGCTCAGACTCCCCTACTTCTCTCTCACTGTGA
The DNA here is from genome assembly GCF_019279795.1 of Protopterus annectens. Taxonomy (NCBI): domain Eukaryota; kingdom Metazoa; phylum Chordata; order Ceratodontiformes; family Protopteridae; genus Protopterus; species Protopterus annectens. The sequence continues at coordinate 393,117,823 of NC_056751.1, forward strand.
CTGCAGAACGGCTGAGCATTTCCTGTGAAGGAAGCCTTCAGCTGTCACAGGACATGAGTGTTCAGTCTTTTTCTGCTATCCAAAGAAGAAAGTCCTCTGACTCTTCACAGCATTCCAGTGCTGATTTTAATGGCTTAGTGCTCAGATAATCCCCATTTAGGCACCCTAATTCTCTAATTGTATTACTAGATTTATTATTCTCTATATTTTTGTTTAAAAATATTTTAATATTTTGTCAGATTAAAGTAATTTTTGTGGGAATTGTTTAAACAGTGTTTGGCTTCTGTCCTTGACAGTTGCTTATTTTTACTGTTTCTGAGGAAACTTTCAGTATTTCTCTCAGAAGTGCAGTGTATGTGCTGGTAGACACTGGGGGCTCTGATGTTCTTCGTGTTTCACTGTTGCAGTCATTACATTTGGGTAATCTGCTGGCAGGTTGCCCTCAGTTGGCCTGATGAACAAAGTCTTGGGTCCTGCATTGGATGCTGTCCCTTCTTCCATGAAGTCAGGGGTATAAAACATGCAGCCGACGTCATTACCTCAGTCGTTCTTGCCATGCGGTGGCCGAAGCAGTTCGCAAGTGCTGGTCGGCCGGCTCCTGAAATTTTCATTTTCAAGTTTCAGAAACAAAGTCTTCAACTAAAAGCTAAGTAGCCCGTTGGGAAACTTTTTCTTGCTCCTTACCGATGTCAGTAAAAATTAGTAATTGCATTACTTGTGGAAAGCAAATACCTCATAAAGATTTTCATTCGTACTGTATTCCTTGCCTAGGCCCTGACCATGATGTACCTTGCTGTCGGTTTTGTGCTTTATTTAATTAGCGCACTATCTGTCGTTGGTACATTTTTGCCTCTAATTATTTCGGTTCTCTGTTTAATTATCCAGAAATGTCATTGGTTAGCCTTCCAACTACCGTAATTCCGAAAAAAAAATGCAAGGATAAAGACACAGGCCGCCGAAGTCCAAAACTGCTGACAACGCTTCTCTTAAGCCAGTTCACTGGTACTCATTGTGGCACTTTCGCAGCCCCCGATACCCACTACTTCTGATTCGCAGACCTGTACCGAGACCCATTCGGAGTCCGGTATGCTGTGAGATGCTTCACCTATGGAACCCGCAGATGTCTCTACCTTGGATGGGTCCGGAGCCGTTATGCAGGCACGGACTTCTGAGGGTGTATTCAGGCCTACAGGCTTGCATATTAAATCGACACTGCCTTCGTTACCAAGGACTAAATCTCGATCCATATCTAAAAAAAAAAAAAAACGACACACAGGCCACGTGTTCAGGTCCCTGTGCCTAAAAAAACAAATGATAAAAATGGCTGAAGATCTAATTTCTCTAATCAGGGGTAGTCACCCCCTGTCTGAGGCCTAGGGCTGAACTTGATTATGAATCTTCTGATCAGGATTCTGTTTCTTCTGGCCCTTCTAATGACCTGGATTTGTCCATACCTACTTATGAGGATTCCGATGCAGAGGACTCCATTCCCTCTGCTTCCTCTCCTGAGGATTTTTCTTTTGGGGAAACTTTACATGCTTTGAGGGAGCATTTCCACTGGGAAAGCCAGGAATTTTCTGATTCAGAAAAGAGGCTTAGGGGATTTCCTACTTCTACCTCAACATAGGCCTTTGGCTATATCTCCTGTACTAGACATTGTTGATGTGTTCTCGGAATCCAGTTTGGCCTCTGATTCCCTGCCTCCGGCTCCTAGTAAACCTGACAGATACTACAGGGTTCCCGAGTCCCACAAGTTCCTTTTCAAAAAACCCTGTTGCAGATCCAGAAACCATTTCTCAGGGGCCCAAGGGCATTAAGGCTTCTACTGCTAAAAATCCTACCCCTTCTGATGGAGATTCCAGGGTGCTGGATAGATGGGGTAAAAATGTTTATACTTCTGTAACCTTGGCAATCAGAACATTAAACTGCCAATTTTATATGTTAAAATATCAACAGCATATTATTGGACTGCTTAAACAGAAAATGATGTTGATTCCTGACTGTGTGGAAAATGAAGATTTACAGGATTTAATGCATTTTGCTGAACAAGTTGGAAAACATACTTTGCAATGTGGTTTTAATTCTTTAGAGGCCTCCTGCAGGGCTGCTGTTACTGGGTCTGTGCTTAGAAGGCATGCTTGGCTTAAGGAGCAGCCTTTGCCTGATCATGTTAAAGTTACATTGTTGGCTGCTCCTTTAAATCAGGACCGCATGTCTGGCAATAAGGCTGAAGAAGTTCTAAAAAGAATGGAAGATAAAGCTAAATCTATGCAAACTGTTAAAGATTTCTTACAAGTGCAACCTCCAAGATGTGGTAGGCATTGGCCTACTAAGAATTGGTCCTTTCCAGTCCCTTCCAGATCCTCTCAAGCCAAACCCAGACACAGCAAAACCCCCAGGTTTCAGTCCCAGGGTACTCTGAGCTAAGTAGTGGGGGGCCTCCACTTCCAAATCCGGAAGTAACAAGACACCCCCCTACAGTAAACAGTCTCAATGACTTCCTGTTAAAATTACCAAGCACTTATCTTTCAAGCGCCCCTTTGTGGGGAAAGATTGCTCTTCATGCAAAGAACTGGGAACTCATAAAACAGGACAAATGGTTTTAAATAGTGTCCCAGGGATACAGATTTCATTTCCACACATTGCCAACACCAAATGGGTGTCCAGACCTGCCCCTGAATCAGTGGGCAGAGGCTCAAAAACAAGTACTTTCTCTCTTAAGCATGGGGGCTATTCAACTGGTGCCAGAAGAGGAAAAGGGACAAGGTTTCTATTCAAGACCTTTCCTGGTACCCAGAAAAGACAAATCATGGCGTCCAATCCTGGACCTCTGTACTCTAAACACCTTTCTGGAGATTCCAAAATTCAAGATGCTGACTCTTCACCATTTACTACCTATGCTAGGCAAAGACGCCTGGTTGGCAACTCTAGATTTAAAAGACGCATACCTGCACATCCCAATGTAGGAATCTTGCAGAAGATACCTACGCTTCAAAGCAGGCTACTTACATTATCAGTTCTCTGCACTGCCCTTTGGCTTATCTACTGCACCCAGGGTATTCACAAAGTGCCTGGTTCCAGTTATTGCATTTTGCAGGCAAAGAAATATTCAAATATATCCATACCCGGACGATTGTCTAATTCAGGCAGAAAACCAGGGCATACTTTTAAATCATCTGGCGTTTGTAAAAAGGGTTTTAACTTGTCTAGGGTACACCATAAACGAAAAGAAATCATAACTGGTACCCTCTCAACAGATTACATTCCTGGGTGCAAGATTGAATACAACTGCCCAGATGGCTTTCCTCACAACAGAGAAGCAAATTCATTTGGTAACTTACTTCAAACAAGTGGCAACAAAAACCCTGCTATCTGCAAGACGTATACTGCAAGCCTTGGGGTTCATGGCCTCCTGCATTCTTCTAATTCCATAGGCAAGACTGCATATGAGGAAACTACGGTGGTACCTAAAAAGTCTATGGAGTCAACATTGTCACAGCCTGGAAACAATAATTCCCATCATACTTTGCCTACGCCTAGAGTTCCTATGGTGGGCAGAAGCCTGCCACCAAAACAAGGGATTACCATTCACACTACCCCCTGCCGCCCAAACCCTAACTACAGATGCATCAGACTATGCATGGGGGGCTCACCTGACAGGGAAGTGCATTCAGGGCAAATGGAACCCAAATCGGATGCACCTACATATCAGTCAAAAAGAAATGTTAGCTGTACAGAATGCTCTGACAGCCTTCAAGGACTACATTCTTCCAGGGCAACGGACAACACCACGGTTATGGGGTACATAAACAAGTAGAGGGGTACACATTCCTACCCCCCCTGCAGACTAGCCATGGCATTGTGGAACACAGCCCTGAGCTACCAAGTGCATCTACAAGCTCAATTCCTGCCAGGAAAATTGAATACACTGGCAGATGGACTAAGCAGAAACCTCATGGACCCACACGAGTGGAAACTGGAACCACGGATTTTCAACATGTTGAGAAATGGGGGAGCCCAGACATAGATCTATTTGCCTCCTCCCAGAAGTACCAGTTGGACAAGTTTTGCAGAAGGACTCCCCACAAACAAGCATGGAATGTGGACGCTCTGTCCTTCAGCTGGAAAAATCTATTAGTCTACGCTTTCCCCCTCTGCCACTGCTTTCCAAAGTTCTACTAAAAGTCAAACAGGACAAACCAAGGATGACTTTGATTGCTCCAGACTGGCCGTGCCAACACTTGTACCCCCTCCTGCGCAGTGTTGCAAATATCTCCGTGTCACCTGCCTCAGACTCCTTCCCTGCTATCTCAGCAGGAGAACCAAATTCTGCACCCTCAACTTCCAACATTAAACCTTGCAGCCTGGTTAATCACTTAAATTCACCCTTATCATCCCTCAGCAAACCTGTGATGGATGTCATCTTGGAGGCGAGGAGACCTAGTACTAGAAAATCTTATGCTGACAAATGGAAAAGATTGTGCTTGGAACCAGTCTTTAGGGATGAGCACAGCAGCGCCCAATTTACCTCATGTTTTGCAATACTTAACTGAGATGCTTCACAAGGGCCCGTCTTTTTCCTCCATTAAAATCCACGCCTCAGCTATTTCAGCTCACTATAACACGGAACCACCCCTCTTCTCACATCCTCTGCTTAAGCAGTATCTCAGAGGGGCAAAAAACTTGAGACCACCCAGGAGAGCTCCAACCCCTGCCTGGGACTTAACTTTGTTTTGGAGAAACTCACTCTTCCTCCTTTCGAGCCAGCTGCTACTGCAGACTTAAAATTTCTTTCTTGGAAAACAACCTTCCTTTTAGCAATCACTTCAGCTAGAAGGATATTTGAATTATAGGCCCTAATGGCAGTGGAGCCTTTCATCATCTTTCATGTGGACAGGGTATCTCTCAGGACCAATCCATCCTTCATGCCCGAGGTGGTTTCTTAATCAGTCCATTCATTTGCCAGCCTTCTTTCCCAATCCACAGAACAAAGGGGAACGGATTCTGCATACCTTTGATGTGCACAGACAACTAAGATTCTACTTGGAGACAGGACTAAATCTCAAAGAAAATCTGAACAATTGCTGGTAGCATTTGCTGCAGGGGCAGAGGGGAAGGCTATTTCAAAACAAACCATTTCTAAATGGATAAGCCATTGCATTCATTTCTGCTATAAGCACCATGGAAAACCTATCCCCCAGGGGATCACATTTCACTCCACCATGGCTACATCTACTTCTGCAGCCTTTCTCAGAGGTGTCCCTACCAGGGATATCCTAGAAGCTGCTACCTGGAGTTCTGTACATACTTTCACCAAGCATTATCATTTAACAATTTTCTCTAAATCCAGAGCTGGCTTTGTCACTGCAGTCTTGCAGGGCCTTATAGCTGGTCCTAATGCTATCTAAATTCCTCATCCCATCCTTAGCATTGGGAATCTACCCAAATGTGATGACTGCAACAGTGAAACATGAAGAACATAGTACAGTTGTGGACACTTAACATAAATGTAGATGTTCGAGTTTATTCACTGTTGCAGTCCTGGATGTCCATCGTGCATACAGCTGCAGTAATCACAGATGGGTTCTCTGCCGTCAGGCGGGACCTCGGTCAGCTGAATTCCAAAGTCTAGGTCCGGCGTCAGTTGTCGTCGCTCTCTTTCCTGACATCAGAGCGACAGGGGTATATAAGACACAGCCGACGCCATATTCTTCAGTCTTTTTTGCCGCGCGGTGCCCGAAGCAGAAGCAGTTCGCAAGTGCCGGTCGGCCAGCTCCTGATTTTACGAAAATTTGGAAACCGAAGTCTTCATTAAAGCTAAGTACCCCGTTGGGGAAACTTTTCTTGCCTCAGACCGATGTCAGAAAAAGTTAACAATTGTATTTCTTGTGGGAAGCAAATACCGCATAAGGATTTCCATTCCCTCTGCATACCTTGTTTAGGCACAGACCACGATGTCTCGGGCTGTCGTTTTTGCGCTACTTTCAATAAACGCACTATTAAGCGTCGGGCGGAGTTTGCCCAACACTTTTTTGGTAAAGCCTTTGATTATAAAATGTCGTCTGAGACTCCGACTACCGTTATGTCCAAAAAACGCAAGGACAAGGACCGATGCGCGAGGTCCCCACCGACACCACGCCAAAACCGGCTACACGTGGTCCGGTTCTCAGCGAAATGCCTATGCAGTCCCTGACCACCAACGACACTTCTTTGGCGGTGTCTTCTGTAACCGAGTCCGCAGGTACCTCGGCCCATACCCAGACTACAACCACCAAAGCCACTGTGAGCTTGGAGCCTCCTAATGTGGACAGGTCCACTTCCACCCATGGGGTCTTTAGACCCTCATCTTCCTTTTCCATTAAGGCCTTTACTAAGTCCAAATCAGCCAGGCATCCCAAGAGGCCTGTTGCACAGGGCCCATCTCCAGGCCCCATGCCTAAAAAGCAGATGCTTAAAATGGCTGAGGATTTAATTACTCTTATCAGGGGTTCCCAACCCCCTCCAGACAAGAGACCCAGAGTGGAGGAAGATTCTCCCTCTTCTGATCAGGGCTCCATTTTTTCAGATCATTCTGATGTAGAGGAACACTCCTACTCCCCTTATGAAGATTCTGATGCAGAGCAGTCCATTCCTTCTGTATCTCCTCCTGAGGATTTTTCTTTTGGGGAAACCTTGCACACCTTGAGGGAACACTTCCATTGGGAAGGCCAAGACTTTTCTGATTCCAAGAAAAGACTTGGGGAATTTCTTTTGTTACCTCAGCACAGACCTCTGGCGATACCTCCTGTCTTGGACATACATGATGATGTTTACTCGGAGGCTTGCCTAAATCCAGATTCCCTGCCTCCTGCCCCAGTCAAGCCAGATAGGTACTACAGAGTTCCTACCTCTCACCAATTTCTTTACAAAGGCCATAATGCTGACCCTGAAAGCATTTCTCAAGGCCCCAAGGGAATGAAGGCCTCTACTGCTAAGAATCCACTACCTTCCGAAAGAGAGTCTAGATCCTTAGAAAGGTGGGGGAAAAAGGTATATACCTCGGCCACCCTATCCATGAGGGCCTTAAATTGTCAGTTCCATATGTTTAAATATCAGCAGTTTCTGTTATCACAATTAAGAAATAAAATGTCTCAACCTGAAAAACCAGATTTGAAGGAGTTGCAGGATATGATGCATAGTGCAGAACAAGTGGGTAAACACACCTTACAATGTGGCTATGATGCCCTAGAGGCCTCAAGTAGAGCTGCTGTTACAGGATCAGTCATTCGTAGACATGCATGGCTTAGGGAGCAAATCTTGCCTGATCATGTGAAAGCTAAACTACTAGATGCTCCTTTACAAAAGGATGTGCTATTTGGTACTAATGCTGAGGAGATACTACGGAAAATGGAAGAAAAAGCCAAATCTATGCAAACTGTCAAAGCTTTTCTACAGGTTCAACCACCACGTTTTAGCAGAAATTGGCCTTCTAAAAACTGGTCCTTTCCAGCCACGGACAAGCCCCAAAGGGGTAGATTCAGGCGCACAAGGGGCAGAGGACAATCACAAGGATCATATAGAGGCAGGCAATGGCAAACTCCAGCACCAAGAGGTGGCGAAGACAGTGCACAACAATACAGGAAACAAACCCAATGACTTCCTCCTTTCTATGCCAAGCAAATCTCAGCTGGCAGCACCCTTGGGAGGAAAGCTGGTATTATTTTCAATAAATTGGCATATTGTCACAACAGACAAATTGATCCTGAACGTTATAAACAGAGGCTACAGATTTCATTTTCACACTCTTCCAAAAATGAGAGGCATGCCAAACCTGCCACACAATCAAAGGGCAGAGGCACAACTACAAATTTCAAAGCTCATAGACATGAAAGCTATTCAAGAGGTACCTACTCACGAACAAGGTCAAGGTTTTTATTCCAGGCTATTTCTGGTACCAAGGAAAGGAACCGACTGGAGACCCATTTTGGACTTATCCATCCTAAACACATTCTTACTGTCAAAATTCAAGATGCTCACATTACAGCAGCTTCTTCCCATGCTGGGCAAGGAGTTTTGGCTGGTAACATTGGACCTCAAGGAGGCATACCTGCATGTCCCAATCAGACAAAGCTGCAGAAGATACCTCAGATTTCTTGCAGGTTCAATCCACTATCAATTCTCTGCATTGCCCTTTGGCTTATCTACTGCGCCCAGAGTATTCACGATATGCCTGGCATCAGTAATTGCCTACTGCAGACTTCAAGGGATACAAATTTACCCTTACTTGGACGATTGCCTGATCCAAGCGGACAGTAAGCACATACTTCTGGAACATCTGGCTTATGCAACACAGTTACTGAATTCTCTAGGATACACAATCAACAAAGAGAAATCCAGGCTAACACCATCTCAGAAAATAACTTTCCTGGGTGCCAACTTGGACACAAACACCCAGATGGCCTATCTTACGCCACAAAAACAGGGGCAACTAACTCAGTACTTCAAAATGCTAGCAAATTGTACCAGGCTTACTGCAAGGAAAATCCTGCAGGCTCTGGGTTTCGTGGCATCTTGCATTCTTTTAATCCCATGTGCAAAGTTGCATATGAGGAAACTTCAATGGTACCTAAAAAACCTATGGTCTCAACACAGCCACAGTTTGGAAAGCATAATACCAATAATTCCATGTTTGCAAAAGGAATTTCTATGGTGGGCCCAAGCATGTCAAACAAACACAGGTCTCCCATTCTGCAAGCCTCAAGCAAATCAAGTCATCACAACAGTCGCCTCAGATTACGCCTGGGGAGTGCACATGACAGACAGGTGCATTCAGGGCAAATGGTCCCAAAAGGAAAAGCACCTTCACATCAATCAAAAAGAAATGCTAGCAGTGATAAATGCAATTACAGCTTTCAAGGACCTCCTGCATCCAGGACAATTATTGATAAGAACAGACAACACCACACTAATGTACATAAACAAACAAGGAGGAACACATTCATACCCTCTGTGCAGACTAGCCATGACACTTTGGAACTTGGCTCTGGAATGGCAAATCGAACTTCAAGCACAGTACTTGCCAGGTTTGGAAAACACACTGGCAGACAATCTAAGCAGAAACATGACAGATCCACACGAATGGAAGTTGCATCCTCAAGTGTTTACAGAGATAATCCAAGCATGGGGGAGGCCGGACATAGATCTCTTCGCCTCCCACAGGAATCATCAATTGGAAAAGTTTTGTTCAAGGACCTTTCATCCAAAGGCCTGGAGAGTGGACGCCCTTTCATTCAGTTGGACAGCATGGACAGTTTACGCTTTCCCACCTCTGCCTCTTCTGCCCAAGGTGCTCTTGAAAGCAAGAGCAGACAGACCGAAGGTGATACTGATTGCTCCAGACTGGCCAAGACAACACTGGTACCCACTCCTGCGGAGCCTAACACATACTCCTCCCTGGCCCCTACCTCTAATGCCTCCTCTGCTGACTCAGCACAGCTACAAAACTCTTCACAGTCAGCTGAAAACACTCAATGTTAAGTTGTCAATCTCGCCTTCATTCTTGCTTGATGGGTTTGGAGCCGATCCCTCGGCTCCGACTCGGCACTTGCTAAGCTAGAGAGTCACTTTTACCAGCTCGAGGCAGCCCCATATCCCATGATGCAAGGCGGTAAGTACCCAGATCTCGTTTGCCGCTTATGAGGTCCTCCTTTACCAGCTCCTGGTAAGTGATTAAAATACTTGATATTTTAGCCCCTTTTTACTAAAAACCCTTTAATATTTAGTTTTAAGTTAATTTTAAAGATTTTCTGACAGAAATTTACCTGTCTCCTTTATTTTTTTTAGTCAAACTTTACCCATCCCATCCCCCTGTTAGGGTGTGTGTGTGTGTTTGTCTACTTATACCTTTTTGGTATATTTAATTTAATTTAATTCTTTGACTGGTGTGTGTGTGTGTTGTCTTTCACCATGTCAAAGAGAGGGTCTCAGGCTTTAAGAAGTGTGACTCGTGCTGTCAGAAGATGTCTCTGACAGACGGTCACACTTCTTGCCTGTATTGCGTGGGGCCTCTTCACCTGCAGGACTTCTGTGTTATATGTCATTCCTTCAGCCAGAGAGTCCTGCAGGAAAGAAGAAACAAACTGATACTTAGGGGCCTTCTTCGGAGGGCTCTCCGCTAACGGCTCCATCCAAATCTGCAAATCTTCCAAGGCCCAGGCTTCTGTGTCAAAGCCTGCGGCCTCGGCCCGACTCGTTCTGAGTCGAGATCGCCCGCTGGAGCCGATTCTGGCTTAATTAAGCCTTCGGCACCGATGGCTATCGGTGCCGATTCTGCATCGACCACTTCGGTGTCGGCTCCGATCGGTTCCGACCACCATGTGGCACAGGCATCGTGTCGGCCCGATCGGCTCCGACACCGTTAATTTTGTGGCTGTATCGGCTCGGGCTGGAGCCGATGCATCGAGGCCTGTCGGCTCCGATAAGTTGTCGGCTCCGACAGGGTCTATAATTTCATCGGTTCCGATGGCTCATTCCAGGAAGAGGTCGAGGTCCCCTTCCTTGGAGCCGATACTTTCGGCTCCGGCTTCACCTCTCCTTTCGGAACGGAGCCATCGGAGCCGATCTTCAAGGTCATCCAGACTTTCAGACCATGACTTAGAGAGAGTGGTCAGTAGATTACTTAAGTCACAGGCACTGGCCCAAATGTTACATAGTCCGTCTCAACAGACGACTGTTGGTCCACACCCCGTTACAGTTCCTCCTTCAACTCTACCCCAGAGCTTGGAGTTGGAGTCTTCGGGAATGGTTACTGCTACGGCTGGAGGACAGATACCCCTTCTGTTCCTTCAGCCTCTACTCTTATCTCCTCTTGAGACCTTCCTTAGAGGGATTCGTGGTCTGGCTTCCATGGTCTCCTCCGAGGGGTGAGTGGCATCGACCCTTGTCCAACCCGCTCTTCCCTTGGAGCCTCGGCCTTGGTGAGCTCGGCTCCGACATCTGCCTCGGAGACTTCCCTTCGGTGGTCCCTGGAGTTCCTAGTTCTTCGAACGGGTTCTCTCGGACCTGCCTGGGAGGGGAGCATTCGAGGTGATGAAGAGTGTGCTGGCCACTGGTATCAGTCAGCAGTCTGTTCCTTAGCTCCTCCCTCTATAGTGCCTGTTGACATCTCTGCCACTTCTCTTGCTACAGGACCCAGAGATCCTCCGCCTCAGGTTTCCCCATTGGGAATTTCCCCTCTTCCGAGGATTCTCCTGATGTTTCGGGAGATCCTCCTAGGAAGAGGACTTGTAAGAGGAAACATGTAGACTCCCAGTCTGTCACTTCAGATACTGACTTTGATGAGTCAGAGGGATCCCTAGATCCTCTCTGAGGATGTCTCCTTCTCAGACATCCTAGAACTCCTTAAACAGAGGGAAACTGGCCCACCAACAATCCTCTGAGGATGAGTCAGTATACCTAGAGGCGTTTGGATCTCGGCCCTCCACCTCCTGGGTGTCTCCGCCTTTCGACCCCTTATGCAGGTTATTGCCCGAAGGCGTGGGCAGCTCCTGACTCTGTAGAGCCAGTCCCTAGGAGGCCTTCAAAATTTATCACTGCCCTGTGACAAGCAATTCCTCACTAAGGGTGTCCCGCTGATGCCATGGTGGTGGCTGCTTGCCACCAAGAAGGAACTTGCAGATCCTTCCGCACTGGCCCATCCTCCTAATAAGGACTCTAGGACCATGGATAGGTACGGTAAGCGGATGTTTTCCTCAGCGACCTTTGCTATGCTCGCTGAATTACCTATGTCACTTCACCAGACTCCAGAGGGATATCCTAAGGAGCTGGGTGAAGTAGTACAGGATCCTACAGCTGCAGGAGCTCAAGAAAAATTGCTTCAAGAGCTAGGAACCCTTAATTCCATTGCAAACTCCTCCATGCGGCTAATATCCTATGCTGCTGATGGAGCAGTAGAGCCGCAGGTACAGGTGTGGCTCTTAGACGCCAAGCCTGGATGCGGCTATGTGACTTTGCAGATCCTTCAAGGCGTCCTTCACAAATTCTCCCTTTGATGGGTCAGCTTTGTTTGGCCCTCAGGTGAAGGAAACTTTGACCAGGTGCAGCAGGACGGCAAGACTCTTTCTGCTGTAGGAGTCCGTTTTTCCACCCCTTCTAGACCTTACCCCAAAGGACAGAAAGGTGGAAAATGTGGTTCCGCAAATCCCAAGGAGTCACGCCGGATTCACGTGGTCAGTTTACCCCTAGAGGCAGAGGGGGTAACAACAACAGACGCTGCTCTAGAGGCAGAGGGGGTCCAAAACCAGGGAAACAGAGAGCCTCTCTGACAAGCCCTTTCAGCATCCCTGAGATGTTGCCCGGCTGTCCCTCCTTGGAGGCAGTTGAGGGAAGATTATCACTGTACCCAGAAGCCTGGCATTCCCTCACTCAAAACAAATGGGTACAGGCGAACATAACCAAGAGATACATAATTCCTTTCGAGGAAAGTCCTTTCCCTCAAATTCCCTTCCAGATGTACCACCGGTCTAAGGGAAATTGCAGAGTTAGAAGTCTCAAAACTACTGCAAAAGAGCCATTCAGCCAGTTACAACAGACCATTCAGAGCCGGAATCTACTCAAGGTTCTTTTGGTCCCCAAAAGACGGGAGACTGGAGACCAATATTGGATCTCAGCAGACTCAACAAGTCTGTGAGGAAGACAAGATTCGAATGGTCACTCTTCAATCAATTCTGCCCTTCTTACAGAAGGACAACTGGATGTGTTCAATAGATCTTCAGGATGCGACTATCACATCAAAATTCACAGACGCCTCCAGGAGATTTCTCCACTTTCTGGGGTCCAGTCATTTCCAGTTCAGAGCCCTGCCCTTTGGTCTCACTACAGCCCCCAGAGTGTTCACCAAATGCATGGCAGTGGTCACGGCTCACCTGAGACGCCAAGGATTCCAGGTGTTTCCAGATCTCGACGACTGGCTCCTGTCAGCCACCACCAGGCATCAGCTTATACAAGCCAGGATTACACAATAAATCTTTGTTCTCATTTGGGCATCTCGATCAACTTCAAAAGTCATCCTTATCGCCCTGCCAGTCTATTACCTTCATAGGCAAACTTAAACACTGTTCGGATGTCAGCTACCCTTACAGATCAAAGAGTTTCAGACATTCAGAGTCATGTCAAGATCATTCTGGCCAACAAGAAAGTACAGGCCAGAATGGTTCTAAAGGTATTAGGCCTCATGGCTGCGGCCATTACTCTTCTTCTCCTGGCTCGATTCTACATGCGCCTTCTTCAGTGGATGCTGTTCACACAGTGGTCGTACCAACAACTTCCTATGCCACCAGATTCTGGTGACACAGACTTGCAAAGATCATCTTGCTTGGTGGATCACATCTCCTCAGGTTCACCAGGGCAGGTACTTTGTACCCCCATCCCCGATAGCCACTATCACCACGGATGCCTCCCTGATCGGGTGGGGGTCATTATCAGGGCAGGATGGTTCATGGGACGTGGCAGCCGCTCGAAAGTACCATCTGCACATAAATGTCCTGGAGATGAGAGCAGTGCTTTTAACGTTGCAAGCCCTCAACGACTTTCTTCCCGTAGGGACAATTGCAGTCCACACAGACAACATGTCTGTAGTTTGGTATATCAACAAACAGGGCAGAACCAAGTCCTACCCTTGTGTTGAGAAGCCAGACTATGGCAATGGGCGATCTCCTCTCATCGGTTTCTGGTAGCAACGCATATCCCTGGGAAAACCAACATTGCGGACAGATTGAGCAGAGCTATTCTCATGCCTCACGAGTGGTCTCTCAAGCAATCTATAGCGGAAGAGATTTTTCTGGAATGGGGTCGCCCATGTTATGATCTTTTTGCTACTCCCCAAAACAGCAAATGTCCAGACTTCTTCTGTCTCTTCCTCTACCAGGCCATCCCCAGAGACGCTCTGACCCAGGATTGGCCCCAGGGACTTCTTTATGCCTTCCTCCATTTCCTCTGATCCCTCAAGTTATCCAGAAAGCTACCGCTTTGAGAGCCAAATTGATTCTCATTGCCCTTACTGGCCTCGACAAGTTTGGTTCCTGCCTCCATCATCACCTTTTGGTGCAGCCGTGGCATCTGGACCCAGTGCCAGATCTTCTGATTCACCAATCGGGTCAGCTGCACCGGTCTATCCCTTCTCTCAACCTCACAGCATGCTTGCTCCACTTCCTTCCTTAGCCAGGCTTCCTTTGATCTCTAACCCAGTTAGAGACATCATAGTAGCTTCATAAAATCCTCTACCAGGAGGATTTATACAAGCAAATGGAAACGCTTCTTATTGGGCTAAGGCCAAGAATATTGATCCTTTCACTGCCCCTGTTCAGGCAGTCCTGGACTTCTTAGCAGAGATTTTTCATGCAGGCTCCTCTTCTTCCATAGTCAGAGTTCAATTGGCTGCTATCTCCAACTTTCATGTCGGGATAGCAGATCATAATATTATGTCCCATAGGCTCTGCAGGGCCTTCTTGAAAGGAATTTTCCTACTAAAGCCTCCAATCAGGAATCCTCCTCCTCAGTGGGATCTAAATTTAGTGCTGACATCCTTGATTCTTCCCCTTCGAGCCAGCTGTTTCTTGTTCCCTGAAATTTCTTTCTTGGAAAACTTTATTCCTAGTGGCTATTACTTGCCAGGAGGGTGTCTGAACTTCATGCTCTATCGGTTCGACCCTATTTGGTTTTTCACAAAGACAGAGTATCTTTGAGAACTAATCCAACCTTTTGCCTAAGGTCGCTTCAAAGACCAATTTGAATCAATCCATTGATCTCCTGTATTTTTCCCAAACTATTCAGACAGAGCTGAACAAAAGCTACATTATCTTGATGTCCACCGTCAACTTAGATATTATTTGGACAGAACAAAAAATTTAGAAAATCTGATCAACTTTTTGTTTCCTATGCGGATAATAAAAAGGCCTTCCTGTTTCCAAAGTGACCTTGTCCAGATGGCTTTCTTCGTCATCTCCGAAATTTATCTGCTCAGGGGAAAACAGCTGTGCTCAAAACCCAAAGCACATTCAACTAGGAGCTTAGCTACTTCTACAGCCTTCAAGCTAGACTTCCTTTAGACACTATTTGTGCAGCGCCACTTGGGCCACTCCTCACACTTTTGTTTCCCATTACAAATTGGACTTGGCCTCCAGGGACAGAGCCAGCTTTGGCTCTACAGTCCTCAAGAGTCTGTTCCATTGAGCCACCCAGGATAGAGGTGCTAGGGACGCTGTCCCATCAAGAAGAATGAAAGATTGACAACTTAACATTAAGAAGTTATGTACCTACCATAACGTTCCATGTTAGTTGTCTTCTCGCTTCTTTCTTGCCCTCCCTCCTTCCCCCTGGCCTGGACAGACCTTGTTATAAGAAATTGTTATGCTGAAGACCTTTCAGACCTGGTCCTTCTTCCATCCTGTAAGTTTTCTTCTTCCTTTGGGAAGTGTTTTTTGCTTGGTGCTATTGCCCTTTGTCATCAAACGAGATCTGGGTACTTACCGCCTTGCATCATGGGATATGGGGCTGCCTCGAGCTGGTAAAAGTGACTCTTGAGCTTAGCAAGTGCCGAGTCGGAGCCGAGGGATCGGCTCCGAACCCATCAAGCAAGAAAGAAGGCGAGAGAAGACAACTAACATGGAACGTTATGGTAGGTACATAACTTCTTAATCTCGCTGCATGGAAAATTCCTTAA
Source organism: Protopterus annectens (assembly GCF_019279795.1). Taxonomy (NCBI): domain Eukaryota; kingdom Metazoa; phylum Chordata; order Ceratodontiformes; family Protopteridae; genus Protopterus; species Protopterus annectens. The sequence goes on from NC_056751.1 coordinate 393,133,520, forward strand.
CACCACAACAGACCCTACTCCCCAAAGAGGTGCAGGATGTCATTTTGGAGGCCAGAAGGCCATCTACTAGAAAGGCTTACTCTGCAAAATGGAAATGGTTTTGCTCTTGGAATGAGAAAAAAGGCCAGGACCCTAGAAAACTGAATTTGCCTCGGGTATTACAGTATCTAGCTGAGCTGCTGAACAGTGGACTTTCATTTTCCTCCATAAAAATCCATGCCTCAGCCATTTCTGCAGATATCAACACGGATCCACCCTTATTCTCTCACCCACTCTTAAGACAGTTCCTCAGAGGGGCTAAGAATATAAGACCACCAAGGAAACAACCAGTGCCAGCCTGGGATCTTAATTACATTCTAGAAAAATTAACATTGCCTCCCTTTGAACCAGCTGCCTCAACAGATTTACAATATTTGTCCTGGAAAACAGCTTTCCTTCTGGCCATTACCTCAGCTCGTAGGGTTTCGGAACTACAAGCCCTCATGGCTGTGCAGCCCTTTCTCATCTTCCATCAGGACAGGGTTTCCCTTCAAACCAACCCGTCATTTATGCCTTAAGTGGTATCCAGGGTAGCTTTAAATCAAGCCTTACACTTGCCTACCTTTTACCCCAGTCCTCAAAACAAAGGGGTAAGGCTGCTACACTCTTAGACATCCATATACAGCTACGTTATTTGGACAAAACAAAGCCTTTCAGGAAATCGGAACAACTTTTTGTGTCCTATGCTGGAAGGGTTCAAGGGAAGCCAGTTACCAAACAGACAATTTCAAAATGGATAGGCCACTGCATACGGTTTTGTTACTCCTATCATGAGAAATCTGTCCCTACAGGCATCAGATCCCACTCCACCAGGGCCACAGCTACCTCTACAGCCTTCCTTAGAGGAGTTCCTACCAAAGATATTTTGGAGGCAGCCACTTGGAGTTCTGTGCATACCTTCACAAAACACTACCACCTGCCTTTATATTCCAAAACTAGAGCAGGCTTTGCCACTGCTGTGTTGCAGGGCATTCTGGCTGCTCCCAGTTCCACCTAGTGCCTACCACCCTGTGCGTAGCTTTGGGATTCTACCCATCTGTGATTACTGCAGCTGTATGCACGATGACCATAGTACAGTTTTGTACCTACCATAAATGTTGATGTTCGAGTGCTAATACAGCTGCAGTACAGGTTTCCTCCTCCTTCCCCTCTTGGTAAAGGCCTAGTGGCTAACACCTCCTCATACAACCTAATTTGGGTTATCCTTCTATGGTGTATTTGCTTGCAACTACTGATTTTTGATTATATTGCATTGCTTGACTATATATATATATATATATATATATATATATATATATATATATATATAATTTATGTATTGCCTTCCTTCTGGGGGCACCTGACATCTGGGGCAAGAAAGACTGAAGAATATGGCGTCGGCTGTGTCTTATATACCCCTGTCGCTCTGACGTCAGGAAAGAGAGCAACGACAACTGACGCCGGACCTAGATTTTGGAATTCGGCCGACCGAGGACCCGCCTGACAGCAGAGAACCCATCTGTGATTACTGCAGCTGTATTAGCACTCGAACATCTACATTTATGGTAGGTACAAAACTGTACTTTTCCCTCCCTCCATCCCCCTTGTCTCTGTCTCTTCCTTTCTCCTTACAGGGAATTCTTGGTATTTACTTTCTACTGGTGATGTTCTTCCACCATAACTTAGTTCCCTATTTGGGGGCTCCTGACAGGGCAAGAAAAACTGATGTAATGGCGTCTGCTGCCTGATTTTATACCACTGTATAAAACATCAGTCCTGGAGTGACAGCAACCCGTGCAGAAATACTAAGCCTCTGGTATTCAGGCCGACTGAGGGCTACTCCTGGCAGGATAACCCAACTGTGATGACTGCAACAGTGACTACACTCTAACATCTAAATTTATGGTAAGTGTACGTAACTGTACTTTTTTAAAAGCATTTTAGGATAAATGACATGTGTCCTGGTGGTCCCTTTAACAGAGCTACACATATGGAAACTTCAATTGTTTCTCGAAATTGTCTGAGAGCAGCACTGTCAGTCCCTAGAAAAGAAACCCTTTTATGCTTGCTCACATGTCTCAAGAAAGAGCTTCTGTAGTGGAAGGACGCCATACAAGAGAATACAGGAGCAACTTTCACGCTGCCTCAGGTAGACAGACCTTCACTGTGGACATTTCAGACATAGCTTGGGGAGCCCACTTAGTCCTGCTGAGGATGCAGGGCATTTGGTCCCCACAACAGAGTAAATTGCACATTAATCTAAATGAAATGCTAGCAGTCTTCCTAACCATGAAAGCTTTCTGACAGCATTTTAAGCCCAGGAATTCTGCAATTCTGGGCAGGCAATACCGCAGTCATGTGGTACTTGAACAAAGAGGGAAACTTATCTGTACCCACTGTGTAGCCTTACCAGTAAAATCTGGATTTTAATCCAAGACTTTGGCCATACCCTCATGGAATTGTACATCTCAGGCCACAGAAGTCTTCTAGCAGACTCCCTGCTCAGAGACTTAACTACATCCAAATGAGGGGGTGTTGAAAAGGGAAGCCTTCCTGGACCTGACTTCTCTATGGGGGATCCCTTCTATAGACGTTTTTGCCTCTGTCCATAGCAAACAACTTCTGAGATTCTGCTCCAGAACACAGCAGGAGGGAACAGGGAAAATGGATGCCTTCTCCTTCGCAGGGACTGATCTGTTCCTGTATGCTTCCTCACCTTACCCTTGATTCTGAGAGTACTTAAAAAGATGAAGACCGATAGGCCCAATGTAACTGGTAGTCTCCTTCTGGCCCAGACAGCATTAGCTCTCTCTCTCTCTCTCCACTCTCAGCGAGGGGAAGTTTTGCGTGTCCCCAAAGGACATGCACCTTCTCAGCAAGTCAGGGGATTGGTCTTCCACCTGCCTGGCATCTGTCAGTCTAGCTGCTTGAAGGATTGTGTCCTAACACCCATCTTGATGTCTTACCCAGAAGAGGTGCCTATAACACCAGAAAATCATACATGGAAAAATGGAAGATATCTTCTGCCTGGTGTCACAGCCAATACACTCCCAGCTCAAGGAGACGTCATTTCATTGCTGCTTTTATCTGTTACACTTGTTTGAACAGGGGTTTTCTTGTTCCAGCATCAAAGTTTGTACTTATGATTTCTCAGCTTCCTTGCAAATTACTCTGCCACTGTTCTCTCACCCTCACATGAAACTCTTTCTAAAAGGGGTGATTGACTTGAGACCTGTCAGAAAGGACCCCATTCCAGCATGGGATCTAAACTATATATTGGAAAAACTAACCTTGTCTCCCTTTGAGCCAGCTTGGCACTGTTACTGTCAAGATGCTCGCCTGGAAGACTGCCTTCATTATAGCCATCACTGCAGCTAGAAGATTCTCTAAACTGCAGACTGTTGTGTGTTGAGTATTTCATTGTTTTCCATGGGTTTGTTCTGAGGGTTACCTTGACCCTATCATTTCATGCCAAAGGTTGTTTCAGAAACCTACAGAGCGAAGCTTAAAGAATCCTCTCCTGACTGGATGTCCAGAGACAAAATCAATTACTACCTAGATAGAGCAAAAAGTATGGACTGGGCAGATCAGTTCTTTTTATCCTTCACAGCGGGCAAAGCAGGGCAAGCCTGTCTCAAAACCAACCATCTCTAAATGGCTTGCAAACTGCATCACGTTCTGTTACATGGACCATGGAAAACCTCTTCCCGGCAACATTAGAGCTCATTCCACCAAGCAAGGGGCAACTACTGCTGCTTTCCTTAAAGGACTTGCCATGCAAACCTTAGAGGCAGCCACTTGTAATGCTGTTCAAACTTTTACTAAACACTAACTTAGGACAGGTCTCCAGGCCCCCAGGGCAGGGTTCACATCTGTAATGCTACAAAATACATTTTAAACCTACAGTAATCTTCTAAACTCCCAGACTAGCTTTGGGAATCTTCCCAGTGATTAAGTACTGCAACATTGACTGCAAAGAATATAGTGCAGTTGTGGCTCAAGATGTTAGAGTAGATCAATGTTGCAGTACATATTCCCACCCTCCTACCCACACAGCTATGTAGGGGCCATCTGATTTACTGTTTTAGCATGCAATCCTTTTGGCTCATCACAATTGTTCTTACATTTCTTATTCCTTTGCATTCTCAACTAAAAACAGGCAGTTGGGGAGGTTGTGCTGTCTTCAGGCATCACATTGCTTTTTTTCAGCTTAGAAAAGCCCTGAAGATGGTGCTGATGGATGCCCTTCTTATACCCTAATATCTGGATGTCGGTCATAAAGTATCTGCCAGCTTAGGATGATAAGACTGTGAAAACCGGGCCAGTCACAGGCTTCTGCACAGCAGAAGGACCCAAGGATTAGTACTGCAACGTTGATCTACTCTAACATCTACGAGTAAAGAAAGTGGAACACAACTGTACTATTTGGGGGTAAATTTGCTTTGCCACCATTAAGAAACGCAAGTTAAGGTAAGAAAGAATTCAAGAGGCTGTCATGTAGCCTCCCATATACTATCACAGATTTGCTTTAGAAAAGGTTTATAGAAATTGAGAATATTTATTGGAGCTCAGTTTAAGCACAGTTCTAACTAGAAGTTGAAGTTAATTTTGTTGATAGAGACTGCAGTTTATAATTTCTGACTTTTCTTTCTAGTTTGAAGAAACTGAAGAAGGGGAAGAGGAGGTAAGGAACAAGACATCAAAAATAGAACTACTTTTTATGTTTGGCTTAAGTGTATAGTATATTACTAAAATTCCAAAGCCAGTCATATTTTTAAAATGTGCACTGGATCCCTGACTAATTTGAGTGGCTTTATATGCATGTTGCTTTACAGGTGATTAGAGTTTATCTTCTCATTGTAAAATGTTGCATAGATTATGGGTGAAGACGATTTTGTTTTTAAACATCTTAAGTTATTGCATTTTAAATTGCAACAAGAGTTTGCATACCTTAATAGAATTGAAAACAAATCATGCTAAGTTTCTATTATTATCCATGCAGTATACGTTTTCTTTTTAACAATTTTAACTTGCTCCAGTTTTACCTGAATTGTTTCTACTATCCTTCGTCTCATTCCTCCAGTTGAACTTTAATTCTGTATGTATTCTCTCAGATTCCATTTCTGTCTGAAATGTACTCCTTCCCTTTCTAAAGATACTACCCACAGTGTTTTATATCCTTTACAGTATTCAGTACATTCATTACAGTTAGTATAGATTCGATTTGCTTTATCTAGTATTTACTTTTTTGGCCACCGGTAGCATTAAACGTACAACCTTAGCGTGTCTAGGCAAATCAGACCCTGTATCCTAACTAAAAAGAATAATTTTCTTATTACCATTTGACCCCCTCCCCCAAACATTTCTACCACAGTACTCTGTAGGGATTTTTTTAAATCTGCCAGTTTTACCCCCCCCCCAAGTGCTGTTAGTTTTCTCTCACCTTCCCTTCATACCTCTAGCATCTTCTGTGTACCTGCAGAAAAATCCTCTGAAGATTTTTCGAATATAAAAATGCCTAAACCTTCTGTGCAAACATCCTAAACTTTATGGATTTTTATACATGGGAGCCCTGCCGATTTCTTTCCATTGCAATTTGACTTTCAATTTTTCTAATTTTTTTTTGCAGTGTTTTTTGACCCTCCCATACGTCCTTCGGAACGGGAAATATATAATCTTGGTATGCATTGATTTTTATAGATCATTTGGAGATCATGAAGCATCCTTGTTTTCCTATATAACCTATTCAACACATTTTGGGGCCAGTCAGCCACTACAAAACTGTAAGTTAGGACAGGAAGAGCAAATTGGTTTATAGCTTGTATTTTGTTCCTAGATGTCAACACTGTTTTCAGGATTGATTTAATTCATCTGTAATATTCCTTACAAAGTTTTATTCAGATTTATTCATGTTTTATTGTTGATCCATCATCAGTTCTCAAATATTTATACACTCCCTCTTGCTCAAGTTATTTTATATTACATTCTCGTCCCAAATTGATGTTTTTGTGGTGCTGCAGTTTTCCTGTTTTAAAGGTTGCTTTTGCACACTTATCAAGACCAAATGACATTCTTATCTCATCTGAAAAGGTTTTGACTACTTGCAGTTGTGCTTTCAGTTCCATATCTGATGAACTATACAGTTTTAAATCATTGACAAAGAGAAAATAAGTCTTTGCACGTTGTTGTTTTCTAGGAGCCAAATTATAGACATGGCCTAATCTGTTAAGTAGACAGCTTAATGGTTTAAGGGCAAGACAGAATAACAGAGGGAACAGGGAGTCACCCTGGAATATCCCCCTTAGGATTTTTATCCTTTGACTAATAATTGCAAAGTGGTCTGCCGTTTCATGGTCACTGTAATGTAGATGTTCTGTGTGTTTTACTGTTGCAGTCATCACACTTGGGTTATCTGCCTGCAGGTAGCCCTCAGTTGGCCAGAATACCAGAGTTTTGGGATTTCTGCATCGGATTCTTTCGCCTCTTGCATGATGTCAGGTCATCAGGGGTATAAAATATGCAGCCGACAACATTACATCAGTCTTTCTTGCCAAGAAGGAGCCCGAAGCAGAAGCAGTTCGCAAATGCCGGTTGGCCGCTACCTGAAATTTTTCTTTTTTCGGGTTTCAAACCTGAAATCTTCTAAAGCTAAGTATCCCATTGGGGATTCTTTTTTCTTGCTCAAACCGATGTCAAAGAATTAACAATTGTCTTGCCTGTGGAAAGCAAATACCTCACAGAGTTTTTCATTCTTACTGTGTCACCTGTTTAGGCCCAGACCACGACGTCCCTCGCTGTCAGTTTTGTGCTTTGTTTAACGCAGGGCTATTGTTGTAGCTAAATTCTTTCGCTCTCGTTTTCTGTATTCCGAAATGGCTTCATTAAGCCATCCGACTACCGATCTTCCAAAAAAGCACAAAGACAGAGACACAGACTACATAGGTCAAAAACTGCTGACAGTGCTTCCGTTAAGCTAGTCGCCAGTCCGCCAGTACTCAGTGAGGTGCCTTTGCAGCCCCTGATGCCCATTTCTACAGATTCACAAGCCTCTGCTGAGACCCATTCTGAGTCAGGTATGCTGCGAGATGCTTCTTTGTCTATGGAACCTGCAGATGTCTCTACCTTGGATGGGTCCGGATCTGCTGTGCAGGCACCGACTTCTGAGAGTGTATTCCGATCTACCGATGGTCATATTAAACCGACAACTTCATTTTCAACTAAAACTACCAGATTTCTCAGGCCCAGAGTTCACACTACGCCTGGAAAACCGACATCCAAAGCGCATGCCACAAAAACAAATGCTTAAAATAGCTGAAGACCTTATCACTGTAATTAGGGGAAGCCAGCCTTCCCCTGCTAAAAGACAAAGAAATGAATTTCCTTCTGATTCTACAGACCAGGGGTCTGATGACTCTGACCCTTCTGATTACCAGCACATACCCTTATCTACCTGTGAAGATTCAGATGCAGAGGAATCTATTCCCTCTGCCTCCCCTCCGGAGGATTTTTCTTTTGGTGAAACCTTGCATACCTTAAGAGAGTATTTCTGCTGGGAATACCAGGACTATCGTCAGTCCAAAAAGAGACTCTGGGAATTTTTAGATTTACCTCAGCACAGGCCTCTAGCTATACCCCCTGTCCTGGATATTGTAGATGATGTCTTCATGGAGTCCAGTCTTACTCCTGACACTTCACCACCAGCTCCTAGAAAACCTGACAGGTACTACAGAGTATTTGACTCTTTCAAGTTTCTCTTTAAGAATCCTACTGCGGATCCAGAGGCCATTTCCCAGGGACCTAAAGGCATTAAGGCTACTACAGCCAGAAACCCTACCCCTTCAGACAGGGATTCTAGAGCTTTAGACAGATTGGGTAAGAAGGTATATACCACTATATACCACTGCAACTCTTGCATCGGAGCTTTGAATTGCCAGTTTCACATGTTGAAGTACCAGCAACATGTTATGGAACTAATTAAACAAAAAATGGTGCTACTTCCAGATTGTGCAGAAAATAAAGATTTACAAGAGTTAATGCATTCTGCCAACCAAGTTAGTAAACATACTTTGCAGTGTGGGTTTGATGCCTTAGAAGCATCTTGTAGGGCTGCTGTCACTGGGTCTGTACTGAGAAGGCATGATTGGCTAAAGGAACAAGTCTTGTCAGACTATGTCAAAGCAAAATTACTAGATGCTCCTTTAAATAAGGAGCATTTGTTTGGCACAAAAACAGAAGTAGTTTTTAAAAAGATGGAAGAAAAAGCTAAATCTATGCAAACTGTCAAAGATTTCTTACAGGTGCAGCCACCTAGATTCAGAAGGCATTGGCCTTCAAAATACTGGTCCTTTCCAGTCTCTCTCAGGGCTTCTCAGCCCAAACCCAGGGGAAAGAGACCACCAAGACTACAGTCTCAGGGTATGCATTTGCATGTTTTCTTTGCACGTGCATCAGCTCAGCAAGATCCTGCCAGGTGTCCTGCAGAGTCCTTCAGCACCTGAGAGAGAAAAGAGACACTTTGGAGTGTTTAAGTATCTTTTTCTGTTTTTTCTTGCTGTTCATTGCTAATTCCGCCTAAACGCTCTGTTTCTGGCGTTTACTGATACTCTAGAAGCCCGTTTTCAACTGCATTTGTACTTATTTAGTGCCTGCACTTTAAAAAAGTGATTTTTTGTTGTATATTGTATTATTTAATTGTATTTGTCACAATCGAGTGTGATAGCCGTTTCTATACCTTAAAAGTGTTTTTTCTGTTGTATCTGCTATATTTTTGAAAAAACAAAAACACAAAAAAACTTCCTATTTCCAGACTTTCTAAGCTAGAAAAGTGTGGTTTCAGATATTTGCTGGTACCTGGACTACATTTTAAGCTTCTGTGTTGCCCATATCCTTACCTGGATAGAAGGAAGGTCACCAGTGAGAGTGGGGAGCTTTGAACAGCCTACCTGTCCTTGGAAGAGTGGTTTCAGCTCAGAAATTGTAGTTTTATTGGCCATTTTGGGCTAATTTCTCTCTTATCATTCTGATATAAAAAACGAGTTTGTACGGATTTGCTCATAGCGCAGTGGCAGTTGGCTATGGTTAAACTATCCCCATCTCCACAGAGTCTGCTCTTCAGTTTTTCCCTTAGTACTAGTCCGTTCTTCCAGTTTTAGCACTCAAATCAGCACTTTTGGACTAGCACTTGCTCAAAAAAGAGACAGAAGCACAAATAAACTATAGTACTGTATCCCCAACATTTGTCTGTATGGAACAGTCAAATTACTCTCCCCCACCAGCTCAACAAGAAAAAAGTTTCTCAACCAATTCAGGCATGTCTGAAGGCCAGATCCTAGTGTATTCTCCAGTTCACCTGACGAATCTGGGCATCCTGAGACGGTGACAACTGCCTCATGCACACAGACAACCCTCTCCTTCTACCACATGACACCAAAATCTGCGAGTGATGCACTTACACAGCCAAACATGAGGCAAAACTCTCTCCAGCCATGACTGGAATAGACAGTTAAGAGGAGAAGGTAACATCCTGCAACATATCTCTCACCACACAGAACCACCACACCTGCAACTGCAAATCCCACACATAGATGCACAAAGACATACTCGGAGGCTCTAAATAAAAATCTGTGGAAACCGAGACCTCCAAAGCAGACACGCAAGCCACCTCTACCCACAAACACACCGCAACCAACACATAACCTCCAAAACCAGTGCGCCACACAACCACAGCCCATAAGGCATAACATCATACCTAACACACTTGTAATAGCGGACTCCATAGTCAGGCACACTGATGTCCCACTCACCAGGTTGGATAAAGAAAAGGTTACTGGCAGCTGCTTGTCGGGCGCCCGAATCCGCCACATCACACAGGCGCTCAGGTCACACTAAAACAAGTACAAATATGACTCTGTCATTGTCCATGTTGTTGTGAATGACCTGAGATGTACCTCCCTGGACTAGATGAAAAGAGACGTAGAAGAGCTCTCTGATCATGTAACCAAGGCAGGTGTGACCCCCAGCCCTGAGTAGCATCTTAACTTCACCAAAAATGATACCCTCAGTACATGGAAAAAATGATACCTCAGTACAAGGAAAAAATGATAAATTTCAACAATTGGCTAAGCTTCTGGTGTCATTCAAAGGGGATCCAGTATCTGTCTACCTGGGGTGACATGCTCGACAAGCCACAATGCTTCTCCAGAGATGGCTTGCACCTGTTACCCCTGGGATTCAGGATACTGGCCAAGGCTCTTGCCACCCCTATAGTGCCTTTTTTAGGCAAGGCTCAAAAGACAAACCCACCACCGTAATAAGTACCAGTGACAAAGAACAGGGTAATGCTGCTCAACACCAGGAGTTTAAAACCTCAAAATGTGCTCACTCGAGGCCCTTTTCAAAATGGAGAACATCGATATTTGTGCAGTAACTGAGACCTGGTTCAAGAGAGCACCCCAGTGATTCCAGGCTACAACTCGTACCACACATTTCAGCCACAAAACCTGGACCAAAACACCAAGGGAGGAGGCGTATCCATATTCATTAAGGATAACCACAGATGCCTCAGAGATCATCCAAGTGCAACTGACAGTGGGCAAAACTGCAATCCAGATTTTAGCTTGCTACAGATCACCATCCCTGCCCCAAGACCCCCCACTCCTTGTTCTTCAAGGTACTGAAAAAATATGAGGGTCCAACCAAACACCCTAATACTGGGTGATTTAAATTACCCAAACATCAACTGGGAAAACTACTCAAGCACTAATACCTTTGCTCAATGCTTCCTGGAATATATTAACTCAAATGCTGTGGACCAGCTTATCAACACCCCTACAAGGGGCAACAATATACTGGACCTGGTCATCACCAACATGGGTGACAACTGCTCCACACCCGAGGTAAATCCCTCGTTGGTTTGATCAGACCATAAACTCATCACCCTCTATATCTACATAACACCCCCCCGCCCAAGGAAACCACAGTGAAAAACTTCTCCAAAGCAAACTTGATGCTGCTTAAAACCGAAGTGGCAAACTTCATCACCCCCATGTAGAATGACATCTTGGTCGAATCTGCTGTAGCCTACACAAAAGCACTCTACAAGCACTTACATGAGTGCATGGACCATGCTATTCTGAACAAAACCAGGACCAATTCCTCCAAAAAAGGAAACCAGTCTGGTGGACCCCGGACATAAACTAGCTGTGTAATAGAAGGAAGAAATTATTACAAAAAAAGTGTAAAAACCCAGGAATGGAGGAGCACCCTGACCAACCTTAGCAAAAAGCTAAGATCCCTTATAAAATCCTCAAAGGCGAGCTTTGAAAGAAAAGTAGCAACGGACACCAAAGACAACCACAAAGCATTTTTTGGCTATGTCAAGAACCTAAATGGCAACTCTCAGATCTGCTCTGAGCTACAGCATAATGGTTCAAAATTCACGGAACCAACTGATATTGCCAGTATATACTGGCAGATAGGTTCAGTGCAAACTTTACCCCACCCTCATCCCCTAAAGGGCCCATATCTATACCAGAAGATTGTGCTGCCTCCATAATCACATCCATCCACCATCCACGGCACTTTCTAAAGCAAAGAACACAGCATCTATGGGACCAGACAACATCCCAGGCTGCGTGATACATGAACTCCAAAGCGAACTAATCTCTCACCTGAATACCATGTTCAACCACAGCCTCTCCTCAGGCTATGTGCCCACCGATTGCCGCACAGCAACAGTTGTCCTGCTTCACAAAGGAGGAGCCACCACCGACCCTGGGAACTATAGCCCCATAAGCCTAGTCTGTAAGGCCATGGAGCTCATCATCATGGAACCCATAAACAACATTGGGAACCTACAAACCCTAGACCCTACCGAGTTTGGTTTCGTAAAGGGCAGGTCATGTCTTCTAAACCTGGTTGACTACTTAGAGACGGTCACCAAAGCAATCGATGAGGGAAAGGTGGTCCACACGGCATACCTTGACCTCGCAAAAGCCTTTGATACTATTCCCCACTCAGGAATTATAGACAAACTCACTAACCTAAATATAAACTCCTACACCACAAGATGGGTTGCTAACTGGCTCACAGACAGAACCTATACAGTGAAAATAGGAAACGCTAGGTCTGACTCCAAACCTGTAACAAGTGGAGTACCCCAGGGCTCAGTCTTGGGACCTCTCCTGTTCAGTATTTACTTCTCCGAGGTACATGCAAACACAGAGGGACTATGGCTACCAAAGTTCACAGACGACTGCAAACTGGGCACCATAATTGAGACTATTGCTGACGTAGATGTCCTTCAAAAGGGGCTCACTGAAACAGATACATGGTGCCAAAATCATGGCCTCAAGCTAAACGCCAAAATGTGCATTGTCATCCCCTTTGGGAAAAACCAAGTACCTATGAATTGCCACACAACGTGGTAGCTCACTGACTACAGAGAGTATGATAAGACACCTAGGGACCCAAGTGGATAGTAACATCTCCTTCGATAACCACATTGCTAAAGTGGTTAGAAAATCCTTCTACATGGCCCACCTTGTCACAAGGGAGTTTGCATGTAGAAAAAGGGAAGTTATTGTCCCCCTCTGCTCATCATTCATTAGACCCATTATTGAGTGCAATGCCCCATTCTGGATGTACCTTACTAGACACCTGCAACAACTGGAGAGGCCTCAAAAATACATCACCAAGAGGATAACTGGCCTAAAACACATGCCCTGTGCCACCAGGCTAAAAACTTCAACTGTACTCTTGCATACTGGCTGCTCAGAGGCGATCTCTGCCTGGCATACAAGGCTATGTCTAACCCTGAATTGTTGGAAATGCTCTACCTAAGGAAAACCCAATCTACCCGAGCTACATGCTCTAGGGACCTAAACCTGACCTCAACAATAAACAGGACTTGGAGAGATACATTCGTGTCCCAGAGACTCCCCTAGCTCTGGAATAAGGTCCCCATATATGTGAGGCAGAGCTCCTCATTAGCGCTCTTCAAGAAGAATCTTGATGAGTGGATGGGGAACAGGAAATTCACCCTGGGAATCACTTCTGTGGCTCTGCTCGACAGAGTCGCAGGTAACTAAACCACTTGGGAGGCGCAAGCCGAAACAGTTTGGCTAGGCTTAATTATTCCCAAAGGCCAATAGCCTAGTTACCTACCTATGAATCTAAACAATGAAGCGTTTCCACCTCAAAACCAGGGAGTGGTAAGCCACCCCTTTATGGAAAAAGTTCACAATGACTTTACAATTATCCTTCCCAGCCATGCCCAAGTACTTGCGCCCCTTAGGAGGAAAACTCGCCCTTCATGCAAAAAACTGGATGTCCATTACTCAGGATCGATGAGTTCTAAACATTGTTTCCCAGGGATACAAATTCTACTTCCACTCACTGCCAGCCCCAAGTGGATTGCCAGACCTTCCTCAAAACCAATGGGCAGAGACTCAAAAGCCAAGTACTTTCCCTTCCCCTTATCAGGGCTATTCAACCTGTTCCAGTAGAACAAAGGGGACATGGTTTCTACTCCAGACTATTCCTGGTGCCCAGAAAAGAGAGCTCTTGGCGCCCTATCCTGGATCTATCAATTCTCAACACCTTTCTGGTAGTCCCAGAATTCAGAATGCTTACACTGCAACAGCTTCTTCCTATGCTAGCCAAGGATTCCTGGTTAGTCAGCCTAGACTTAAGCTTATCTGCACATCCCCATAAGGGAGTCTTGCAGGAAATATCTACGTTTCAGGGCAGGGTCTATGCACTTCCCTTTCACTTATCTACTGCACCCAGAGTATTCACAAAATGCCTAGCTCCAGCCATTGCATACTGCAGGCAGAGAAATATTCAAATCTATCCAGACTTGGACTACTGCCTGATTCAGTCGGACAGTCAGGAATTGCTACTTCAGCACCTGACATTTGTAAAAAGACCTCTAACTTCACTGGGATACACCATCAACAAAAAGAAATCGTAACTGGTGCCCAGCCAACAAATTGTATTCCCGGGAGCAAGCTTGAACACAACTTCCCAGATGGCATTCCTCACTCCAGAAAAGCAGGTCCGTTTGACAAACTTTTTCAAACTAATGGCCACCAAAACCCAGCTATCTGCAAGGAAAATACTGTAAGCCCTAGGGTTCATGGCCTCATGCATTCTGCTAATTCCATATGCAAGACTGCATATGAGGAAACTTCAGTGGTACTTAAAAAGTCTGTGGTATCAACATTCTCAGGACCTGGGAACACTGATTCCTATCATACCTTGTCTAAGGGCAGAGTTCCTTTGGTGGGCAGAAGCATGCAACCACAAGGGACTTGCTTTCACTCAACCCCTTGCCGCCCAAACCCTGACAACAGATGCATCAGACTATGCATGGGGGGGGTTTCACATGGCAGGCAAATGTATTCAAGTCAAATGGAGCCCAGAACAAATTCCCCTGCTTATCAATCAAAAAGAGATGTTAGCTGCACAGAATGCTCTGACAGCCTTCAAATACCTTATCCTTCCAGGACAGCTCTTGATAAAGACAGACAACACCACGGTTATGTGGTACATAAGCAGGGCGGAGCTCATTCTTACCCACTCTGCAGGTTAGCCATGGCTCTGTGGAACACAGCCTTGAGCAACCAAGTGCACCTACAAGCTCAGTTCCTGTCAGGCAAGCAAAATTCACTGGCAAATGACTTAAGCAGAAATCTGCTGGACCCTCACGAGTGGAAACTGGAACCCAACTCATTTAAACTTCTAACCCAGAGGTGGGGAACACTGGAGGTGGACCTCTTTGCCTCTCCCCAAAACCACCAATTGAGCAAATTTTGCACCAGGAACCCTCACAGCAGTGCCTGGAAGGTGGATGCCCTATACTTTACATGGGCAAACCTCTCAATTTATGCCTTTCCTCCTCTGCCCCTACTCTCAAAAGTACTACTCGAGATCAAACAGGACAGGCCAAGGGCAATCCTTATCGCACCAGACTGGCCACGCCAGCACTGGTACCCACTCCTACGCAGTCTGACAGCAGTGCCACCCTGGCATCTACATCAGACAACCCTCCCTGTTGTCTCAGCAGGAGGGACAGATTTTGCATCCACAGCTGCAAACCCTAAACCTTGCAGCCTGGCTTATCCCCTGAATACACCACCAGCATCCCTCAGCAAATGGGTGCTGGACATCATCCTTGAGGCCAGATGGCCTAGTACTAGGAAATCCTATGCTGAAAAGTGGAAAAGATATTGTTCTTGGAGTCAGTCTCAAGGAAAAGAGACAGCTGTGCCCACCTTACCTCAAATCCTTGATTACCTAGCAGAGCTGCTCCACAGAGGCCTATCCTCCTCATCCATTAAGATTCATGCCTCTGCCATCTCAGCTCATTATAATACTGAGCCACCTCTTTTCGCACCCTCTCCTCAAACAGTTCCTGAGAGGAGCTAACAATTTAAGGCCCCCTAGGAGAGCTCCCACCCTGGCCTGAGAACTTAACTTTGTACTGGCGAAGCTCACACTTCCCCCTTTTGAACCTGTTGCTTCAGCAGAGTTAAAATTCCTCTCTTGGAAAACATCTTTACTTCTAGCTATTACTTCAGCAAGAAGAGTGCCTGAGCTACAGGCAATAATGGTGATGGAGCCCTTCATTATTTTCCAGGCTGACAGGGTTTCCCTCAGGACTTTAACCCTTCCTTTATGCCCAAAGTAGTATCCGGTGTGGCTTTAAACCAGTCCATCCATTTGCCAACCCTCTTCCCTAATCCTCAGAATAAAGGGAAAGGATCCTGCACTTCTTGAATGTGCACAGACAGCACAGGGTCTACCTTAATAGGACTAAGCCTTTCAGAATATCTGACAAGCTGCTTAGTCAACTTTGCTACAGTGGCAGAGGGCAAGGCCATTTCAAAGCAAACCATTTCCAAATGGATAGCACACTGCATCAATTTCTGCTACAAACACCATGGAAAACCTACCCCTCTGGGGATCAGAACTCATTCCATTAGAGCTACTTCAACCTTTACAGCATTTCTCAGGGGAGTCCCTACCAGGGACATCCTGGAAGCTGCAACCTGGAGTTTTCTGTACACACCTTCACCAAGCATTACCATTTACCTATTTTTTTTTTTATAAATCCAGAGCTGGATTTGCTACAGTGGTCTTACAAGGCCTGCTAGCCAGCCCTAACACTTCCTGACTGCCTCCACTCTTTCAGCTTTGGGAATCAACCCAAGTGTGATGACTGCAACAGTGAAACATGAAGAATATAGTACAGATGTTCTTCATGTTTCACTGTTGCAGTCATTACATTTGGGTTATCTGCTTGCAGGTAGCCCTCCGGCCTGATTAACAAAGTCTTGGGTTGTGCGTCGGTTGCTGTCCCTTCTTCCATGACGTCAGGTCTTCAGGGGTATAAAACATGCAGCCGACGCCATTACATCAGTCTTTCTTGCCGTGCGGTGCCCGAAGCAGAAGCAGTTCGCAAGTGCCGGTCAGCCGACTCCTGAAATTTTCGTTTTCAAATTTCAGAACCGAAGTCTTCAACTAAAGCTAAGTACCCCATTGGGGAAACTTTTTCTTGCTCCTTACTGATGTCAGTAAAAGTTAATAATTGCATTACTTGTGGAAAGCAAATACCTCATAAAGATTTTATTTCGTACTGTATTCCTTGCCTAGGCCTTGACCATGACGTATCTTGCTGTCGGTTTTGTGCTTTATTTAATCACTACACTATCTGTCGTCTGTATATTTTCGCCTCTAAATATTTCGGTTCGCGGTTTAATTATCCAGATATTCATCTGTTAGCCATCCGACTACCGTGATTCTGAAAAATGCAAAGATAAAGACAGAGACAGGCCGCCGAGGTCCAAAACTGCCGACGCTTCTCTTAAGCCAGTCGGCCGGTATTCAGGGAGGTGCTTTTGCAGCCCCTAGTACCCACTACTTCTGATTCACAGGCCTCTACTGAGACCCATTCGGAGTCTGGTATGCGGTGAGATGTTTCAACTATGGAACCCACGGATGTCTCTACCTTGGATGGGTCCGGAGCCACTTTGCAGGCACCGGCTTTTGAGGGTGTATTCAGGCCTACGGACTTGCATATTAAACTGACACCTTCTTCTTTACTTAGGCCTAAATCACGATCCATGCCTAAAACAATGATGGCCAGGCCACATGCTCAGGCCTCTATGCCTAAAAAACAAATGATAAGAATGGCTGAAGATGTAATAACTCTAATCAGGGGTAGCCAACCCCCCCCCCTTCTAAGAGGCCTAGGACTGAAGTTGATTATGAATCTTCTGATTGATTCTGTTTCGGATTCTTCTGATGATCTGGATTTTCCCATATCTAGTTATGAAGATTCTGATGCAGAGGACTCCATTCCCTCTGCTTCCCCTTCTGAGGATTTTTCTTTTGGGGAAACCTTAAATACTCTAAGGGAGCATTTTCACTGGGAAAGCCAGGATTTTTCTGATTCAAAAAAGAGGCTTAGGGATTTCCTTCTCCTACCTCTGTATAGGCCTTTAGCTATTCTTCCTGTACTAGACATTGTTGTTGCTTTTTCGGAATCTAGTTTGGCCCCTGATTCCCTGCCTCCTGCTCCCAGAAAAACCTGACCGATACTGCAGGGTTCCAGAGTCCCACAAGTTCCTTATTAAAAATCCTATTGCAGATCCATAAACTATTTCACAGGGGGCCAAGGGTATTAAGGCTTCTACTGCTAAAAATCCTACCCCTTCTGATAGAGACTCCAGGGCACTGGATAGATGGGGTAAGAAGGTTTACACTTCTGCAACCTTGGCCATTAGGGATTTAAACTGCCAGTTTCATATGTTAAAGTATCAGCCACATGTTATTAGACTGCTTAAACAAAAAATGATGTTGATTCCTGATTGTGTGGAAAATAAAGAATTACAGGATTTAATGCATTCTGCTGAACAAGTTGGAAAACATACTTTGCAATGTTTTGTTTCATTAGAGGCCTCTTGCAGGGCTGCTGTTACTGGGTCTGTGCTCAGAAGGCATGCTTGGCTTAAGGAGCAATCTTTGCCTGATCATGTTAAAGCTTAATTGTTGGATGATCCTTTAAATCAGGACCGCCTGTTTGGCAACAAGACTGAGGAAGTTCTTAAAAAGATGGACGATAAAGCTAAATCTATGCAAACCGTTAAAGATTTTTTACAAGTTCAGCCTCCTACATTTAGTAGGCACTGGCCCTCTAAGAATTGGTCCTTTCCAGCCCCTTCCAGGTCTTCTCAAGCCAAACCCAGACACAGCAGAAACCCCAGGTTTCAGTCCCAGGGGACACACACAGAACTAAGCAGTGAGGGGGCCTCCACTTCCAAATCTGGGAATAATAAGCCCTCCCCATGGTAAACTGTCTCAATGACTTCCTTTTAAAATTTCCAAGCACTTATCAACTGACTGCTCCTTTGGGGGGAAAGATTGCTTTTCATGCAAAGAATTGGGAACTCATTACCCAGGATAAATGGGTTTTAAATGTAGTGTCCCAGGGTTACAGATTTCACTTCCACACATTGCCAACAGCAAGCGGGTGGCCGGTCCTACCCCCAAATCAGTGGGCAGAAGCACAAAAACAAGTACTTTCTCTCTTAAGCATGGGGGCTATTCAGCTGGTACCAGAAGAGGAAAAGAGAAGGTTTCTACTCGAAACTTTCCTGGTACCCAGAAAAGACCATTCATGGCGTCCTGTCCTGGACCTGTCTACTCTAAACACCTTTTTGGAGATTCCAAAATTCAAGATGCTGACTCTTCACCAATTACTTCCTATGCTAGGCAAAGATGCCTGGTTAGCAACAATAGATTTAAAAGAAGCATACCTGCACATCCCAATCATGGAATCTTGCAGAAGATACCTACGCTTCAAAGCAGGCTGCACACACTATCAGTTCTCTGCACTGCCCTTTGGCTTATGTACTGCGCCCAGGGTATTCACAAAGTGCCTAGCTCCAGTCATTGCATTTTGCAGGCAAAGAAATACTCAAATATACTCATACCTGGACGATTGTCTAATTCGGGCAGAAAGCCAGGACATACTTTTGAATCATCTGGCCTTTGTACAAAGAGTTCTAACTTATCTGGGGTACACCATAAACGAAAATAAATCACACCTGGTACCCTGATAAATTATATTCCTGGGAGAAAGCTTGAATACAACTTCCCAGATGGCTTTCCTCACGCCAGAGAAACAAATTCATTTGACAACCTACTTCAAACACGTGGCCACAAAAACCCTGCTATCTGCAAGACAAATACTGCAAGCCGTGGGGTTCATGGCCTCCTGCATTCTTCTAATTCCATATGCAAGACTGCATATGAGGAAACTACAGTGGTATCTAAAAAGCCTATGGTGTCAATATTCTCAAGACCTAGAAACAATGATTCCTATCATACCTTGCCTATGGCTAGAGTTCCTTTGGTGGGCAGAGGCCTGGCACCAAAACAAGGGACTACCTTTCACACCACTCCCTGCTGCCCAAACCCTAACAGCTGCATCAGACTATGCATGGGGGGCTCACCTGGCAGGGAAGTGCATTCAAGGCAAATGGAATCCAAGTCAAATGCACCTTGCATATCAATCAAAAAGAAATGCTAGCTGTACAGAATGCTCTGACAGCCTTCAAGGACCTCATTCTTCCAAGACAGCTAATGGTAAAGACGGACAACACCACTGTTATGTGGTACATAAACAAGCGGGGGGTGCACATTCTTATCCCGTCTGCAGACTAGCCATGGCATTGTGGAACACAGCCTTGCGCGCTACCAAGTGTACCTACAAGCTCAATTCCTGCCAGGAAAATTAAATATACTGGCAGACGGACTAAGCAGAAAACTCATAGACCCACACAAGTGGAAGCTGGAACCAAGGATTTTCAACATGTTGACAAGCAATTGGGGGAGCCCAGATATAGACCTGTTTGCCTCTCCCCAGAACTACCAATTGGACAAATTTTGCACAAGGACTCCCCACAAACAAGCCTGGAAAGTGGATGCTCTGTCCTTCAGCTGGAAAAACCTATCAGTCTATGCCTTCCCCCTCTGCCTCTGCTCTCCAAAGTACTACTAAAAATCAAACAGGAAAAAGCAAGGATGATTTTGATTGCTTTAGACTGGCTGCATCAACACTGGTACCCCCTCCTGCGCAGTGTGTCACGGTTATCTCCAAGGCACCTGCCTCAGACTCCTTCCCTGCTGTCTCAGCAGGAGAACCAGATTCTGCACCCTCAGCTTCTAACACTGAACCTTGCAGCCTGGCTAATTACTTAATCTCTCCTTTACCATCCCTCAGCAAACCTGTGATAGATATCATTTTAGAGGCAAGGAGGCCTAGTCCTAGAAAATCTTATGTTGAAAAATGGAAAAGATTCTGTGCCTTGAACCAATCTCAAGGGATGAGCACAGCAGCACCCAATTTACCTCAGATTTTACAATACTTAACTGAGATGCTTCACAAGGGCCTGTCTTTTTCCTCTCAAAATCCACGCCTCAGCCATTTCAGCTCATTATAACACAGAACCTCCCCTCTTCTCTCATCCACTGCTCAAGCAGTTCCTCAGAGGGACCAAAAATTTGAGACCACCCAGGAGAGCTGCAACCCCAGCCTGGGACCTTAACTTTGTCTTGGATAAACTCACTCTACCTCCTTTCGAGCCAGCTGCTACTGCAGACTTAAAATTTCTTTCTTGGAAAACAGCTTTCCTTTTAGCAATCACTTCAGCTAGAAGGGTATCTGAATTACAGGCCCTTATGGCAGTGGAGCCTTTTATCATTCATGCGGACAGGGTGGCCCTCAGAACCAATCCATCCTTAATGCCCAAGGTGCTAGCCAGTGTGGCTCTTAATCAGTCCATTAATTTGCCAACCTTCTTTCCCAATCCACAGAATAAAGGGGAACGGATACTTCATTCCTTAGATGTGCACAGACAACTTAGATTCTACTGGGACAGGACTAAACCTCAAAGGAAATCTGAACAACTGCTGGTGGCATTTGCTGCAGGGGCAGAGGGGAAGGCTATTTCAAAGCAAACCATTTCTAAATGGATAAGCCGTTGCATTCATTTCTGCTGTAAGCACCATGGAAAACCTATCCCTCAGGGGATCAGACCTCACTCCACCAGGGCTGCATCAACCTCTACAGCCTTTCTCAGAGGCGACCCTACCAGGGACATCCTAGAAGCTGCTACCTGGAGTTCTGTACATACTTTCACCAAGCATTATCATTTGCCAATTTTCTCTAAATCCAGAGCTGGCTTTGCCACTGCAGTCTTGCAGGGCCTTATAGCTGGCCCTAATGCTATCTAAATTCCTCCTCCCAACCATAGCTTTGCGAGTCTACCCAAATGTAATGACTGCAACTGTGAAACACTAAGAATATAGTACAGTTGGATACACTTAGCGTAAATGTAGATGTTAGAGTGTATTCACTGTTGCAGTCCTGGTTACCCTCCCTCCAGCCCCCTAACTACTTCTGACTATACCTCTACTTTCCTTTACTATGCTTAAAAGCCTTTTTGGTGTATTTGCTTTTTTTGTTGGAGGTATATCTTTGTACTTTTATATTTAATTGCTTCCCATTAGGGGGCACCTGACATCTGAGGCAAGAAAAACTGATGTAATGGCGTTGGCTGCATGTTTTATACCCCTGACGACCTGACGTCATGGAAGAAGAGGACAGCAACCGACACAGGACCCAAGACTGTTAATCAGGCTGACTGTGGGCTACCTGCAAGCAGATAACCCAAATGTAATGACTGCAACAGTGAATACACTCGAACATCTGCATTTATGGTAAGTGTACACAACTGTACTTTTTTCAGTGTAGGATGTATCTTACACATTTTAGGCACACACTCATCCATGAATGGTGGGATAGTGTCATATGCCTTTTTTTTTTTTTTTTGTTTAGTCCATGCCATACTTAAATTCTTCCCCTTTTTTTAGTTCTCCATTATGACTTTATTTAGCAACAGATGATCCTTTGTTCCGTATGACTTTGTTTTATTGGCTTTTTTTCTATTGCCGTGATTGATCTATCTTCTAAATGACTGTAAACTCTGTCGGCATCAATTCTGGTGTATAGTTTATATACAGTTGGAAGGCAAAGTTATTGGCCTGTAATTTTTAGGGTAGCTTGCAGGTTCACTCTTTAAGTAGGAGCATTGTTTTTCCTGTTAGCCAGTTTGGTGTCTGTTCAGGGTGCGCATATAAATAGTTCTTGCTCATGACTAAGTCTTCATGTAAAGATGTTAATACTTTTAACCAGAAGTTAGGTACTGTGTTTGGGCCTGGTGTTTTCCAATTAGAGGCTTTAATTAACTTTGTTTCAGTCTCTCTGGCTGGTACTTCCTCCCATTTCATATCCTGTACCTTTGAACTTCTTAACCTTTCTTATACTTCTTTTATCCATTTAGCATCTTCATGTTCCACAGGATTTTCATAAATCTCCAAAATGTATCTATTTCGTTTTTTGGGTCGTCTTTCAATTCCTTTTGCCTTGTTTACCATTTCTCTGCAAAACTTTTTGGGGTCATCAGTAAATTGCTCATTTTGTACTTTTCCTTTATGTTTATCTGTGTATCTTCTAAGTTTTTCTGCCTGTGCTGATATTTTTAGTTTATTTGTGGTAGTGCATCATGGTAGCTCTTGATCTGTTGTAATGTTGTGCATTGCCTTTATCACGGCCATCCAACAGTGACACTTCTTGGCTTTAATTACTTTATAGTTTTCTGTTTTCGATGTTTCCATGATGGTATTCAATTTCTCCCCTTCCTTTCCCTTACTACTCTGTGTTCTTGTGGTAGAATTGTATCTGTTATTAATTTAGCTGCACAGTATAATGTATCCTGTTTACTTCTGTTATATTACATGAATCTCTATGGATAGTCCTAATTACTGTGTTCATTTGTTTTGTCAATCTTCTGGCTTTTATCTATTAAATCAAGCAACTCTTCTCTTAGCTCATTTTCTTCTGAACTGAGTGCACATTTTTTGTTCTCTATTTTCTGTGGGCATTCTGTAGAAAGTTCTGTAGCATCTTTCTGTGGCACATTCTCTTCAGTTTCACCGTGTGATCTGTTGCCGTGTCATATGGGGACTCACTTGACCTATCACTCCTCAGCATTGACTGCGGCAGAGTTGGCACAGTTTCCTCTTCCTTGTTGTCCAGCTTCAAGTGAATGTTTATACTGGTTTCCTGTGGAAGGATCCAGAATATTTTAATATGGCAACTGACCAGTTGATTGACTCCATATGAGGAAGATGATATGGTATCTTAAGTCAATTTGGAATCTGCACTACCACCCATTAACCTTCCTAATTTCTCTCTTCCTCATCAAGAAGTGATTTATTTGGTGGATTAACCAGATTTCAGATAACCCAGAAGAGCCTTTCCTGGTTCCTTCCCCTTACTAGAAACTATTCATGGGTGCTTCATATCTGACTTTGGGAACTTGCTGCAAGAGCATCACTTTCTGATTTTCCGTGGGAATGTTATCTCTCTGGGACTATTTCCAGAATGGACCATTGCTTTCAGTGGGAGAGTAATGAGGTTTCTCAGTCCCTCAGAATACTGTGAACTGTTACAGAAGGACTTTCCAGAACCCTCACCTATTCCTCCAGTTCTACTGCCTGGTATTTTTATTGTAGTCAGCCAGCTGCCCCTAAAAAGACAGGTAGAATGTATAGAGTTCCTCATTCTTTTTGGTTTGTGTACATTATTCTCGACCCTGTCCCAAAAGCTATAGCTTTAGTTGATCCCACTGCTGATAAGCACTTGGTTAATTTACTTTAAAGTGATCTTTGAGTGTTACTCCCCTAAATTAAATTAGCTCACACTGTGCTCTAACCATCTTAACTTAGTCATGTCAGAGAGGAGTAGTAGTGACTGTATTCTGAGATCTCTTAGATCAAAGATGTGCACTCTGTTCTGTTGAGACAGCTTAGCTGTATCATATGAAGCAATGTTTTGTCAGTCATTTTTATCCATTAGCACATTCAAAGAACATTCTTTGTCAGCTTGCGGAAGTCTTATACCTTGTGTCTCAGACTTCTCTTAAAGATGCCATCACTTTTACTTTAAAACTTATCCGTATGCCCTGCAGGTGCATCTGCCATTGTGGGTTCTGTACACATAGGTTCATAGGAGATTACTAGGTTAACAGCTTAGGGGCCCTTACAAGCCTAACCAATACAACCTGATTTTACCCAATATGTGTCCCTTAGGGGACAAGAGGATAGCATGGATTTGTGCCTGTGCATAGAGTATCTTTCATATTGCCTGTTGTCAGTAAGGGACATAGGCAGTACCCCAGGTGTGAATTTGCAAGTCGCTATCCATCCCCATCCTCATCTCTGCATTTGAAGACGGCCAGGGAAGGGCTCTACTTAAAGTGAATAGGAAGCCTGTTCCAAAGAAGCAGCAGTCTGAAACACACACATCTCGTCAGCATGTTTTGTTTTGAGTCACTGGTTAAGTTTAAATTTGTAGATCGGGTGCATACCTCTCAACTGTACAGATTTTTGCCTCATATTTTTGGTCTGTTTCTCACAAAATTGTGGTTTTCTGTCAAATCATGGATAGTGGAAGTCAGAAAATAGACATTTTAGTTTCAGACTTCATACCCTTCAGAAAATTCATGCTAATGCAAAACCTGTTCTGTTAACTTTCTAAGTTTGTAAGAGCAATATTTAAAACATCTCTATTTTTGGGCTTTTGTCCCCCCCCCCCATTTTTATTTCTTTGTCCAGATTTCTTGCTCTAAGAGGTTGAGAGGTATGATCGGGTGACCTTTGTGCTGTTTGATTTACAGATGTGTGTAGCAGCTCCATCAGGGCTGGATTTGAGTGCCTTGTAGGTCACCCTTTAATAGTCAGTAGGACTTTGTTTATCCCTGGTACTTGGATTGATTTTGTATTACTAACACTGTAGCACAGCACAAGGGAAATATAAATTCCTGAGTGTGCCATCCTTCAGATGAGATGTTAAACTGAAGGTCACATCATCCAAAGCTAGTGGTACTCTGGTGGATACCAAGAATTTCAAAGCACTTGTTAAAAAGAGCAGCTTTTTTATTGATCTATACATTACGTATTTACATTATTTACATCTAGCTACAAATCTCCATGCATTATAAACTTAAATTTCAGCATCCCCACACTGTTTTATCCACAGCCAAAACATTTTTTTTCCAAAGTATTTGTCAAAGTCCATTTTCCATTGTATTTAATTTGATTTTGTCTCCCGTTCGATATATTCCATGAAGCATAAAATATTACTCTGTCCATTTTCTTCATTTCTTCCTGTTCATGTGCACCATAATATCCAAATTGTGTCCATATTTGTTCAAATTTTAGCAAACTTTTCACCCTATTATCTTTACATATTTCTTTCCACAAATTAACTTCTCACTTTTCAAAAACACATGCTCAGTAGTCTCAAACTTTTCACATTTATTTACATATTCTTTTTTTTTTGTATGGCATATTTGCCTTGACCGACAATTTTCTAATAGACAATCTCCATAAAAATCATTGCATTCTTTAATCTTTTTCTAGTTATGTCATCATTATGGCTTTTTTCTGATCTATTTTTAAATCTTTCAGTGGATCAGTACAATAAAATGCTTTCATAATACTTGAGTACCATTCCTTTCTGTTTTTCTCACATACATTTTGTTTCATCTTCCATAACACAATTTTATTTTGGTACTTTTTCATTTCTTCATTCACAGTGCTTTTACTTCATTTTTTTTTTTAACTTCCATTCCTTCCCACAGTTCTTTGTATTTATAATATAGTATAATTTCTATCAAGTTTTATTTTCTTTCATAATTCCTTTTAATACCTTGTATAAAATTAAATATGCTTCATGTACTGTTGGGGTTATTAAATCCAAACTCCTCGCTGTTCTTTCATATACAGAATTCCTCTTTTGACTGGATTCAGTCTGGAGACCCATATAAAAGAGAATTTAATCATTAATTCATTTTCATACTTAATAGGAATCCTATAGATGTTAGCAACATAAACATTTTTCCTATTGCCATGGTGTTCAACAAGTGTGCTTTTTTTCTATATGAAAATATGTATGATTTCCAAAAATTAGTCATATCTTTTACTACTTTGAGTACATTATCCCATTGTCTGTATTCATTCCTTCCAGATGTTATTCCTAATATATCTATATATTTTTCATTGAACTTAACACCTCCTGTCATACCTTCAAAACCAAATCCTTTACTTTTCTCCTTGAACCAATTTTTTTAAATTTATACTTAATTTTTCATTTGCTTTTTCCATCCATACTTTATTTTTAACAATTAATACAATATCATCTGCATCATTATACATTATTGGCAATTGTAGTTCCTTCATCATTTTGTATCCACCGCTGCTTGACACTATTAATTTCCTTCACGATTACATTCATAAGTAATGAGACAATTACACTACCAGCTGGGCAGTCCTGCTTTATTCCGCATTCTATTTTTATTTCTTCCCCAATTCAGCCATTTAGTTTCCCATAGTTCCTTTCATAAACAGATTGTATTACTTGTAATATTTTTTGCTTACATTATATGCCTGCAAAATTCCCCATAATGATTTATATTGAATATTATCATAAGCTTTACTTATAACTCCTATCATAACATTCACTTCTGCATTTTTATTTGATATCAGTTATTTCTCTTATCCATAATAACTCTTTCCTTTTCTTCTAAATATGTTTTTGTCATATATTCTATCCATTTTTCTGTAACCTTTTTGTTGTTGTTTTCATAAAATGCTATCTGTATTATTCAGTGTTATAGGTGTCCATTTTTTAATCTCCTCTTCATTTTCTTTTAAATATAAATTTTATAACTCCTGTACATATCTTTCTCTCTAATTCCAGTTTCTAACCATTCATTTATAATTTCTATAAAACTTTTTTGCCACTCTTTCATTTCTTTATACATACCATATTCAATTCCGTCCAGTCCTGTTGCAGAATTCATGTTTGTCTTTTAGAATTTCATTAAATTCTTTCATGGTTTTTATCCTAAATACTCATTATCTTCCTTATTTAATTGTTTACCTTTGTACATTTGTTCGAAGTTTTCTTCTGTCTTAAATAATTCCAGTAAATATTTTTTAATTATTTTGTATATTCCTTCTTGCTGTCTTATTTGCTTGCCTTCCTTATTTCTTTAATTCTCTTGTTTTTCTTCCTATTAATTTACTCAGATATGGTGATACCACTTCTTTCTTTCCTTGTAAACAATATTTTTGTTTATGTCAAACACAAACGTCGCCACAGTAGTTACCAGGCTCTAAATAACCAACTCTTCAGCGATAGTAGACATAAAACCATTAATTCTACAACTGTAGAGATGCTGTTATTCACTTTCCAACACACGAAAACAGATCCAGGAAGTATCTATAATATTTTAGCTTTCACCTTTACACTTCTTCATTTCTTACAACACTGAATACCACTGAATACCTACAGGATTTCCCTCAACTGCTCTTGAGAGTCCTCTAAACCCTTTTGAAGTCCTCAAACAACATTTGTTTTATATACCCTCGGTTTATATTGGTATCCTATTTTGAATGAATGAACTGATTTGCCTTGAATATCACTGTTTTTTTTGGATATGTTGTTTTTATTACTATCTGTTTATTGCCACAGTGGTTTTTGTGGTTCGGTACGGTGTTGGGACTAATATTTTTGTTTATACAACAAGTTAATTTTATTCATTTTACATATTTCTTTTTCATAAGAGGAATTTTTCTTCTCTAATAAGTCTTTAAATATTTCTCTACTTAATATTTTATAGCTCTTTTTTTGTTCCTTATACATTCTAAAATACTTTTTTAAATATTTCTTTAAAATTAAACCACCAAACAGTCCAATTCTCATAGCACTCCATCATAATTTTTCCATAATTCCACAAGTTTTTTTCTCCTCAATTTAATTTTCATTAATTCTCTCTTCCTTTTCCTAGTCTTATATATTCTTCATTTTCCTGTACTTTAACACACATTGCCACATGATCTGAAAATCCAGCATACTTGATTCCTTTTTTTATAACTTTTAAACTCTGATATTAAAAAATCAATTTCTT
This sequence comes from Protopterus annectens, assembly GCF_019279795.1. Classification (NCBI taxonomy): domain Eukaryota; kingdom Metazoa; phylum Chordata; order Ceratodontiformes; family Protopteridae; genus Protopterus; species Protopterus annectens. The sequence goes on from NC_056751.1 coordinate 393,161,644, forward strand.
TCCTTTTAAAGGTCCAGTGGTTATTTTCCCATAGACTTACTTTCCACTTCTCTTAATTTCTTTAGCCATTTTAATATCACAGTTGCTCTTATTTTTCCTTAAATTGCAGTTAAAATCACCCACCACTATAAGCGTCCATATTTATACAAACATATTTAAGAATATTTTTAAACATTTCTCTCTCTTTGTTACTTATGCATATTGAGCAATAATTCTATACACACAGTTTTCCCATCTCACATCTATTACCTTAGTTTGGCCTAGTTCCACTATGGTTACATCTAATATTTTAATGCTTTATTGACATAATATACATATGCCTGAGCATATTTCTTTCCCCGTGTTCCAAACTACCACACCATTCCAAAGTTTTTCATTTTGTTTTTTGTTCTCCCTTTGTTAATATCTTCTAAAACAATATGTGAATCTACTGCAGCACACCATTGTAATATACCTATTCTCCTGTTAAGATTTTTCATACTATTCACATTTAAAACTAATATTTTCAGCTTTTAAGAAAAGTTAGTATGTTTATCCCTTTCCTTTATTTTCTCTAAGCATTGTTTTTGAATTTTCTTTTCCTTTAACTCTTTTCCCTATCAAATTATTTTTATTTTTACTGTGCACCTATCAGCTTCTTCCTCACATCTCCTTTCTTTTTCCTTGTTACTTTATTTAACTTCATGTATAACCTCTTTATCAATTGCAGCTTTTTGTACATTTTTTTGCATAATACATTATACTGTCTCTCTGTCCTGTATAACTTCATTTTCATTTACATTCATTTCACATTCTAACCATGAATGACCAGCATTGCCACATTATTTGCACTTTAAATCACATTTTTTGCATTATGCTCTGTTTTACCACATAACATTTTTTTATTACATTCATTGAATAAATGTTAATATTTTCCGCAAAAATAAGTTTTTGATTGACCCCTGTATTTCACAAAACTCATATTACCATGAACATCATTAATACTAGGTATGTGCATAACATTATCATTTTCCATTTTCAGTATTACTCCACATTCTCATCCCCCAGTCCATAGTTTTCTTTCATCATATGTTTTTGTAGTGTATATTACTTCTTTGCATATAGTTAACAAATATTCTTTCAGTTCTTTTGCTTCAATTTCAGTTCTAAACTGGATCATTATTCCTTTTTTGTCTGTAAAAAGCTTGCACAACATATTCTGCACATGGATAAATGTTTTTTCTTTTGTTCATGTGCACCCAAACAATTTTCCATGGTTTGCCCAGTCTCAAATATCAAGTCACAAAAACTCTCTCTTAACTGAATGAATACTCTTACCTCTTTTGCTTTGACACCCAGAGGTGCTATGACAGAGACCCAAACCTTATACCTGTCACATGTACTGTATACTTTTTGTTTCTTCTTTGCTCATTCTCACACAGTTTGTGCATAAGTTCTTGTCTCTCAGCTCTCTCGAACTTTTTTTCTTGCACAGTCGCTTCTCCTTTTTCTTCTATTTTCTCCATGATGTCACTCCATGAAATTGCTGCTCCACTCTCTGGTTTTCTTTGGTTTACCATTTCTTCTTCCAAGTCATCATCCCGCAACCCTCCCAATTAGTGGGTTGTAATTATGCATTTCTCAGAGGTAACTGTCTCTCCTTCAAACAATCTCCTCCGAAAGTTTTCCTATGAATCCGTCTCTGTTACAGCTACAATATCCTTTTCTTCCAATGTCACTGTTTTTTCTGCACCCACAGCATCAGATAAAGCTTCTGGTGGCAATTCTACCATTTCAACTACATTTTCATCAGCCTTCACTTCATTTTCAGCCAAAGCTGAATCAGCCATATTTTTTTCCTGTCCCTCTTGGCGGCCTCCGCATGTGGACAGGAAACGGGAAGTCAGGATATGTAAGCCACAAATCCTTCCCCCGACCCCAAGAGTAGGGGAAGTTCTTAGGTGCCCTTTTGCATTTTCTATTCTCACCAACCCATAGTTGTAGTAGATAGCCTCATAACAGAAGACTGATTTTTGTTAGCTTCAGCTGTAGTGAGTCCTTTATTCAACCATGTTGTAATTGTTTGCTTCCACTGTTCAGCTGTAATGACAACTTTTTGACTGCTTACAGTTTGATATGTAATACAGGCAATTTCCTTCCCCGTTACTGCTTCCTATGAATAAAACCTTATTAAATAGTAAGACCAAAAGGCAGAAACCAACTGAGGGTGAAAACAATTGCTGATACACAATACCACTATTACTGTAAGTGGTTGCTCATTGAGAAACCCAATGTAACTATTACAAAACAATTCCTTAGACAAAAAGGCAAATTATGGCTTTTAATTTTACTTTTAAAAGTGCAACTAAAGAGTTTTACCAAAAATCACAATTCAGATACTTTCAAGTGAAAATTCAACCAATTAAATGAAGTTATTGCATAAAAGCATATTATATGAATGTTCTGATCACTGTTTTTACCACTCGACTCACATTACTGCACTGTTTTAGTCTACAGTCTCTCCTAATGTCCCTCTAAAAATTGTTTGGAAATGTACTATAATGTTGTGACACATCAGATAATTTATACCCCTAGGCCCAGTTTATCTGATGCCCTAAAAGTGAGAGTGCTGCTGTCCAAAAACAGCAAAGAAAATATGTATAATGAGATATACAGGCAGAAGATTTGGCAGGAAAAATGTGACATGTTTAATCCCTATATGTAAACACTTGGAAAGCACCACCTTAAATGGTGTGCACTTCTGTAGATATCAGCTTAATATTAACCAGTAGAGATATCTCAAATAATGTACAACATTTTTCCTGTATCAGTCTGAAACCAAAATGAAGATGGACTAAAAAGAAGTTAATTTGTATAGTATACAGAAAAAAGGTTGAAAGCAGTGGGATTTTTTTAATACCTCAAGGAAATCTGAATAATGGAAATAGGCATCATATCAAAAGTTTTGTTCAAATAACAGGACGGTCAGATTATACAAGACATCCATGTTGTGATGGGAGATTGGAACAAAGCTTTGACTCACTGAGAGGCTAATTAATGTATAATACAGGGATGCTGGACTGCTCACAAATCTAAATATTTTTCTGAATAGATATTGGGGAAAATCTGGCAGTATTCAATAACAAATGCAATCTAAGGATCTTAACTGTAACCCTAAACAGCCTTAAAGATGGATAGATCACTGTGTATTTGTGACACAACAGGCTATGTATTTCAGTGAACCTTTGAGCCAAACTGGTTTTTGGCAACAGTTAGGACTGTTAAACCTTGCTGTTCATACTGGTTTAGGTCACTGTGTGAAAAGCCCAATACATTCAGTTTTTTTGGGGGGAGGGGTTGTTTACTCGTATAAATGTAAACAAAATAATGAATTAAATGTAGGTTGTATCTTGAAGCACTGCGTCTGCTGCAGAGTAGCAAACCACACCTCTGCACTGCTCACCTCAGGCATACCTTAAAAGACTGACGGTCCAACTGTCCTACTTCCAACATCAAGAGAACAGTTCAGTATAAATAAACAAAACAAGACGTTGTCGCGTTCGATTCTCAGCTAGAGCGTCTTCTGTGTGGAGACATGCATGAATGGGCATGCCTTCGTTGAAGGTTGTGCGTCAGGGCTTGGTAACTCGGCACGTAAAAATCCACTACCAAACATTACCAGACTGGAGTTCCACTGTGGCGACACCTAACCGAAAGACACAACAACTAACATGTTAAAATACACAGCTTTGCTGTGAACTGTGTGGGGGAAGGTAAAAGGGTTAGTAGGCCTCCTTACAGACACAAGATTACATACATAAACATGCCTAATTCCAGGTTGCTGTGCGTCAAGTAAACCAAGTGACTAAGAAATCTTGAGACCCTAAGTGTTCTCTTCATGGAACACTGAGACAACTCTACCGAACTAGGCTAATGAGGACTGATGGACATAGTTACTTTAGATTATAGATCATAGGAGGTTAACTAGGCTGTCGCTTGTCTAGTCAAGATAAAATAGACTATTCTTTTGTGGGTTCTGTTCAAGCAGCTTTATTATGCACAAACACATAGATTGAGGCTTAACTTTAACTTAGATAAACTTATAAACAAAAACTAGCTGTTACACTCATACATGCTCACTCTGTGGCTGCACTCACAAAATGGCACTGAAGCTACCACATGCTGGCTATTTGTATGCATGTGCCAACCTTGAAATGCTTCTTAAAGGTACAACATATACACTATTCTACATCCTCCCTCTTTGAGAAATAAGTCATGCAATGTTGATGACTTTAATTAACGTGCAGTCAGTACAAATAATTCTTTGTCATGTAATTATACATAACTAAATACATATCAACAATTACGATCAGGTTGCTGTGTGTTTCACACTAGGTCTGGAGATGCAACTAAACTGTGGGACAGAAATTAGAATCCGATCTAGCAACTAGAACGCTCTCTGCTGAATGTTCAATTTTAGTGACATCATGAGTGGAAGTAGAAGTTGACACGTTCTACAACAGGAATATTGTCTGAATTGCTCTGAGATCTAGAGTCTGTATCACGGGAACAATGCTGCAATATTGATTCCCGTACTGGAAGATGTCTGCGATTTCTCCTGTACTCCACACCCTCAGATTCTTTGAAGTAGGATCTTGACTCAGTACATATACTTGACCAATCCAGTCAAAACCTTTCACTGTTTATATCCTTACTGCCTTTCCTTTCACTCGACGAAGAAATCTGCTCAGTTTATCATAACTGGACTTCTTGAAAGAACACTTTTGGAATAACTGGGCTCTAATTGTCCTGTTGTTCTTGGCTTTAGGCCTCAATAAACTGGAACTAATAGGCAATGTTGTTCTGGTTTGCCTAGACAGAAGTTTTTGAGCAGGCGTGCTAAGTATATCGTCACTGGGTATGTTTCTGAGATTAAGAAAATTCAAAAGACATCAGTATTATCACGCTTTGAGCTCGCAAGTAATTACTTTGCACTCTGTACTGCACGTTCAGCTAGTCCATTCGACTGTGGATATTTTGGACTACTAGTAATGTACAAAGTCCCATTCTTTTGCAAATTTCTGAAACAACTGACTAGTAAATTGAACACCATTGTCAGAAACAACTTTGTGTGGACTACAACGGACTGAGAAATAACGTTTTAACTTTGTGATACAGCAATGGACGTTAGGTAGTAAATCAGTCTCAAACCAGTTTGAATAAGAGTCTACCAACACTAAGTAATGCTGAATGTTTCATTCGAATATATCACTGGCTACTGCTGACTAAGTTAATTCAGGAAATTGACTTGGCTGAAGTGGCTGCTTTTGCAAATGGAGTTTAGTACTGTTGCATGCTGAACAAGAAGAAAGTACTTTATCAATGTCTTTTACTAGAGAAGGCCAAAATATTTGATCTGATGTTAATCTTCTTTCCATTCATTACTGATGGGTTTGGTTCTGAGCCCTTGAACAGAGTCAACCTTTTTACCAAGATCGTGCCAGCCAAAAAACTCTTCAGCAAAGTCTCTACCCAGAATGTCCTTCTCCGTTAACTCTGATCTTGTTTGCAGCGTAGCCATAAAGCCGCGTTTCAGCCTAGCTGTCAAGTAAGTTAAACCTTTTTGATATTTGTGTGGAAAATTTTGGATATCTTCATATTTTAAGTGATTAGTTTTTCCAGTGTCTTTTCTTCTGTCTATCTATTTTTCCTCTCTACCCGTAGTTACCGTTGGTACACTTTCAAGTGCCATTGTTGGTACGGCCTTTCCACCCTTACCCTTGTGGTAGTTTTTCATTACCATAGTTGGCATTGTTTATCCTATTAGCTGGCTTTTATTTAGGTGTTACCCTTATTTTCTCTATTATACCAGTGTATTGTTATATTTGTGACTTTTTTGGAACGGAGTTGACTTTGATTACAGTTGGATTATACAATTGGCCTGTGGTGTTCTTTTTTTCTCTCTCAAGATGTCTGATAAGAAGGGTACTTCAGGTTTTAAGCGTTGTACTTCATGTAAGGGCAAGTTACCTAACAGTGATTCTCATGATGACTTTGTATACTGTTTGTTTCAGTGTAGCCTCCATGTGACATTTGTCAGAGTTTGTCAACGCACAAAAATAAACTCATTCTGAAAGGGTTACTCAAGTCTCTCTTCTGAGAGGCCATTTCTGCGATGGAGGTGTCAACCCCTCCTTCTAAGGACAGAGAGATCCCACTCTGTTCCTTCACCATCAGGTAATCAGAGCAAGCCTAAGAAATCTAAGTTGCCACAGTGATCTTCGGAACATAAATCAGCCTCCTCAGCTCCATCTTCTTCTTCCGCTCCGACCATCTCAAAACCTTCAACAGGCGCCTGTTTTGGCACTGGTCCTGCTTCCGGCACTGATCATAAACCTTACTACGCCTATTTCAACATCTGTGGCCTCTTTGGCCCAGGGCACACCTTCGACTATGCCATTAGTTTCCATTTTGGAACTGACCGTTTCAGCTCAGAGTGTCACTTTGCCACCTAGGTCACTGGATTTGACCCCTTTACTTCCGGTCTCGAAACTAGAGACTTCAGTGCTGGCAGACCTTGCACCAGGGAGCCGATACTCCCCCTCTGCAGATCCATTTCAGTGCCAAGCGTATAGCCCCTTCATTGAACGTCCTGACTCCCCATCCAGAGTATCCAGAAGATCCACCAGGAGCCATTCTGAACACGACGTGGTGCATCTTGTAGACCAGCTGCTGTTAGCTAGGGGGATTCCCTTACTTTCCAAGACCCCATCCACCTGCAGAACTTAGGTTGCCTTATCCACGGACTCCATCTTACACTCCTTCGACCGTCTAGGTTCCTAAGCCTTCTGCTCCGACATCCTTCTTGGAACCCATCACCTTGGCATCTACGGTGCATCTCACTCCAGCTCAGAGTTTGTCCCTTTGGTGTTAGGTTCCCGCTGAACCTTTCCTTCCTCAATCTGGGGACTGGGGGATGGGCAAGTCTGCCCTGGGTATGGAGCCACCTCTCTCCTTGGTTCCATCCTCTGTGCCATTAGCCACATACGCGCTGATCCTGCTTGAGGCTCCATCTGTGGCAGGCGGGTTCGTTGGAGCGGGGTGTGACCCCGGTCTCGAGGTTGTCTTTCTCTATTCTGGGCTCCCATCCCTCTTTGGGCAAGCCTGCTTTCCGTGTGATGGAGAGGGCTCTTGCTTCTGTCAGCACTTCGATGTTGGAACCCCAGTTTTTAACCCCACTGAGCTACAGCTGTCACAGACCCTCCCTGGGACACCAGGTACAGAAGCCACAGGACACTCCGGTTCATGTTGCCCGTTCTGAGTCCTCCTCAGAGGCCCCCACTGAGGAGCCCCCTCAAAAGAAGTCGTGCAAGAGGAAATGTTAAAGCAGAGAGATAACGGGAAGCCCTCCAACCCTTCATCTGAGGAGTCCATGTTCCTGCAGGCTTTTCACGCCCGGCCTTCTATGTCTTGGGTGATCCCACCTGCCAATGAGCTCGTCGTGCAGCGAGCTTAGAAGAACCCTGATTCCATTGAGGAGATCCCTTGAAGACCAGACAAAATTCTTTCCCTTCCCGAGGAGAACCCGCATTGAGCCGAAGGGTTACCAATTAATGCTATGGTGGGGGCAGCATCTATGAAAAAGGACTTGCTGAGGAAAGTCATGCTGTCCACCCACCAAACAGGGAGTCCTGGGCGGTGGACAGACTTGGGAAGTGTGTTTTTGCATCAGGGACCATTGCCATACGGTCCCTGAATTATGCGGCACATTTTACAAGGCTTCAAAGCGACTTGATCTCTGAACTCTCCTGGACGCTCACAGGACAGTTGTCTGACTAGGTCAGGGACAAAGTGGCCTCGCAGCTCACAACACTGGAATCTATATCGAACTCATCCATGAGGTTGCTGTCACACGCAACCGAAGGTGTGGTTTGAGCAGCAGGTTCGGGCATTATGAGGTGTCATGCCTGTATGCGCATTTGTGACCTCGCGGACCCCTTCAAGTCTTCCTTTCTGAATGCTCCCATCGAAGCTTCATCCCTTTTTGGTTTCAAAGTGAAGGACACGCTAGCCAGGTGCGAACAAGATGGAGAGATCCTGTCTGTTGTACGCCTACAGTTTTCCAGCCCTCAACCTACCTTCTCCATGAATCAGAGGAGTGGAAAGATATGGCATAAGAAATCTCAGGGTCCCTTCTGTGCCGCACGTGGTGGTACTCCCAGAGGCAGAGGGGGTAACAATTCTGGAAGATGCCCCTATAGAGGTAGAGGGGGCGCTCGTAATCAGTGCTCCAGGAATTCCTTCTCTGGACAGCCTTATCAGCGCTCCTGAGGAGCAGCCCTGGAAGTAGTTGAGGGTCATTTCTCTCTGCACCAAGCTGCCTGGAAGTCCATCACTACTGATCACTGGGTGCAGAGCATTATCACTAGAGGTTACACCATTCCCCTTTCTTATCAGCCAAATTTCCCAAGAAAACTTCCCAACATTCCACCCAGTCAAAGGGAAGAAGCAGCTTCAGAGATTATAAAGCTGTTTCAAAAAAGAGTCATCCAACCAGTCTCACCAGACCAGCGCGGATCCGGATTTTACTCTAGATTCTTTTTGGTGCCAAGAAAGACAGGGGACTTGGGACCCATTTTGGATCTCGGCAGCTTGTCTGTCATCCAAACCAAATTCCAGATGGTCGCGGTTCAGTCCATTCTCCCCTTTTTAAGAGAAGGAGATTGAATGTGCTGTATAGATATCCGGGAAGAGTATTACCACACCAGATGGACAAACGCTCCAGGAGTCTGCTTCGCTTCCGGCTAGGTGCCAGTCATTATCAATTCTTTGCCCTGCCATTCTGTCTCTGTACAGCCCGCTGAATGTTCACGAAATGCATGGCAGTGGTAACAGCTCACTTGAGACTAAAAGGATTCCGGGTGTTTCCATATCTGGACAACTGGCTCCTTACCGCGCCCTCCAAGCATCTTATGGTAACAGCACTGCATTATACTCTCTCTGGCAAAATTGTTGGGAATAATGGTACATTGGGAGAAATCAGTCCTTGCCTCTACACACTAGAGTTCATTGGAGCAGTTTTCAATACTCAGTCCTGTCTGGTATCACTCCCAATCACAGACTCCATTGATTGAGGCTTCAGCTTCTGGTGATACTCTCACAAGCAGATATTATGTTGTGCTATCTCGCCTTCATTCTTACAATGATGGGTTCGGAGCTGATACTTGGCCAAATACTTAGCTGAAAGTCTCAAACCTGGCTCGTGGCAAGGAGGTATCCCACAATGCAGTGGTGCAATTCCCCAGATCTCGTTTGCCGCTTTGAGGTTGGATGCGCTCATCTTGGCCTTGGCTAAGTTGATATATTTTTTCTATTACCTTTGTCAAAACTTGTTATATTTGCATATATTTAGCTTTAGTCATATTAGATTTAACTTGTGTCTCCTTGCTGCTCTTTGTTAAATAGTGATAGTTTTTTCCCCTTTAGCACGGCTTTTACCGTCGCTTTCTAGGCCCCTTTTGTATCCCGTGTAGTGGTTGGTAGTCTCTTTATAGCTCATTTTAGTTAGAGAGCTATTCGCCCGTTTAAGTTAGAGGGCTTGTACTGTTTTATTGTTTTGTCTGGAAAATAGAACCATTATAGTTAGAGGTTCTGTTTTTCTTCCCCTGGTTATCGCTCCTTGTGTTGTTCTGTAGCAACCTTTGGTTTAGCTTTAGCGTATTAGTCTTAGCTAAAAAAAAACTTTATTGTTTTTGCTGTCGTCTTTAGGGTCTTAACTTGAAAATGTCTAAAGACCAAAGAGAGAGAGAACATAAGCCTTCGGGCTTTAAGAAATGTCAAAAATGCTCGCAAAAAATGTTCACGGATGGACATGTTTGTATTTATTGCCTTGGTGTCATTCATCTCCAAGAAGACTGCACCTTCAGTGTCAGTGCTAGAGTTCTTCAGGAAAGGAAAAACAAGTTGATTTTAAAAGGGCTCTTAAAGCCTTCTTTTGAGGAAGCCATTCATAGATGTTCTTCGTGTTTCAGTGTTGCAGTCATTACATTTGGGTTATCTGCTTGCAGGTAGCCCTCAGCCGGCCTGATTATCAAAGTCTTGGGTCCTGCATCAGTTGCTGTCTTTTCTTCCATGATGTCACGTAGTCAGCGGTATAAAGCATGCAGCTGACGCCATTACATCAGTCTTTCTTGCCGTGCGGTGACCGAAGCAGAAGCTGTTCGCAAGTGCCGGGCGGCCGACTCCTGAAATTTTCGTTTTCGAGTTTCAGAACCGAAGTCTTCAAAAAAGCTGAGTACCTTGTTGGGGATCCTTTTTCTTGCTCTAAGCCGATGTCAGTAAAAGTTAACAATTGTATTACTTGTGGAAAGCAAGTACCTCGTAAAGATTTTCATTCGTACTGCATTCCTTGCTTAGGCCATGACCACGATCTCTCTCGCTGTCATTTTGTGCCGTATTCAATCCTCTATTAGTTGTCTGCTCATTTTTGCATCAAACTATTTTGGTACTCGGTTTGATTATTTATTTATTTCCAGTTTGATTACCGGGGATGTTAATTATCCAGAAATGGCTTTCAGTAAGCCATCAAACTACCGACATTCCGAAAAAACGTAAAGAAAAGGCAGAGACAGACCGCATAGGTCCAAAACTGCAGACGACACTTCCGGTAAGCTAGTCACCAGTTCACCGGTACTCAATGAGGCACTTTCGCTGCCTCCAATACCCGCTACTTCAGCTTCGCAGGCCTCTACTGAGACCCAGTTGGAGTCTGGTGTGCCGCAAGATGCTTCAACTGTGGATGTCTCTACCTTGGATGGGTCCGGAGCCGCTGTGCAGGCACCGGCTTCTGAGGGTCTATTCAGGCCTACTGACTTGCATATCAAACCAACGCCATCTTCTTCTTCAAGGCCTAAAACTCGATCCATGCTTAGAAAACAGATGTCCAAACCGCATAAGCAGGCCCATATGCCTAAAAAACAAATGGTAAGAATGGCTGAAGACCTTATTACTCTAATTAGGGGAAACAGCCTTCTCCCTCTAAGAAACCTAGAACTGATTTTCCTTCTGATTCTTTGGATCAGGATTTTGAAATTTCTGTTTCATCAGATGACCAGGATTTGCCCTTATCTACGTATGAGGATTCTGATGCAGTGGACTCCATGCCCTCTGCTTCCCCTCCAGAAGATTTCTCTTTTGGTGAAACTTTGCACACTCTTAGGGAGTATTTCCACTGGGAAAGCCAGGATTACTCTGACTCCAAAAAGAGGCTTGGGGTATTCTTACTCCTATCTCAACACAGGCCTTTAGCTATCCCTCCTGTAGTGGACATTGTAGATGATGCTTTCTTGGAATCTAGCCTGGCCCCAGACACTTTAACTCCGGCTCCCAGGAAACCTTGACAGGTATTAGAGTACCTGTCTCTCACAAGTTCCTCTTTAAGAATCCTACTGCGGATCCAGAGACCATTTCACAGGTACCCAGAGGCATTAAGGCTACTAATACCAAAACCCCTAACCCCTCTGATAAAGATTCCAGGACCCTGGACAGATGGGGTAAGAAGGTATACACTTCTGCTACTTTGGCCATTAGGGCCTTAAACTGCCAGTTTCATATGTTAATGTATCAGTAGCATATTATTGAGTTACTTAAACAGAAAATTGTTGATTTCTGACTGTGCTGAAAATAAAGAATTACAGGATTTAATGCATTCTGCTGAACAAGTTGGTAAACATATTTTGCAATGTGGTTTTGACTCCTTATAAGCATCTTGCAGGGCAGCTGTCACTGGGTCTGTTCTTAGAAGGCATGCTTGGATTAAGGAACAAACTTTGCCAGATCATGTTAAAGCTAAATTACTGGATGCTCCCTTAAACCAAGACTGCCTGTTTGACAACAAAGCAGAAGTACTTAAAAAGATGGAGAAAAAAACTAAATCTATGCAAACAGTTAGATTTCCTGCATGTACATTCTCCCAGATTTAGTAGGCACTGGCCTTATAAGAATTGGTCCTTTCCTGTCTCTTCCAGGCCTTCTCAGCCCAAACCCAGTAACAGCAGACCACTTAGGCTGCAGTCTCCAGGTACTCACAGGCCTAAGCAATGGTGGGCTCCCACTTCCAAAGCTGGAAGTAGTAAGACACCCCCCTATGGTAAACTGTCACAATGACTTAACCTTAAACCTTCCAAGCCCTGCTCAACTGACTGCTCCTTTAGGGGGAAAGATCACCCTGCATGCAAAAAACTGAGAACTCGTTACCCAAGACAAATGGGTTTTAAATAGTTTCCCAAGAATACTGATTCCACTTCCACACCTTACCAACCCCAAACAGTTGGCCAGAACTACCCCCAAATTAGTAGGCAGAGGCTCAACAACAGGTTCTCTCTCTTCTAAGTATCAAGGCTATTCAACCTGTCCTAGCAGAGGAATGGGGACAAGGTTTTTACTCAAGACTTTTCCTGGTTCCCAGGAAAGACAACTCCTGGCGTCCTATCCTGGACCTGTCTGTCCTAAACACCTTTTTGGTAATCCCAAAATTGAAAATGCTAACTCTTCATCAGCTGCTTCCCAATCTAGGCAAAAATGCCTGGTTGGTAACATTGGACTTAAAGGAAGCTTACCTGCACATCCCAGTAAGGGAATCTTGCAGAAAATACCTACGCTTCAGAGCAAGCCACATGCACTATCAGTTCTCTGTACTGCCCTTTGGCTTATCTACTGCACCCAGGGTATTCACAAAGTGCCTAGCTCCAGTCATTGCATACTGCAGGCAAAGAAATATTCATATATATCCATACCTGGATGATTGTCTGATTCAGGCAGAAAGCCAGGACATACTATTAAATCATCTGGCATTTGTAAGCAAACTGCTAACCTCACTGGGGTACACCATAAACAAAAAGAAATCTCACCTAGTAACCAGCCAAGAAATTGTATTCCGGGCGCAAGCTTGAACACAACTTCCCAGATGGCCTACCTCACGCCAGAGAAACAAGTTTATTTGACAGCCTACTTCAAACTACTGGCCACAAAGACCCAGCTATCTGCAAGGAAAATACTGCAAGCCGTGGGGTTCATGGCCTCTTGCATCCTACTAATTCCATATGCAAGACTGCATATGAGGAAACTACAATGGTATCTAAAAAGCCTATGGTGTCAACATTCTCAGGACCTGGAATCAATGGTTCCTATCATTCCTTGTATAAAGACAGAGTTCCTTTAGTTGGCAGAGGCCTACTACCACAACAAGGGACTGCCATTCACTCTACCCCCTGCCGCCCAAACCCTAACAACAGACGCATCAGACTATGCATGGGGGGCTCACTTGGCAGGGCAGTGCATTCAGGGCAAATGGAACCAGAGTCAAATACACTTGCATATCAATCAAAAAGAAATGTTAGCTGTACAGAATTCTCTGACTGCCTTCAAGGACCACATTCTTCCAGGACAATTATTGGTAAAGACGGACAACACCATTGTTATGTGGTACAGAAACAAGCACGGGGGGAACCCACTCATACCCTCTCTGCATACTAGCCATATCTCTGTGGAACACAGCCTTGAGCTACCAAGTCCACCTACAAGCTTAATTCCTGCCAGGCAAGCTAAATTAACTGGCAGACGACTTAAGCAGAAATCTCATGGACCCACATGAGTGGAAACTGGAGCCAAAGCTATTCAACATTTAGAGAAACAAATGGGGGATCCCAGAGATAGACCTGTTTGCCTGCCCTCAGAACTACCAATTGGACAAATTCTGCACAAGGACTCCACACAGACAAGCTTGGAAAGTGGATGCCCTGTCCATCTGGGAAAGCCTTTCAGTTTATGCCTTTCCCCCTCTGCCTCTCCTCTTGAAAGTTCTACTAAAGATCAAACAGGACAAACCAAGGACAATACTCATTGCACCAGACTGGCCACGCAAACACAGGTACCCCCTCTTGCGCAATATGTCACTGCTGGAACCATGGTATCTGCCTCTGACCCCCTTCCCTGCTGTCCCAGCAGGAGGGCCAGATTCTGCACCCCCCAGCTTCAATCTCTGAACCTTGTCGGCTAATTACTTGAGCTATCCAGTACTATCCCTCAGTAAGTGCTGGATGTCATTCTGGAGGCAAGGAGGCCTAGTACTAGAAAATCATATGTTGAAAAGTGGAAAAGATACTGTTCTTGGAGCCAAACTCTGGGATTGGCACAACAGTGCCCAACTTACCGCATATTCTTCAATACTTAAGACATGCTTCAAAAGGGCCTTTCCTTCTCTTCTATTAAAGTTCATGCCTCAGCCATTTCAGCACATTGTAATACTGAGCCACCCCTCTTCTTTCACCCCCTGCTGAAACAATTCCTCAGAGGGGCCAAAAATTTAAGACCTTCCAGGAGAGCCGTTACTCCAGCCTGGGACCTTAACTTTGTATTGGAAAAGCTCACTCTACCTCCTTTTGAGGCAGCTGCAACTGCAGAGTTGAAATTCCTTTTTTGGAAAACATCCTTCCTTCTAGCCATCACTTCAGCAAGAGGAGTGTCTGAAATACAGGCCCTCATGGCAGTGGAGCCCTTCATCATCTTCCATGCAGACAGGGTGTCCCTCAGGACCAATCCTTCCTTTATGCCCAAGGTGTTATCCAGTGTGGCCCTAAATCAGTCCATTCGTTTGCCAACCTTCTTTCCTAATCCACAGAACAAAGGAGAGTGGATACTGCACTCTTTGGACATGCACAGATAACTTTAGATTTTATTTGGACAGGACTTAAGCCCCTCAGGAAAACTGAACAGCTGCTAGTTGCCTTTGTTGCAGGGGCAGAGGGGAAGGCCATTTCAAAGCAAACTATTTCTAAGTGGCTAAGCCATTGCATTAATTTCTGCTATAAGCACCATGGAAAACCTACACCATAGGGGATAAGATCACATTCCACCAGGGCTGCATCTACTTCTACAGCCTTTCTTAGAGGTGTTCCTATCACGGGCATCCTAGAAGCTGCTACCTGGAGTTCTGTTCATACATTCACCAAGCATTATCACTTGCCTATTTTTTCTAAATCCAGAGCTGGTTTTGCCACTGCTGTCTTGCAGGGCCTAATAGCTGGCCTTAATGCTCTCTGATTGCCTCCTCCCTTCCTTAGCTTTGGGAATCTACCTAAATGTAATGATTGCAACAGTGAAACACGAACATAGTACAGTTGTGTAAACTTACCATAAATGTAGATATTAGAGTGTATTCACTGTTGCAGTCCTGGTTACCCTTCCACCAGCCCCCTGACTTCTATTCGCTATACCGCTCTTCTTGTTTACTGTATTTAAGCTTTCTGATGTATTTGCTTTTTGTTGGAGGTGTAACCTTGTATATAATTGCTTCCCATTATGGGGGCAGCTGACATCTGGGGCAAGAAAAACTGATGTATTGGCATCGGCTACATGCTTTATACCACTGACTACCTGACATCATGGAAGAATAGAGAGCAACCGACGCAGGACCGAAGAATTTGATAATCAGGCCAGCTGAGGGGCTACCTGCAAGCAGATAACCCAAATGTAATGACTGCAACAGTGAATACACTCTAACATCTAGATTTGTGGTAAGTTTACATAACTGTACTTTCCTCCTCCTTCCTCAAAAAGGGATAATTCTCAGAAAAGACAATCTCCTGCCACATCGGCTCAGTCAGAGCCGCCAGTGTCAAACTTCCTAAAATTTCAAAGGCCACTACTTCCTCGGCTCCCCAGTCCTCGGAGCCGTCAGTGGTCTTTTTGGTTGACAGGCCTGGTACCTCGGCCCCAATGCCTTCGGAGCCGCAAGATACCTCCACTCGGAGCCGGTCTGTTGATATTTCGCTGGTTTCTCTGATGCCGAGATCACCAATCCTTCATAGGTCTCGCTCTCCTTCCCTATCTTCCAGGTCTACCAAAAGTTTATCTGATGATGACGTGGAACAGGTGGTGTGCAGAAGACTGATGGTTGCTGACGCTGACCAAATTATTCTCTGCTCCCACCCATTTGGTCTCTGAGCCTACTGTGTACCCACTGTTGTTCCTCCTCTGAGCCAAGCTGGTCCTTTGGAGCTGGAATGCTCGGTACCGCCTACTGTGGACCTGTCTGTTTGGGACCCGCTTCGGTGTTCATGGAGCCGACATCTGCTCCGACTCTCTCGGTGCCTTCCGCAGAGTTTCGGAGCCGGACTTCCCTGGTCGGACATGGGAGGGATTCTCAGCCCTGATCTTCGGTGCAGAGTCTATCCCTCGGAGCATCGGCCCGGGTTAGCTCGGCTCTCACATCAGCCTTGGGCTCGATCTTGTTGCCTCCGTTGCCTTCCTCTGTCTCTTCAGAGCCAGTGGAGACTTCAGAGCCAGGTCCGCCTTTGAGCTGATGTGTGTGTTGTCTACCCATTCAGCACCACAGAGGGTTACCAGTACTCGTTGTCCTAAGGCATCAGCTACTGTCTCGGTACCACTCATTCCACAGGACAGCAAAGATCCAGAGCCTCAGGATCCCCCAATGGGAGAACCCCTCTCTGTGGTCTCCCCAGAATATTCTTCTGAGTAGCCACCTCAGAAGAGAACCTGCAAGAGAAAGCATGTTGACTCCCCAGACGAGTCCATCACTTAAGACACTGACTTCGATGAGTCAGAAGGGTCCTCGTGGTTGTCTTCTGATGATATCTCATTTGCAGCTATTCAGGAGATTCTCAAGCAAAGAGGCCTCTGGCAGGCCACCACCCCTTCTGATGAGTCAGTGTACCTGAAGGCTTTTCGGTCTCAACCTTAAGCCTCCTAGGTGTTTCTGCCTTTCGATGAGTTAATGGACCTGGTTAGTCGAAAGGCATGTGAGCCACTTGACACTATGGAAACTGTCCCTTGGAGGTCAAACCAGTTTTTGTCAGCTCCTTCAGGCAAGGATTTTATAACTAAGGGGGGTACCCGTAGATGCTATGGTGGTGGCAGCAGCCACCAAGAAGGAACTTGCAGAGACTTCCTCATCTGTTCATTCTCTGAATAAAGACTCTCGAATGATGGACAGATACGGGAAGCGTGTCTCTTCTTCAGCAACTTTCTCACTGCGATCGCTGAACTACGTATCCCACTTTACAAGGCTAAAAATAGATGATCTGAAAGAGCTAGGAGATGCTGTACAAGTTTCATTAGCTGCGTGGTGAAGAAGAAGGTCTCCTCCTAGCTGTCCACCTTAAATTCCACTGTCAACTCCTTCATAAGGCTCATATTCTATGCAGCAGATGGAGCGAGTAGGGCAGCGGGTTCTGGAGTTTCCCTTAGGGGACACTCCTGGATGCGCTTGTGCAATTTTGCAGACCCCTTTAAGTCTACCTTTACTAACGCCCTTTTTGATGGTTCCTCACTCTTTGGACCCAAAGTAAAAGACACTTTAACCTAGTGCGAGCAAGAAGGGAAAACACACTCTGCCGCTGGAGTACGTTTTTCTGTTCCTTCAAGACCTTATCCCAAAGGCCAGAAGAGCAGAAAGATGTGGTTCAAAATATCCCAAAGCTTTTTCCAGGGTGCACAGGGTGATACCTTCCCCGGGGACAGAGGGGGGAGGTAATAACAGTAGTCCCCGCCCCAGAGTGAGAGGGGGCCCACAAAACCAGGGTGACTGTGATTCCTTTTGCGGTCGCCCTTATCAGCGCCCCTGAAAGGAGGGCCGACTGCACTACTCTGGAGACGGGGGATGTTTATCAATGTACCCAGAAGCCTGGCAAAATATTACAAACAACAAATGGGTACTAAATATAATATCCAGAGGATACTCCATCCCTTTTTCCAACCCTGTCCCACAGACCAAAACAATCCCACATGTTCCACCCAATCTAAGGGAACAAGCAACTATAGAGATTCAAAAGTTGCTCCACAAAAGAGTCATCCAAGAAGTCCACGCAGAGCGAATAGGATTCGGAACTCAAGATTCTTTTTGGTACCAAAAAGAACATGGGACTGGAGTCCCATGTTAGACCTAAGCAAGTTAAATGAATCTGTCAAGAAGTCAAAGTTCCGAATGGTGACACTGCAGTCTATACTTCTCTTTTTAGGGAAAGATAATTGGATGTGCTCGATAGACATTTAAGATGCTTGCTATCACATAAAAATGGACAAGGACATCAAGAAGGTACTTACTCTTCTGCTGGGAACCTGCCATTACCAGTTCAGAGCTCTGCCTTTTGGTCTCACTACAGCCCCCAGTGTGTTCAAATGTATGGCAGTAGTCACGGCTCACTTGAGACGTCTAGGATTCCGTGTGTTTCCCTAACTAGACTGGCTCCTATCTGCCACCACCAAGCATCTACTCCTAAAAGACAGGGATCTAACTTTGGATCTCTGCAATCAATTGGGCGTTACAGTAAAGTTTCAAAAATCTGCCTTGTTGCCCTGTCAACATATTACATTCATAGGTGCAGATCTAGACACTTCATCTGTGGTAGCAAGTCTTCCGACAGAAAGAGTTATAGCACTCCGACAGTAAATAGTTCACCTCCTTCCCAAGACCAGAGTGAAAGCAAAGATAATTCTAAAACTACTAGGAACAATGGTGTCCATGATTACATTAGTTCCTCTTGCCAGAATGCACATGAGGATTCTTCAGTGGCTATTGTTATCGCAATGGTCACTTCAAGAGCTTCCGATGTCTCATCTGATCAGAATAACAATCTTGCAAGAATGACTTAAGATGGTGGATACACTCCACTCATGTGACAATAGCAGTCCTTTTCGTTCCACATCAACCAGTAGCTACATTGACCACGGATGCTTCCCAGATAGGGTGGGGGGTGCATTATCTGAGAAGAACAGTTCAAGGTAGATGGCAAGAACACGAAGCTCACTTGCATATAAATGTTCTGGAGATGAGAGCAGTGCTGCTTGCATTCAAGCACTTCAGGACTCTCTCCTTCTAGGGACTGTTGCGATAGTCAGACAATATGTCTGTGGTTTGGTACATAAACAAGCAGGGAGGAATCAGGTCTTACCCCCTTTGTCTAGAAGCCCTAAGAGTTTGGCAATGGGTAGTTTCTTCCCAGCACTTTCTAATCGCAACGCGCATTCCGGGGAAGTCCAATGTGATAGCGGACAAGCTGAGCAGAGCGATCCTAATGCCTCACGAGTGGTCTCTCAATCACAATGTAGCGGAAATGATTTTCCAAACATGGGGACAGCCTTGCTGCGATCACTTTGCCACTCCCATGAATACCAAGTGCAGCAACTTCTAATCCCATCCTCTGGGGGAGACACTGAGATGCTGTTGCTCACGGTTGGCCCTCGGGACTTCTTTATGCCTTTCCTCCATTTCCTCTCATACCCAGAGTAATTCAGAAAGCACAGTGCTCTGGAAGCAGGTTAATTCTCATTGCCCCTTACTGGCCTCGCTAAGTCTAGTTCCCCTTTCTTTGGCCTCATCTTGAGGAGAAGCTGTGGATTCTGGACCCAGTGCCTGATCTGCCGACTCATATGTCGGGGGAGCTTCATCCTTCTCTCCACACCCTAAAACTGATAGCTTGGCTGCTCCACTTCCCAATTTAGTTGGGCTTCACAATTTTACTCCTACAGTTAGACATATGTTAGTGTCTTTGTATAAAATTTCTACTAGAAAGCTGTATTCTAGTAAATGGAAGAGATTTTCCCTTTGAGCTCACAACAGGAACATCAATCCCTTTTCTGCACCCATTCATTCTATTTTGGAGTTTTTGGCGGAACTGTTTCAACAAGGTTCAGCTGCAGCAACCATCAGGGTTCAACTCGATGCAATTTCAAATTTTCGCATTGGTGATTCTACTTCCAACTTAATGTCTCACAGGTTGTGTAGAGCCTTCTTAAAATGTGCCTCCTTATTAGGACCTCCCTTTAAGGAACCCCTTTCTCCTTGGGATCTAAATTTTGTTTTGTCTTATCTCACATTACCACCTTTTGAGCCCTCTTCATCTTCAGACCTCAAGTTTTTTTCCTGGAAGACCTTGTTTCTAGTAGCTATAACTTCTGCTAGAAGGGTATCAGAGTTGCAAGCTCTTTTTAGTAAACCGCCATATTTGATTTTTCATAAGAATAGGGTATCCTTGCGTTCAAACCCATCCTTTCTACCTAAAGTTTCTTCTCCAAACAACATAAACCAATCTATAGAACTGCCAGTGTTCTTTCCTAATCGTAGCAACAAGGCAGAATCCAAATTACATCAACTGAACGTGCATAGACAAATCAGATTCTGTTTGCATAGGACCAAAGACTACAGAAAATCTGACCAATTATTTGTATCCTTCTCTGATGCAAACAAAAAGAACCTCAGTCTCAAAAACTACTCTTTCCAATTGCCTTTCAAATCGTATTACATTTATCTATAACTCCTAACTACAAAGATTTACTTTTCAAAGTGAAAGCTCATTCCACTAGAGCAATGGTTACGTCATCTGCCTTTCAAGCCAGAATTCCCATGGATAGTATTTATGCAGCAGCTACTTGGTCTACTCCACATAGTTTTATCACCGATTACAAAGTGGATTTGGCCTCCAGGGACAGGCCATCCTTTGGTTCCACGGTGCTTAAAGGTGTACTTCCGTGAGCCACCCATGGAAAAGGTGCTAGGGACGCTGTCCCATCATTGTAAGAATGAAGGCGAGATAGGACAACATAACATAAAGAAGTTATGTACTCACCATACCGTTCCATGTTTGTTGTCAATCTCACCGTTCATTGTTACGAACCCTCCTTCCTTCCCCCTGCCAGAGACTCCTGGTGGACCTGTAGATATTTTTACTACTTTCAGGAGTTCTTTGTCTCAGCTTGTTTCTTCTTCCAGTACATATAATTTGGATTTGGATATATGTATATGTGGGTAGATATGTATATAGTGTGCATATCGTTCATTAGTAGTAACAAACAATATCTGGGGAATTGCACCACTGCATTACGGGATACCTTCTTGCCACGAGTCAGGTTTGAGACTTTCAGCTAAGTATTCGGCCGAGTCAGAGCTGAGGATCAGCTCTGAACCCATCATTGTAAGAATGAATGGTGAGATGGACAACAAACATGGAACAACAACTTTTTTTCTGCAAGGAAAGTTCTTCAGCCCTAGGTTCTATGGCAGCGTCAATCCCAATAGTGCCTTTGGCAAAGCTACACATGCGGATTCTGCAGTAGCTCCTTCTGTGTCAGTGGTTACCAAACTATTACCCTCCTCAGTTACCAGATTTGAATAACCAACTCCTGCAAACAGGACCTGCTTTGGTGGATGAGGCCAGACGTAGAACTTTGGAGTTGTCCTTTTCAATCTCCTCAGTCCACAGCCTTTGTGACCACATATGTTTCCTTAATCAGGTGGGGGAGCCATTTCCAGGGAAAGACTGTTCAAGGCACATGGTCCACCTCAGAGGCCCACCTGCATATCAATGTTCTGGAACTGAGAGCTGTGCTGTTAGCATTGCAGGCCTTCCATTTGGCTCTCCCTTCCGGGACAATTGCATTTCAATCAGTATGTCAGTGGTCTGGTATAGCAACAAACAAGGAGGAACCAAGTCCTATCCCCTATGTCGTGAAGCCATGAGAATTTAGCAGTGGGCAATAGCTTCCAACCGCTTTCTAATAGCAACACAAATCCTGGGGAGCTCCAATGTGATTGCAGACAAGCTGAGCAGATGCATCCTCATGCCTCACAAGTGGTCCCTCAACCCCAGGTGACGTCAGCAGTCTTCAGCCACTGGGGCTAGCCCTGCTGCGATCTTTTCGCCTCCCCATCAAACACCAAGTTCATCAGCTATTTCGCCCTACTTCCCCCAGAGGGGGAGTTACTGAGGGGGATGCTCTGATCCACGGTTGGCCCGCAGGACTTTTTTATGCTTATCCTCCCATTCCTCTGATCCCACAATTTCTAAAGAAAGCTCTTCGATTGAGATGCAAGCTGATTCTCATAGCCCCATTCTGGCCCCCGCAAGTTTGGCTCCCTTTCTTTTGGCCTCACCTAGTATACCCGCCATGGATTCTGGACCCCCTATCAGATCTGATTACTCACCCCAAGGGTCGAGTCATCCAAATCTATCCAGTCTCAAGCTGACAGCATAGATGTTCATCGTATTTCACTGTTGCAGTCATTACTCTTGGGTTATCCTGCTGGCAGGCTACCCTCAGTCAGCCAGAATTCCAAAGTCTAGGTCCAGCGTCTGTTGCTGTCGCTTCTTCCCTGACGTCAGTGCGCCAGGGGAATAAAAGATGCAGCCAACACCATTTTCCTCAGTCTTTCTTGCCGCCCGGTGCCCGAAGCAAAAGCAGTTCGCAAGTGCCGGTCGGCCGTCTCCTGAGATTTTCAAATCTGAATTTCAGAACCAAAGTCTTCATTAAAGCTAAGTACCCCGGAGGGGAAACTTTTTTTCTTGCTCCAGACCGATGTCAGAAAAAGTTAACAATTGTATTTCTTGTGGGAAGCAAATATCTCATAAGGATTTTCACTCTTACTGTATTCCTTGCCTAGGGCCCTGATCACAACGTTGCTAGCTGTCTGTTTTGTGCTAGATTTAACCAACGCACTATTAAGCGTCGGTTCGATTTTGCATTTCATTACTTTGGCCAAAGATTTAATTACGTAATGCCATCGGACCAGCCGACAACCGGAGTTTACAAAAAAACGTAAGGAAAAGGATAGGCACCTGAGGTCCAAAACCGACGACAAGGCCTCTGATAGGCCAGTCGCCGGTTCTCAGTGAGGCACTTTCGCAGTCCCTGGCGCCCGCTACCTCAGAGCCACAGGCCGCTTCCGACTCCCACATGGAGCTGACTGGGCTTCTGGATACTCAAGGTATTGGACACTCAGAAATCATTCCCTCAGATGGGTCCGGAGCCGCTGAGCAGGCATCAGCTTCTGAGGGTGTCTTCAGACCTACACAACTATATATGAAGCCATCTTCAGCTTCAAAGACTAAAGCAGCTCTAAAGACAAAGAAACAAGTACAGCATTCTCCTACTCAGACTTCCATACCAAAAAAACAGATGTTCAAAATGGCCGAAGACTTAATTACTTTGATCAGGGGCTCCCATCCCCCTCCTGATAAGAGGCCTAGACAAGAGACAGAGTAGGATTCTTCTGATCAGGTTTCTATTTCCTCTGACTCCTCTTTTGAACAGGATTACTCCATGCTTCCCTATGAGGATTCTGATGCTGAAGAATCCATTCCTTCAGCCTCTCCTCCTGAGGATTATTCATTTGGGGAACCCTACATACCATGAGGAAACATTTCCACTGGGAGAGCCAAGATTATTCTGAATCTAAGAAAAGGCTCAGAGACTTTCTGCTACTTCCTCAGCACAGACCCCTTGCTATTACACCTGTTCTAGACATTGTAGATGATGTATTTTCAGAGTCTGGCCTGTCCCCTTACTCTTTACCCCCTGCAGTTGCTAAGCCAGACAGATACTACAGGGTCCTGGATTCTCATAAATTCCTATGTAAAAACCCTGCTGCTGACCCAGAAACTATATCTCAGGGTCCCAAAGGGGTTAAAGCTTCCACTGCAAAAAATCCTGTCCACTCTGATAGGGATTCTAGGGCTCTAGACAGATGGGGGGGGGAGTCTACACTTCTGCTACCCTTCTGTAAGGGCTTTAAATTGTCAGTTTCATATGCTTAAATATCAGCAATATTTAATGTCACTGCTTAAGCAGAAATTGTTGACAATTACTGAATGTTCAGAGATCAACAAATTGCAGGATTTATTGCATGCAGCTGAACAAGTGGGAAAGCATACTTTGTAATGTGGTTATGATTCACTGGAGGCTTCTTGCAGGGCCGCTGTTACAGGTTCTGTTGTTAGAAGGCATGCTTGGTTAAAGGAACAGATTCTGCCTGATCATGTTAAAGCAAAATTATTAGATGCACCATTACAGCATGATACTTTGTTTGGTACTAAAGCAGAAGAGGTGTTGACAAAAATGGAGGATAAAGCAAACTCCATGCAAAAAGTCAAAGATTTCTTACAGGTACAGCCACCCAGGTTTAGCAGGAACTGGCTTTCTAAAACTTTGCCCTTTCCAGTGTCAGACAGACCACAAAGAGGCAGATACAGGTGTCCCAGAGGCAGGTCTCAGCCCCAAGGCTCATACAGGCCGAAACAATGGGGTGCTCCTACCTCCAAAAGCGGAGAAGACAAATCACAACCTTACAGGAAACGGTCCCAATGACTTCCCTCTACCAGATCCAAGCACTTTTCTTTCGGCAGCCCCCTTAGGGAGAAAGCTAGCACTTTTTTCACCAAATTGGCAAAAGGTTACCCAAGACAAATGGGTCCTGAACATAGTGCCCCAAGGCTACAGGTTCCATTTTCAAACACTACCAAGGTCAAAAGGTATGCCAGACCTGCTAGACTATCAATGGGCAGAGGCACAAAAACAAATTACAGCCCTCATGGACATGAGGGCCATTCAGCAAGTACAACAAGAGCAGGGGCAAGGATTTTACTCCAGACCTTTCCTAGTACCCAAAAATGACAAGACCTGGAGACCAATACTGGACCTGTCTATACTAAATACATTTCTGGAAGTTCCAAAATTCAGGATGTTGACTCTACAGCAGCTACTGCTCATGCTGGGCAAAAAGGCTTGGCTCGTAACTTTGGACTTAAAAGAGGCATACCTGCATGTCCCAATCAGACAATCTTGCAGAAGATACCTCAGATTCATAGCTGGCTCAATGCATTACCAATTCTCTGCACTGCCCTTTGGCTTATCTACTGCGCCCAGGGTCTTCACAAAATGCCTGGCACCAGTAATTGCGTTTTGCAGACCAAAAAGAAATTCAGATATATCCCTACTTGGACGACTGCCTAATTCAAGCAGAGAACAAAGACATTTTTCTAACGCATCTGGCGTTTGTAAAAAGATTACTAATTGGCCTAGGGTACACAGTAAACGAAAAGAAATCAAAACTAATGCCCTCTCAAGAGATCATATTCCTGGGTGCAAGCTTAAATACAACTGCCCAGATGGCTTATCTCACGCCAGACAAACAAAAGCAACTGACTACTTACTTCAAGAAATTGGCAACAAAAACCCACTTATCTGCAAGGAAAATCCTGCTGGCCTTGGGTTTCATGGCATCTTGCATTCTACTAATTCCATATGCCGAACTGCATATGAGAAAACTACAATGGTATCTAAAAAGTGTTTGGACTCAGCATTGCCACAGCCTGGAGACAGTAATTGCACTCATTCCCTGCCTGCAACAGGAGTTTCGAGGGTGGGCAGAAGCCTGTCACCACAACAAGGGTCTGCCATTCAGTTTACCCACAGCCAGACAGACACTGACAACAGATGCAATAGATTATGCCTGGGGGGGCCCATATGGCAGGAAAATGTATTCAGGGCACATGGCCTGCAAACCAGATGCATCTTCACATTAATCAAAAAGAGATGCTCGCTGTTCAAAATGGCCTGACAGCTTTCAAGGATCTGCTTCATCCAGGACAGTTACTGATAGACAGACAACACTACGGTCATGTGGTACATAAAGAAGCAGGGAGGAACACATTCCTACCCCCTCTGCAGACGTGCAATGACCTTATGGGACACAGCATGGGCTTTTCAAGTTCACCTGCAAGCACAATTCCTGCTAGGAAAAACAAATACTCTGGCAGACGAACTAAGCCGAAACCTCATGCATCCCCACAAATGGAAACTGGATCCACAAGTCTTCAACATAACAAGGAAATGGGGATGCCCAGACATAGATTTATTTGCCTCCCCTCACAACTGCCAATTGCAGATATTTTGCACAAGGATTTATCACAAGCAAGCATTGAAAGTGGATGCCCTATCCTTCAGCCGGAAAAAATCTAACAGTATATGCTTTTCCCCCACTGCCTCTCCTTCCCAGGGTACTCCTAAAGGTCAGACAAGAGAAGCCAAAAGTGATACTGATTGCACCAGAGTGGCCACATCAGCACTGGTACCCAATCCTAAAGAGGGGGGGGTACATATCAAGCTGATGCATGCAGATATATGTCATCCATTGCAATGAATGTGAAGTACAGTTACAGTATAACCAGTAACCCACCATAGTCGTTGATGCCATACCCCTACCTAACATATGGATATTGCCTCAAACTTCTCACTTGTTGACCCTACAAAACAATCGGCTCCTGCACAGCTAACTCAGGACCTTGGATCTGGCAGCATGGCGGATAATGTAGCCATTCAGAACACTCCTCTTTTCAAAGGCTGTTATGGATGTTATCTTGGAGGCCGGGAGGCCCAGTACCTGAAAATCTTATGCAGAAAAATGGGAGAGATTCTGTGCTTGGAACCAGGAACAAGGCATTAACGTGTGTACCAAATATCCCTCAGATTTTACAATACCCAACTGAGATGCTGAACAAAAGCCTTTCTTTCTCATCAATTAAGATTCATGCCTCTGCCATTTCAGCCCATTACAATACGGAACCACCTATCTTTTCTCATCCTTTTAATAAGGCAGTACCTCAGAGGGGCCAAAAACATTAGGCCTCCAAGGAGAACACCAATTCCGGCCTGGGACCTCAATTATGTTTTGGAAAAACTCACACTGCCTCCTTTCGAGCCAGCATCAACAACAGACATAAAATTCTTATCCTGGAAAACAGCTCTGCTCCTAGCAATAACCTCTACAAGGCGAGTCTCGGAGTTGCAAGCACTCATGGCTGTCGAACCTTTCATTATTTTTCATCCAGACAGGGTTTCTCTGAGGACAAACCCTACATTTATGCCTAAAGTGGTGTCCAGTGTGGCCCTCAACCAAACCATTCACTTGCCTACCTTTTATCCAAATCCACAGAACAAGGGTGAGAAAATTCTGCATTCTTTGGATATACACAGGCAGTTGCACTTCTACTTGGACAGAACTAAAGCTTTCAGAAAGACTGAGCAACTTTGTGTCATATGCTGTAGGATCACAAGGAAAGGCTATCTCAAAACAAACTATTTCTAAATGGATAGACCATTGCATTCTTTTCTGCTATTCTCAACATGGCAAATCAGTGCCTAAGGGCATTAGGCCTCATTCCACCAGAGCAGCAGCCACTTCAGCAGCCTTCCTCAGAGGAGTACCAACCAAAGATATCTTAGAGACTGCAACTTGGAGTTCAGTGCAAACCTTTACAAAGCACTACCATTTACCTCTTTACTCTAAGTCCAGAGCAGGCTTTGCCACTGCGGTTCTGCAGGGCCTCATAGCCTCTCCTAATCCTATTTAGCCCAGCCACCCATCCTCAGCTTTGGGAGTCAACCCAAGAGTAATGACTGCAACAGTGAAACATGATGAACATAGTACAGTTGTGTACCTACCATAAATGTAGATGGTCAAGTGTATTCACTGTTGCAGTCCAGGTTACCCACCCACCATCCCCCTTTCTTTGCTGGGACTTATCTGTACTTCTCTATCCTATACAACCTATTTGCTTGTAGATGAAGGAAATGTTTATTTTTGTGCATGCATACTTATTGGCATAATTTTCAGCCTACCAAATTTGGGGGCACCTGACATCCGGGGCAAGAAAATCTGAGGAAAATGGTGTTGGCTGCATCTTTTATACCCCTGGCGCACTGATGTCAGGGAAGAGGCGACCACAACCGACGCCGGACGTAGACTTTGGAATTCTGGCCGACTGAGGGTAGCCTGCCAGCAGGATAACCCAAGAGTAATGACTGCAACAGTGAATACACTCGAACATCTACATTTATGGTAGGTACACAACTGTACTTTTCTCCACTTTCACTAGTAGCCAGGCAAGCTAATCTCTCCTCACGTGTTCGAGACATCATTCTGGCCTCTCATAAACCATCCACCAGAAGACTGTACCAGGATAAATGGAAAAGATTCTCCATCTGGTCCAAGAGTAACATGCTAGACCTGTATTCGGCTCCAGTTACTGCGGTTGCGGTCAATACTTGGCTAAGTTTTTTGATAAAGGAGCCTTGGCCCCTACCACGAGTACATCTAGTGGCAATTTCCACAATGGTAAAGATGGCACCCCTCTTATCTCTCTACCCATTTGCAAGGCTGTCCTCAAGGGAACTTCTCATATCAGGCCTCCTGTCAGACAGCCTGTGGAACCATGGAACCTCACTCTAGTCCTTCAGTCTTTGACTCAGAAACCTTTTGAACCTGATGTGAAGTGTGACCTAAAATTTTTGTCTTGGAAATCCTTGTTCTTGGTAGCCATCACTTGTGCCAAAAGAGTCTCTCAGCGGCAGGCTTTGTGTATCAAGAGGCTGTATCTGGTCTTTCATAATGACAGAGTATCACTTTGGACGAATCAATCCTTTCTCCACAAAGTTGTTAATGAATTCTCCATAAACCAGACCATTGACCTACCAGTGTTCTTTCCGAATTTTGCTAATAGAGGAGAGTACTGCCTTCACACTTTAGATGTACATAGACAATTGAGATTTTATCTAGACAGGACCAAACCTAGCCATAAATCTGAACAGCTTTTCAACTTCTTTTCTGAGCCCAGAATGGGAGAGGCTGTTTCCAAGGTTGCATTATCAAAATGGCTAAGCGATTGCATACGTTTCATCTACTCCCTCAGTAATGAACCTATGCCAAAAGTTAAAGCTCACTCCACTAGATCTGTGGCAACATCTGTAGCTTTCCATTCCAGGGCTTCCATGGATGACATCTGTGCAGCAGCTACTTGGGCTAAGCCTCATACCTTATCAATCATTACAAATTGGACTTAGTCTCCAGAAGGAGAGCTGCCTTCGGCTCAGTGGTACTCAGGAATGTTTTTCCATAAGGGCCGCCCATGGACCTCAAGGTAGCTTGGCATTCTGTCCCATCAGTGATGAATTCAAATAAGATGGTGACCATGGTGTAAAATCTGGATATATTCATGTTGTAAGGAAGCAGGAACAACTATTTTAGGACCTTTGGAAATAATGAAATCTTCATCAACATCTTATCTTTGTAAGGAAAATAAGTTTGCACTTCAAGTGGTACGCTAGATTGATTTGATGGCCAGCCAACATTAATGTAGTGATAGAGCTTTTGCAAAATTGGATCAATCTTTGTACATTTCCTCAGCTAATCAAGTTTCATGGTAGAAAAATTATGCACTTCCATGACATCAAAATCAAAATTTTCTGCAGGAAGCTGCTTAATTTTATTTCTGGGCAATCTGGATAAGGTGAATTCCTCCAGGAACTAGGTAGAAATACGCCAAAAGCAGGTAGAAAATATTCAAGTCACAAACCGCTGATAGAGCCAAAAAAATCCTTTTATTCACACACACAGGATTTCATCCCGTAACCAACGGAAGTTCATCAGATAATATATTTTCTAAAAACTATTCCTTTTTTAAAAAAAAAAAACCTTAACCAATAAGAATACATCACTTAATACACACCTTCATGGAAAAGCCAATAAAAACATTAAATGTTAGGTAGTCTAATCTCACCTTCATTGTTACATATGGGTTCAGATCCGATCCTCTGCTACGACTCGGACGATTTACAAGCTGGAAGACTTCTGGTTGACTCGTGGCTAAACAGGTATCCCATGGTGCACTAGTACAATCTCCAGATCTCGTTTGCTGTGTCGACTAGTTCGATTGTGCTTCTATTGGCTCTGGCTAAGTTTTTCAAAATTCTTCATATTGTATCGTGTTTAATGCTTTATTATTGTATATTTAGTATTGCATAATATATCAGGCCGTTGCTTTGCTTGCCTTTTTTGAGTGCAACTTAGTTTTCTAGTTTATTGGTATCCTGTGTGCCAGTTGGTTTTAAGCGCTGTTGCGCATTTTTTGATTATCAGGTAGAGTTTTTGGCAGTTTTCTGCTCTTGGTCAACAGGAGCTCCTGTTGTCTTGTCTGTTGTTGTTCTGACCTTTTTTGGTCACCGTTAGCATTTGGTTTCTGCTATTTTGACATTGTTTGTTTTTGGCGGGGATCCGCTTGTGAAGCATACGCTACTGGTCTGCCTTCTAGACGAATAACTGCACTAAGACCACATTTTGAAGCATCACAGGAAAGAGTTACTGGTTTATTGACATCATAGTATCGTAATGTAGGTGGGGGTGGCAATTTTCTGCGTAAGTCTTCAAATGCTCTGTAGTTAAAACCAAAACCATACATTTTTGTGCGTAAGCTCTCTGAGTTGCTGTCAGCTCACTGAAGTCTGGTATAAACTAGCCTCAATAGTTGACCATACCAAGAAAATGTTGTAGAGCCTGAACATTATCTGGTGCTGGCATTTCAAGAATGGCTACTTGCTTGGATGGGTCTGGTCTCAAGCCAGTGTTGTCAATAAATAACCTACATATGTAACATCTAGTAGTCTGAAATGTTTTTCTG
The DNA here is from genome assembly GCF_019279795.1 of Protopterus annectens. Lineage (NCBI taxonomy): Eukaryota > Metazoa > Chordata > Ceratodontiformes > Protopteridae > Protopterus > Protopterus annectens. Next base: position 393,191,925 of record NC_056751.1, read on the forward strand.
AGCTGCTGCCATGGACAACACCCATTTAGTTGGTTCTGTAACTGGACAAATTGCACATTGCTGTACAATTTTATCCAACTGAGCTTTGACTTTGTCTTACATAGCTGTTGGAACTTTTCTTGCTGGTCTGACTGCTGGACTGACCTCCGGGTCTAACTTCATAGAATACACAACTGGAAGTTTGGCCAACTTGTCATCGAAATCAGCGCACACTGAGAAAATAGCTTCAGTAAAATTGGAACTAGGATATGTGCTTATTTGATGAACTTCTGTTGTAAAAGAAAGCAAATTCATTCTCAAACTCTTTGAGACACAGTAATGACTGCACAGGTCTTCAGACAATATGAAATAACAAGTTGTAACAGTTCCTAGCCAAATAACATGAAAGCACTACCGAGCCTTAGGTTTGAATTTCTTCACCTCCATAAGCAACAGATTTCGTACAACTGGCCGCAACGAGTTGTCCACCAGTTCTCACCTTAGCAAATGTGTCTGCTGACATAACATTACACTTGGAGCCAGTGTCCACTTTAAGCTTGGTGAATTTACCATTGATCTGGATAGTACAAAACACTTCATTCTTTGCCAACAAATTTACTGCATCAACATTTTCACCAGTCGCTGATACACCATCTACGTAGAAAGTAGAATTGCTGCTTTTGTATGTGATTAACTTGTTTTTTCGAGTGACCCTGATAGCTGTGTGAGGTCTACTTCGTTTGCAAAATTTTTGAAAATGGTTCAATTTTTTTACACTTGTGGCATTGTTAACTGAATGCGAAGAATGTTTCTCTTTTAGATTCATGATTAACACCACAGTTGCAACAGTTAATATAGCTGGATTTGGTTTTGCTGATTTACCCTTGTACTGCATTGAGCATGTCGTTTCTTAGAACTTGCTGGAAAAGTATGGGGACTCTCAGGAAAACCCGCAGGGGTTGCAGGTGCCATGTTGCTTGGGTCTGCTTCTGTTAACCATGTGTTTCATGCTGTCTACATTTGCTCTGGAGCCTGCTGAAACTGCACTCTTATCACTTGCAAGCATACTTGTGTGCTTTCTGAAACTTCATGGATTTGCCAAATCTCAATGGCTTTGTTCAGAGTTAAATCACTGCCACGAAGCAAAATCTTTCTCACTGCACCACTATTGATACCAGATACAAGCCTTTCCTTTACCAACTCAAATCTTTTAAATCGCCAAACCGACACATTTTAGCTTTATTTCACAAGTCACTTATATAAGCTGAGAAAGTTTCCCCTGGTTTTTGATCTCTTGTGTAAAACAAATGACTGTCTAATTTAATATTTGGCTGAGGCTACAAATTTCCTTGAGCTTGCACGTCAGACACTCTGAGTCTTCCCTTGATTCATCCTGTACAACAATATGTCAGTTTTCACCTTCTCCCTCATGTACTACTGGTGCATACACAAATGAACGTGCTCTATCAGTGGCCTCTGACCCAGCTAGGTTTAGCAAAATGAATGCCCTGGTGCGTGCATGTTTGTCAGAATAAGCTGCTTGTATAAAAATATTCTCTTGCTCAGGTATTCTCCAGTTCTATGCAGTATTCTCCTCAAACACCAATGGTGAGATTTTTCGAATTCGTCCTGCCATATTAACACATAACAGCTAGGGCTTTTGCAAGTATGCAGGAACATACACACACATACATATGCCAGAAATTTATGACAGTATTTGTAACTATGCCCAGTAGCACAAGCCTTTGAATAACTGAACTTTGCAAAATAAGTCTCTCGGGCACTAGAATATTGAAATTACTGTACTATAAGAAATCAACTCTCTTATTTGTGTAAGAAACATTGCAAAATAAGACTTTCGGGCACTGTAATACTCTTGAAAGTACTGTACTGTAAAAGTCACTTATTGTAAGAAACATTTCAAGTAACTGCACTTTGCGAATAAATTGGGCAGAAGAAGCTCAGAGTAAGAAACATTTCAAAGTAACTGCACTTTGCGAATAAATGGTGCACAGCACACTGAAACTTCCCTAAAATGGCTGTACTTTGCTTAGTAACTCTTTACAGTGCAAGAAACACTCGGTAATGACAGCACTTTGCGAATAGACACACCCAGCACAAGAAACGTTTCAAAATGGCTGTATTTTGAGTGTACTTCACGAAATAGTTGCACTTGCACACAAACTCTCCAGAATAAATGCACAGTAATAAGCACAAACACTGTAAGAACTTTTACAGGCTTTGAGATTCTTCAAATAACTCTAGTTATGTCCTGAATACAATGCAAACTAGTAGTTATGCCAAAACAGAGTACTTTGCCAAAAACATGCAGTCGCCTTGCTTTATTTATGCTTAATGTACTCTTTTTGCCTTTTATTATATTTGTTTTGCTTGCTTAAGCTTTTTTCATGCCCATTATACTTTTCTTGTGCTCGTTTTGCTTTAAACATGCTCATTTTGCAATTCTGAGAATTTTGAACCCCTTGTGTGCTTTTCTGATAATTGTTTTATCAAATGTCGTAATTTTAAACGTTTTGTTTATTTAATAAACCTTTTGTGCCTCTCGCTTGTTTAATAATGCAGTTTGTGCCCTTGTACTGCTCCGTTTTATCTCGTTTATAAAATAAATGGTTCATGCAGTTTTCATTACCTTTAGTTTGTTTCTGGCCCTTTTTCGTGCTTGTTTCTTCTAGTTTCCCTTCACTGTTAACTCTGCACCTCATAGCTCTGAAAAATCAGTCTCTGGAATCCTGGTTCTGGCACCATGTCGCTCGCATAAAATAGATGAGTCTTTGTGGGTTGTGTTCAAGCATCTTTATTATGTACAAACACATCAAAATTGAGGCTTAATAACTTTAACTTAGATAAACTTGTAAACATACTAGTTGTTACACATACATGCTCAATCTCTGGCTGCACTCACAAAATGGCACTGAAGCTAGCAAGTGCTGACCTTGAAATGCTTCTTAAAGGTACAACATACACACACTATTCTACATAAGCCAATGGCCTTGGGACCCTTACAATCCTAGCCAAGATTTTATCCCCAAAAAGAAACCTCAGTCAGCACCTGTCGCCCCTATCAATGAGGGACACAGGTGGAACTTCTGGTACAAAATTGTGTTTTTTCCATCCAGTCATCAAGGTTGTGCTTGAATAGGGTCAGCGAGGTAGTCTGATGTGTATGCGAAGTGTATTCCAGAGACGGAGCAGCCTCTGGGAGAAGAACCTGCTTCTCCAGTAGATTTAGTTGATGTTGCATATTAGATTCAGGCCTTTTGAATGGGTAATGTGCAAGGAGTTAAAGATGCGGTTATGGAGCATCTCTAGTAGGGCATGGTCAGAGATTACCTTGTAGGTGAAACATAGATCACCTGTGAGCAGTCAGTATGATACCGAGTACAATGATAGTGATTTGAACCTGTCCTCATAGGACAGGAGTTGGAGGCCATGGATGGTCTTTGTGAGGTATTTCAGTGGCCTTTCCAGTTAAGGCAGATGTTTGGAGAGGTACATAAATGGGGTGTTACCCTCTATTGGTTAAATGAGGAAGTAGTATAGAGAGGTAATCTCCTTTTTTCTGGATGCAGTCCCTTTACGTATGATATGAACCAAGTAAAAGGCTGTTCTGACCACTGCCACTACATGATGGTCGAATGTGAGATCATCAACCTGAATACCCAAGTCTCTCACCACAGGTTGTGTGTTTAGGGGGTTGCAGTTGATGAAGTAATCAGTAGGGGCCGTGTTTCTGCAGAATGGCATGATGATACATTGTTTTGTGTTTAAGGCCATGAATTTGTCACCAGTCATTAGTTGCTGTGAGACCCTCTTATAGTATTTAACATAGTTATGGGCATCATTGACCACACCCAACTTAGTTACCCGCAAACTTGGTCAGCCACAGGCCTTTTGTCTTTGCCTGGACCTCTGAGATGTAGATCCCAAACAGTAGGGGTCCCAAGACAGATCCCTGGTGAACTCCACTAGTGACAGGTCTGCTGTCTGAGGTGAAAGTGCCTGTTTTGACCTTGAGGGTACTGCCAATGAGCCAGTTGGCCACCCACCTGAGATGGGGATTTATGACAAGTTCTGTTAGCTTTTTGATGATGTCCGAGTGGGTGATTGTGTCAAAGATCTTGACCAGATCAAGGTAAGCTGTATGTACTGACTTCCCTCATCCAGGGCCTTGGTGACCATCTCAAAGAAGTCAACCAGGTTCAAAACATGTTGCCAGAAACCTGAGTTTGTCCAACTGCAGAGCATGTGTGCAGAAATACTCATCAGGAAGACGCTGATAAACACTCACATTAACCTCAAACAAGATGGGACTAATCTGGAAGTGGACTGAGTACAGATACGCATGCACACAAGCAAATATTCAGCTAATTCCCACCTATCACAGAACAAACTGATACTCATATAATGTATTTCAGTTTAAACAAATAGAACTGAAATAAAAATAAATCAAAATGTGGAAGATCCTATCCAACAGCAAATAACCACCTACCCAGATCCAAGTTAAAAACAGGAAATGTGTGCATAGCGCTCAACCTTACATCTCCTAAATGAGGAACAGGGCATCTCATAATGTAGGACACATGGGCAAAATGTGGAACACCTAACAGCTTACTAACAACTTCAACTAGGAAGGTCACAGGATGGTTAAAAATATGCTACTTCCTACTTATAAAAGGTTCTTATGATGAATTAATATGATTCAGTACTGTTTACCATGGATATGAGTTAAATTCCTAACACTGAATGTGTGACAAGACCCTTTTAATGTAGAACTTTAAGGAACATTAACTTTTTAAGACTCAAAATGAGGAACGTAATGAGGTACACTTGAGAGGTATGAATGTCTGAAATAAACAAGTAAATAAAACCAATACTGCAAAGCATTAGTGTTTAGTTAAAAAAAACAAAAACACTGGAGAAGTACACTGAATGTATAACTTGTATGCATTTCTTCCTCAACATGTGCAGCTTTGCAATTGAAGAAAAAAATAAAAAGTCGAACTTAGCTGCAATACTCAGCATCTGTCAGGTGTATGTATGGTTCACACAATTTTCTGGTAGTGATCTTCTACAGATGTGACTATTTCCAAATTTCCCTAAAAATGTAGCTGTATAGCCTGTACCCATGGAACAAAACATGCCCATTATCCCTAGCACACTGCACAATAGGAGTATTTCCCCTTTTACAAGAGAAGCAATATGAAAACGTTACACTAAACTATCTTCTCATCTGAGCCAGAAATCCTGCATGAAGTTCAAAGCATGCCATATCTCCTGCAGAGCCATGCCAACCAACAATGGCTTCTGTGCCACTTTTCAAAAACTGAAATTACAATCCCTTAATTTTGAAGCATTGATAGAGTGCAATTCTTGTCAGACCTGAAGAATGAATTTGTCTCCACCACCTCATTAATGTGAATGCGGCCATCTTCACCTATTTTTTACTGTCTCATCGAGATGAATGGAGAAGATTTTACCTCCCTTTACACCTGCTGTGGTATTGTCTTTGCCACTGAAGTTTTGTTTCAATTGAAATTTCAAGTGATGAGCTTCAACACATCCAAGAATGATGAAACAAGGTTTATAGTAAATCACTTAAAAGCTCGCATAGTTTGGTTTTCTTTACCATATATTATAACATTTCATGAAAAATGTGCTGCTGTGCTTATTATAAAATGTGAGTCAGAATATAGGTAATGACATAATTTACAAAAAAAGATTAATTTTGTGTGAAAACAAGGTAAAAACTGACAACCGATGTTTAAATTAGCACTGTATCTGAGTAATGGCTGCATAGACTGACTGCCAGCATCAGCAATGCTTTGCAAATGAGCATACTTCACTAGGATCCATGCAGGTGACTGTGCAGTCACTGTATTGCTTGCCATTTGCTTCTGAGGGACAAACGAGTTAAATCATTCAGTGGTAACTGAGACACACTGAACTAGATTTTATAACTAATTTGTTTGTCACCTAATAGTTTAGAAAAAGCATGGATACAAATTAATTTGTCAATATGTATCTGCATTCCATAGTCACAATCTAGGAAGGCTTGTACTATAAAATGAATTGTTTATCTTAGCATGAATTAAGCAGTGTCATCAAACTACTGCAAATCATCTTAACACTCAGACTGGACACTTTTCATGCCCAGAGTGTAATCTATTACAGAACAATGTCACTGAGTGGTAAATCCAGATTTGATTGCCTTACAGGGCACAGCAAATGGCTGGTGGGTGACATCATGCTCTCCAACTCACAAGTTGATATATGGGAATGGGGAAGAAGATGGTTAACTGACTGTATCTGGCTGAGTGGTAGAATGCCAGTCATAGTTGGGTCACCTCAGTGGAACAGCAAGTTGCATAGAGGATAACTCTGCCTACTTGTACACATGCACCCAGAAGCTACAAGGAGTGCTTTGATTTCTTAGAAACAGTGACTGTAGTACATTATAGGATACCACCAATTGATTTTATAATTCTAGAGGAAAACTTGAAGGACCACATGGGGAATGTTACAAATCTGAAGGTGTGTGGCTGCAGCAAAGAGCTTGTTTAACCTGAATCTGCATGGCAAACTGTTTTCAGAGTTGTATGCAAGTCATTCGCTGTCCTCTGGAAACATTATATCCAAACTTACGTATCTTCATAAATATGCTTAGTAGTAAAGCTCTATGGTCCAAATGTTTTCAACTGACTTTTCAATCATGTCATCCAAAGTGTCACAAAGTAGACATTTGAGTCAAAGGCGGTACTGAGCTTTCAAGCAGTTGTCATTTCATTCTGAGCTGCATCACCTGTGTAGAATGATTGCTGTGCAGAGCTGTAAAACCGCAGCAGGTAGAGAGGGTGCACTGGCAATGTTTAGTTGACGCAACTGTGTGTAAAGACTTCACCTCCCATCTTCAGAATAGCTTCTCCCATATGTGAAGAGCGATTTGAACTGCGGTGTGTAAAGTGATCCTGTTCAAGACTTCAGTAGCTGAGGTGGTGGCAAACATTGATGCCCTAAAGGGGTCACTGCTTGACATGACAATAACCTCCAACTTTTGTTGGCCGTCAGATGTGATGGAGGCTCTCTGGTTAAAGAAAGAAGTGCAGGAGAGGCGGGTTGCACTGCTGTGTACCCTCCATTGTTTCCCTGTGCATAAAGTAGTAAAATCATACCATACTATGATAACAGTAGATCTGATGCTATCCGTGACATCATTATAATCTGTGCCGGTGACTTCTTAGATCCAGAGCTCAAGCTGTTCGCCTTCCCATAATCTCTTGCTACCTTCTAACCCACAGATCTCGTTTGCCACTGAATTGCTCCAGACATGGTCCAGACTCAGGCTTAGGAATTCTTAGATAAGTGTTTTTTGTTTCTTGGCTTTCTCCTTTTTAAGGTACCTTTCTATCCTTAACTTGCCTAGTCATTGTTTAATTGTGGTTTTATTGTATTTCCTTCCCTCCCTGTTGGAACTATTTGGTTTAGTTAGGTTCTCCCCTCCCTCTTCTGGTGTTTGGCACTGTGCCCCTTTTCTTAAAGTAGTTCCTATCTTTAAATTAAAAAAAAAAAAAAAAAAAAATCATCTTGCTGTTTTTCATGTATGTTTACTTTTTAGGATGGCTGACAAGCCTTCAGAATTTGAAAGATGCTCCTTGTGCAGTCGGAAGATGCCATGTTCCGAATTGCACGGAGTGTCTTTATTGCTTAGAGTCAGCACACCTGGAGGTTGAATGCGACATTCGTGCCTCATTCAGCCCCAGGACCCTCGTAGAGTGCCGCAACAAACTTTTGCCGAAAGGCTTGGTGCAGGGTGGTCCTCTGCTTTTGGACTCCTCTTCCAAGCCTTCGCAGGAGCCTAAGAAGAGGCCTCCTCCCTCCGGGGGGGTCTCTTCTTCCAAAAAAGCCAAGGCTTTCAAATCACAGATCCCCGGATCCGAGCTCAGCCTTTTCAGCTTCAGATGCAAAGTCTGTTCTGAGCGCTTCGGATCAGACTCTCAAATCCAAAGCCTTGGCAGATTGAAGGCCTTCGGATCAGAGTAGAAGCAAGCTGTCCCTGCTTTCAACCTGTTTGATGGATCTGGCCAGTATGGCTTCCACGTTTTGGAACCTACCAGGTTGTCTTATCCAACAGCTCTGTCAGATCCTGTCCTCATTGAGTGTTCCCCTTCTGGGTCCCCCAGGAGGTCGGAACTTCGTTGTCAGAGCCAATCTCTGTCTTGATACTATAGGAATGCAGGATCCAAGGTTGGATCCCCAGCAAAATGTGGCCACTCTGTTGGACATGGATAGGATGTTGAGTTTCTTGAAGACCCAAATTGAATTGGGCTTACTGCCGTCCCCTGCCCATCTGGCTAGGGAACCCTCCCCATACACAGGTCTCCACTCTCTTCATTTAGTCCAACAGGTTTTAGAATGTCAGGACCAGGAAATTTCTAGTGAGAGGTCAGTGATGTCTGGTATCTCCCCCCTCCCCATTCTCGACATTGTCAGGGTCCCTGGCTGGCTTTGTTCCACAGCTGTCAGACCAGGGTAGTCCTGGTCTCCAAGGGGTCAGTGAGAGTTCTGTTGGGGTGTGTTTGGGTCTGTATGTTTCGGCCCGCTCCTTTCCCTAGGGTGTTTGCATCGGGGTCCCTTCTCCCTTCCCAGGTGGCCCCTGGGGGGACTTCATCCAGTCCTTCCATTTTGGCAGTTCTCTCATTCTCAAGGTCTTCTCGGGATTGGGTGCTGAGACCTCATCTTCCATCCAGGGTTAGCCCTCCCACAAGTATCTTTGGACAGGCACTGCCCCACTTGGGGCACCCATCTCTTCTGAGTCCTCCCCTGAGCCCACCGTGGAAGAGCCCCCTCAGAAGACAACATGCAAGAAGCGGCACTTGGACTCGCCCAAAGTCCCTCACCAAAGGCATGGATTTTGAGGAGGCAGACGGGTCCTTCAGACTTTTTCCTGAGAAGGTTCCCTTTGAGAACATCCTGGAAGTTCTCGGGTGGATGGTCTTCGCCATCCCTATCTTTGGAGGAGTCCATGTCCCTGAAGGCATTCAGGATGGGCCCATCTTCTCCCTGGGTTCCCCTCCTTGCTGACAAACTTGTGCATCTTAGCAGCAGGACTTAGATGGAGCAGGACATGGTGGAATCTGTGCCCAAGAAAGCAGATGAATTTTTAGTCCTCCTTAAGGATAGGTCTTTTTGGAGCAAAGGGATCCATGTCAATACCATTGAGGTGGACTATGCTACTAGGAAGGAGTTAGCTAAGCAAAGCTCCTCTGTCCATCCCCCGTACAGGGAGTCCTGGGTGATTGACGTTTTGGAAAGCATGCGTTTGCCTCAGCTGCTTTTGGTCTGAGAGCAACTAATTACTTGGCCCATTTTACCTGGCTTCAGAGAGGTTTGGTTCCCTGTCAGAGTTGTTGCCTACAGAGAGCCTCAACATAGTCTCTCTGAGGCTGTCCAATCTCACTTCTTTAACCAAAGCTTCGATGAGGCTGATCTCCATTACTGCAGAGGCCACCTCTCGAGTGGCAGGCACTGCAGGCTTGTGGAACCCTTTTAAGGCATCATTCACTAATGCCCCCTTTGATGGTTCCACTTTGCTTGGACCGTTTGTTAAGGAAACATTAACATGCAGTGAGCAGGAAGGCAGTCTTTCTTTGGTAGGGATCAAGTTTTCTACTCCCCAGAGGTCCTTTTCTAAGACCCAGAGCGGACGTAAGAAGCTTTGGTTTTGGAGGACACAGTCTTCCTTTCAGGACGCTCCCCAGGATTCCTCTTCCACAGGCCGGTGCAGAGGATTCAGTGGTAAATATTGCTCTAGGGGCAGAGAGGGTCTGCAAAACCAGGGCTCCCAAGAACCCTTCTCAGAGAAGCCCTTCCAGTGCACCTGAGCTGCTTCCCGAATATCCTGCTCTGCAGGCATTCGGGGGTTCTCTCTATTCTGTTCTCGGCCCCCTCCAATTTGGAAATTTCTCCCAGACATACCACCCCACCAAAGGGAGTTGGCCTATCTCGAGGTGCAACACCTCCTTCAAAAAAGAGCCATTCAAGAGGTCCCGACAGGACAATGAGGGACTGGAACTTATTCTCGCTTCTTTTTGGTGTCATAAAATACTGGGGACCTACGTCCAATTCTGGACCTCAGCGAGCTAAACCTTTCTGTCAAGAAGTCCAAGTTCCAGATCACTTTATAATCCATCATGCCTCTCTTGCGCAAAGACAATTAGGTGCGCTCAATGGATCTCAAGGATGCGTGCTATCATATAAAGATCGGACACTCCAGGAGATGCTTACACTTTCAGTTAGGGGCCAATCAGTTCAGAGCCCTGTCCTTTGTACTCAACCACAACCCCCCCCCCCCCCAAATGTTTACCAAATGTATGGCAGTGGTGGCAGCTCATCTCCAGGTTTTTCTGTACTTGGACGATTGGCTTCTCACAGCTTCCATGAGACAACCAGGTATTTCCTCAGTCTTTTTCAGCATCTAGGCATCACAGTGAATCTACCCAAGTCAAATATAGTTCCAAGCCAAAACCTGAAATTCATAGGAGTCCTGCTGGATGCTGTCAGACTGCAGCACTGCCTTCCCGCAGGGTCCAGCTGATTTGGGATCAAATGTCTCTTTTTGCTGGATCTATCACACCTGTCTATTCATTTGATTTTCAAAATGTTAGGCTCTATGGTGGCTGCCATTCAGTTGGTCACTCTTGCTAGGTAGCAGCCTTTACATCCTTATGAAGGGACTTTCCTTTGCTCCCCGAGAGAGCTAGTGCATCTCTGCAGCTATTTACATATGCGTGGAATTTGGCAATAAAGGATTCTGCATAAGCAGTGAAGTCATCAAGATGGAAGGGGATTTTGAATTTATCCAGGAGTTAACCAGGACAGCAGCGGTAGCGTTGTCACCTCACAGAAAGAGGTTCTCCAGTTTGATTCTCTGCTGGAGTGCCTTCTTTGTGGAGTCAGCATGTGTTCCCTGCATTCATGTATATTTCCTCTGGGTGCTCCTGTTTCCTCCCACGTTACAAAGACGTGTCTGGCGTGTTTCTCCCCTGGCCTCTGCTGAAAATTGGCTTTGTTCCAAGTTGGACTTTCCCGGTTAAGAAATGTTAAATAAATAAAAAATCTTTTCGAAATCAGACAGAAGACTCTGAGAGAATGAGGTAGATAAATTATGGCTGCGGTCAGTCTCCAGACCTTTTGTGGCACCACCCGTACAATGGCTAGTAGTCCCACAAAATCTGTTAACTCACCATTTACCTTTTCTTTCAGCCTTAGGGGAAGATAGGGTAGTTTAGAAACAACTTGAGGGTCATCTTGAGATCACAACTGTATCAGGGAATGAAATACTTCTTCAGTCAGATATTGATACCATCATATGTGACTAGTACCAAGCTATAAGAGAAGTTGTTGATAAACTGCCAAAGCAACACTGTAAATCAGGAGGGCAGAAAATATTAAAAATTCACTCATCAGCAAGCACAGAACTGTTGTGTAAATGTGGTGATGTAAATAAGGAAGCAAAAGACAGCAAAAAATATTTTATTTAGACTGAATTACAGTGCCTCTGACAGCAGTGAAAGAACCAGAATTAAAAGCAGGCTAAAGAAATTTATTTCAAGACCTTCACTACAAACTTTGCAAGAAAAGGGACTTATCAAAGAACAAGTCTTTAGCTGTCTTTTGGAAATACTTTGTCAGAGAGAAGGTGATACAGTTCCTCAAATCGTAAAACTTTGTGTAGCAGCTGTAGAAAAAAAGATTAAAATGCTGATGGAATTTACAGAGTGAGTGGAAAGCCTGTCTTAAGCCTATTTACTGTCCTATGTCTCCTTTACAGTTTCATATTACATTCACCTTACCTGGCTAATTGTTTTCTGCAGCTTCACTCTTTCTGGTCTTCTTTGAACTGTCATCCCGCTCCGTTCGTCCTTGCTACTCCCAGGCTCACTCCGCTCCTGTACCCTACCCCCATTTCCAGCCACCCCCACTCTCCCTAGATTTATACTCTATAGACCACAACCACTCCCCACCTCCATCCAGTCACCATTCACAATTCACATCACCACACCACTCCCACTCTGCCCCTTCTTGCGAACACACTAGTCACTCCTTCATAACATAGGTAATACAACCAAGCAGGTATATACAACTACCACTCAGCCATTATATCCAGTACCCACTACACACCAAAAAAACATATTGTCCTAACTAACAGCACAGAGCTCTATCCACACATACATTAATATCATCACATCATGCTCCACAGGAATATTTGCACAACATCAATTCTAATAACTCTCATACTACTTGCTCACATTACCAAATATCACAACATATACACCCAATTCTCTACCAGACCAAGCCACTTCTACTACTCACACCTCAAAATCAATACCTCTGAATTTCCTCATCTCTCCAGCCATCTTCCACATACACATATATCCTTATGCTATTAAACTCGCCCTACCCTCTCACCATATCAACAAACTATTCTATAAATATGATGGGTACATCACTAACCTTATAAGAACCAAATTACATATTGCAGCCAGACTCTCTCAGAGGAGACTTAAAAAGACTTCCGGGTTTTCCCGGTTAGGGCCACCACATCGGAACTCCGGTTCGCTCATGATTGGCAGTGGATTTTTACTGTGCCAAGTTGCCAGCTGACACCCAATGTTCAACGAAGGCATGCCCATTCGTGCTTGCACCTACCTGCATGTCTTTAATGTCACTCGACTGTGGGGAGGACATGCAGACTCCACACAGAAGGCGCTCCAGCTGAGAATCGAACGGGAGAACCTCTTGCTGTGAGGCGACAACGCTAACCGCTGCACCACCGCGCTCTACTCTTAGTGGAGACATTCATCCTAATCCAGGACCTTCTGATAATACCATCCACTTAACTGACCGTAATCCAACTCATTCCACCTACCTAGAAAACCCAGTGACATTCTCGTATTAAATATGAATGTCGGAAGCATTAGCATCAAAATCCACAGCCTTCATGCCAATCTTTCCCTATATTCTCCTGACCTAGTATTACTAAATGAAACCTGGCTTAAACCCACCACTACCACTAATGAAAGTCTACCACCTGGCTATAATATCTTACGGAATGATCGGTTCTGCAAAAAAGGAGGCGGTGTAGCTTTACTATTTCAAAATGAACTAAAATAGAAAACTTAAATATAGCAATACCAAATCTATCCAGTACAGAAATTATAATTTGCTAAACTAATACTTAACCCCAAGAAAGTTGTCATAATTGGCTGCTATTTACCACCTGGAAATAACACTCTTACAGTGGAGACCCTACTTCATTGAGCTTCTGAGAGCATCCAGCGAGAAACCATCATCTTGGGGGAATTCAACATCGCTTGGTTAACTTGTAACTCTTACTCTCCCACCAAACTTCACCAACCTTCATGGTTTTTCCCAACTCATCCAGTCTCCCACTGGAATTGATAAATCCATCAAAAGACGGTCAGTACTTAACTAGATTCTGACAAACAGGCCTGAACTTATCAGTCTGTCTGATTGCCTCCCTGACAGCTTAAGCGACCACCTACCAACTTTTGTAATAAGACATGGTGCACATTAAGAAATGCCCACCACTTATCAGACAATAAACAATTCAACCCAACCAATTTTATTAATGCACTAAAGATTTGTAACTGTTCTCCCCTTAAAACCTTAACCTTAATGAAGCTGTGCAGTACTTCAACTGTACCTTCTAGATATCCTAAACTCCCAAGCCCCACCCAGAACTATCAGAGTAAAATCAAACTATGCTCTTTGGATGAGTAAAGAGACTAGGTCTCTCTTGAAATCCAGAGACAACGCATGGACCCACTGGCATAATACCAGCTTCCATACGGACAAGCAGGCTTATATAGAACTCCGTAATAAATTAAAAAAAAATGTGTTAAACTAGATAAAATTTACTATTACCATAACATATAAACCAAATACAAAAATAACCCTGAAAAATGTTGGCAGCTATTAACAATATTCTCCTCCCTGGAACATCAGGTACTCCCACCCCTACCTCGGCTGACACTTCCCTCAACGTTGCCACAACCTTTAACAAATTTTTCACCAAATCCATTCTTGCTCTTGCTAATGCCCAAAACTCTCCATCCCTGAACCGACTACCCAAGTACTGTGACAATACAGAAGGCTTAACATTCCAACCTGTCTCTACTGACTTTAAGAAACCAAAGCCTACCACCTTAGCAGCTGATAAACTGCCAGCAGAATTCCAGAAAATAGTTACTGATGGCATTGTTTATCCTGTGTCCATTTTTGTCAACTGTTATCAGAACATTTTGTTCCTGAAATCTGGAAAAATGTGCACATTATAACTCTCCACAAAGGTGGTAATTCAAGAGTTAACCAACTATCGACCCATAGCCATACTCTTGCCTCTGTCCAAAGTATTGGAGAGATGTATACATACACAATTCATGGATTATCTCAACACCAACATCTTCTCGCAAACACTTAACATGGCTTCAGGCCCCATCACAGCATCACAACTGCACTTATTTCATTCACTCACATAGTTAACTCCAGAAATAATGGCAACTATGTCTCTGCTGTCTTTCTTGACCTCTCCAAAGCATTTGATATGGTCAATCATAACAAGCTAATTAAATCCCTGTCTGAACTAAGTCTTAATACAGTCTCCATTTCCTGGTTCTAAAGTTACTTGACAGGTAGGCAGCAAGCAGTTCAGTGGAGGCAGAACTATCTTCTTTATTACTTGTCTCTTTAGGACTTACCCAAGGCTCCATCCTTGGACCTCTACTATTTTCTATCTTCACTAATAACCTCCATACTTCTACTCTAGAAGCCTCAGTCATCCAATATGCAGATAACTTTACACTCCTATGCTCTTCTCCTTCCCTCCAAGAACTGCATGACCAAACACAAACATCTTTCCTCTCTGTGGAAAAATGGCTCATCAGTTCCCAATTAATACTTAACCCCAATAAAACCAAACTTTTCATTTTCCGCCCTACTAATCACTCCATACCTCCACCCTTATTTACCATCTTTTCTAAAAACAAAACGACCATCTCTCCAGTCGCTCACACCACGCTACTAGGTATAGAGGTAGACTGCAACATGAGATTTGATATCCACATCTTGCTCACCATAAAGAAAGTACACAAAAAAACTGAGAGGACTATATAGAAATAAACAATTCCTCACAAACAGTACCAGAACTAAAATGGCACAAACCCATCTCTTTTCCACACCTCTCTATCCCTCTCTTATCCTCACGAATCTCCGAAAATCAGATTTAACCAAACTTGATACCTGCTATAACAAAATAGCAAGGTTCGTCACCAATAGCCTTTACAAAACACACAACTGCCTAGCTCTTAAACAACTCAGCTGGCTTGAACTCCCACATCTCCTCCTGTACAGACAGCTCACACTAACCTATAAGATTTTATACTATCCTGAAAAAATCCCTGGATTACAAAACCTAATACACTCTTACTCCAGTACTAGGGTTCTTCACTCCGAAAACAAACCTCTTCTTGAAGTCACTAAATCCAACAACTCTGACGAGGCCTCTCTCTAGTCAAACTATATTGTTAAAAAAATGGAACCATCTGCCCTCTAACATTACAGCCATGAGACCCTTATCTTAGCTCAAGAAATCTCTAAAAACACACCATCTGAAGTAGGCAGACTTCATTCGTCTGCAACCTGTGGGTATCTCTCTCCTGATCCTCGCCGGGCGACAATTCAAAAAAAGGCTCCAGCTCCTGCTCCTCCTCCCTCTTACCCATAATCCCCCCTTGCCCCCGACTGACCCCTCAGATTCTCGCATTTGCGGCTTTTCGAGCTACAGAAGAGCTCCAATCCTGGCGAAGGTAAAAAAAAAAATTTTTTTGACTAAAAGTTTTAAAAATCTTATTTTTTAGGTTAGAGGTTAGTAGTTGTTGTTTTGTTTTAGGTTCCTCTCTTTTTTTGTTTTTCTCGGTTTTGGGTTGTTTTGTGTGTGTGTTGTTGTGTGTTGTCCTTAGGGTTACTATGTCTCCCATAAAACCCCATGTGGCGGCCATCACCTCCTTATTGCGATGCGAGCCATGCCAGTGCTGCTGCCTGGTTGACAGCATGCACCTTTGTCAAAGCTCTTGGGGTTGAACACACCTCTCGTTAGTCAGGGTATTACGAGTTGGTGGTGCAGAACGCTTTTTTTACCGGTCGGGGTGTTTTGAGCGGGTTCTTCTACTCAGATCCTTGTTGTGACTGCTCCTTCCACTCAACAACCTGTTGCCTCCTGTTCCTCCCCTCCAGGATTCCTAAGAGGCCTCAAGGAAAGAGAGGCAGTTGGAGAAGAGGAATTCCAGAAGGAGCCACCCTTCTAGAAGGCCTCCTCCATCTGCTGGCCTTCCTCCTCCAACCTAGAGGTCCTCTCCCTCTCCTCCCACTCCCCTGTCCTTTCTAGCTCCTGGCTCCAGCTCCTTCTCCAGATCTCCCAGGGAGGGAGGAGGAGGGACTCAGGTAGGTCTTGGAGGAGGTCCGAGGCGGCTAGCTCCTTCATGGGCGTGGCCTGATGAGTCTTTCCTTTCCCAGATGAAATCTAAAGAGGCCCACCACGGCCTCATCCGGAAATGGATCATCTGGGAGTCCTCATTCACCCGGCCCATGGTTCGATCTGGGGAGGGCTTGGAGCGGAGCGAGCCCCCGCCGCTCCTTCTGCGACCGGCGCCCCGCAGATTTGATCCGGGGTTGGGTGCGATCCGAAGCGGTCGACGGACCTCGGTAGGGTGTCCTACTCCTGCGATGGTTGGATCCGTCCCACCCCCCGAGGTCTCGGAGCCGCGCCCCCTCGACGAGGTCGCGGGCGGCTCTGCGGATCCCGAGCTGCTGTGTCGCCGGCTCGGCCCCAGTCGAACGGCCCCGTCTCGACCGGATCCGGCGATTCGCTGGACATCCGGGCCGTCGCGTCGAATCGAATGAAGTGCGCCTCACCGGGAACATCCCCAGGGCTCGGCCGGCTTCCCCGTAGTTGAAAGGGGACCCCGCCCACATCGGACCCCGGTCCCCTGCGCCTCCAGCCCGCACTCCAGCCGCTCGCAAGCCAGGCCCCTGCACCAACCCCCAGAAGAGTGCGGAAGAGAACTCCCCGGACTGAAAGTACAAGAGCTGGGCAAGTGAGGGTACTCCCCTCGGACAGCCCCGTCCCCCACTGATGGGCTCAAGGACTCCAGAGGCACAAGATCTCCCCTCCAGTCCGTGGATGCTCTGGAAGGGTCACTTGGGAGGGGTCTTCTCTAGGTCACCCCTGTATCAGAGACCCAGTGCCGGTTCGTGGGCTCCCACTCACTTGTCTGGGTGGTCTGCCCCAAGGCACTTGCAGGGCCTCCTGTGTTCTTCCTGCTGACCCCTCTCCACTCTGCCTCTCCCATGTCCCCTGGACAGGATCCGGGATCATTGATGCTATCCAGGCGTGGACCACTCCATTTCCTCCGCGGCCTATCCCTAAAAGGAGTACGCATTCTTTGCCATGATCATGAGATAGGCCCAGGAGTAAAGCAGCCTCCCAGAGCACCTCCCCCCATCCTCCTCCAAGGAGCCACTCCCAGGAATTGATTTCCTTGAGTCCCTCCTTTTTTAGTTCAACAACCTTCTCACATGAAAACTGCATGCAGGGGTCATTAGATTTTAGTTCAGCACAAGAATTAGGGCGCTGAACCCATCTCCTATGTCAGCCAGATCTCCGCGGGATACTTCTAAAAAAAGAGCAGCATCAGATCTATGGCCAATACATCTCTGCTGCTACTTTTACTCTACGAGCAGGGAAAGCGCTAGGAGCCAGCATGTCTAGAAGGAGCATGTCTCTCATGCTAGGCAGGATGGCTTTCCCCAGCCAAGCAGAGGTAGTCTTGAAAGCCTTCCCTTCAAACCTTGCTTTATGTTTACACAGACTGTTCAAAGCTGTTCTAGCTTGGAGCTTACGCCGATGCGACAAAGGACGGAAGACGCTGTCGTTGTCGCATTCAGCTCCCCCCGATCCCCAGTCTAAGAACCAAAAGGGACAGAAGAAGATGCTCAGCTCCGGGAGGAAGTTCTCCTTAGTCCCCCAAGACTACAGAAGTCCTGGTGGTGGCAGAGTGAGGATGGGGAGGTCGTCTCGCATAGGGGGGTGGGGGCTGTCCGCAGGAGGATGGGGGAGGCTTTTGGAGAGACCCGCCAGCAGCAAACTGGCAAAGTTGGGACCCGGACGCGCTTTCTCTGAGGGAGGGGGTTCTGTTCCCTGAAGGGTTGCCCGGGGGTCCCACAACAAGTAGAGTCTTGGTGCTTCGATATCATATCAGATTCTATTCCCCTATTCTTCCAGAGGAGTCCTAATCCGAGTTATCCAGTTCGACCACCTAAAAAGGCCTCAAGCAGCTGGTAAAGCCCACTCCCAGCTAGCGCACCCAGATCAAGCAGCTGCAGGGTCAAATTGATCAACAGCTTGGGAGGCCAAATTAAAGTCAAGAAGGTGGTGGGAAAGAAGACGGGGGGGTAACCTTCCGGAAGGACCTTGTCAGTAACCAAGCAAGGTTCCAATGGTCACAATGGACCTTTCCCAGTTGATGAGAGCACGACTGAAGCCTCAGTTCTATTGGTCACCTCCGCACCACACAAGGATGGAGACAGGTCGACTGGAGGTTTAGACCTCAAGGATCGGGTGCTCACATCAGGTCAAGCCGGGGAGCCAGTCATCAGGGTAAACAGAGCCAGGGGAGCCAGTCAAGCCAGTGGTAGGGGTCCTCCCTTGCATCCCAGTGGGCCCTGCCCACCAGTGAGGACAGGTGCCTGGGGTGGCAGCATCGGGCAGCTTCTGGATTACAGGTCTTCATCGCTTTCTGGCGACTGGCTCAATTCAACTTACTCAAGGCAACTGGGAGAAATCTTTTTTCTTCATCTTCTTCAGCAGCGCCTTTCTGAATCATCCTCATAGAAGAGGCCTCTTTGAGGCCCAGATCACTCTCAGCCTACTCCACTCCAAGGAAGACTAGACACCAGATCACTCACTAGCCTGAAGCGTCACTGCACGCACCTTAGGTTCAGTGTCATGTCACGGCCCTTCTCCTGCAACCATCTCCTACTGTTCTTTGTCGGCCAGGGACCCGCCTCTCTATGGCGGCCGGGGACCTTCTTGCTTCTCATTCATGCCCCGCCTGTCATCGCGTATTTGTCAATTCGGTTTTCAAGTTCTGGTGGTCCCCTCTTTTTTTTTCTTCTCTCTTGCGGGCCTGGCACTTGGTGTGGCGGGCGCTTCCTTTTGCGCTGCATTTCCCTGGGCCTGTTTCTCCGGGCTCTGTGGGGGATTCATTTTTCAGAAAGATTGTCCAAGGCGAGGAATCCGCGGGCGACTTCTAATAAGATAAATGTCCGTCGGATCCTGCAGTGCTACTTGTCCTCACACCATTTCAGGGACACAGAGGTCTCATTGCCACAAAATGTCACCAGTCAGGTACCAAACCTTCCCTACAAACTGGTATAGCACCAACCAGGGGTAGGCCAGTTGGGTCTATTGCCGTTCAGACCATGAAAGGGGTGTAGTCTGCAATGCACATTCAGGCTCGCACTAGCCTTGCTACCTTTGTGGTCGGCCATGCCTCTCAGTCAATGAACAGGCAATTTCCACTCTCCTTTCTGCGAAGCAGCTCGTTCGGAAAGTCAAGCTGTCCCTTCTTGGTTTGGGCTCAAACTTCAACTCCTTTCTTTTTTCTTTTCTCTCTCCTTCCCCACCAGAACAGTTCTTGGCTTTGCCTCCCCCAGGAAACCCGCAATTTATGCCTCTTTGCACTTCCTCCTTGCGGAGGGCCCCTGATGCCTACCACCCTCCTGGGGACCACCAGGAGCTCCTTTGGATGCTCTGGCCTCGGGCAACTGGGGGCTCCTTGCCTCTACCTGGCCTCACCTCCTGATGCATCAAACTGTTCTTAAATCTCACATCTTGCCAATCACCTCTCATTCTCACATCCCCTCATCTCTCCATATCTCACCCTCTAACGCCGTATGGTAAGGAATCTCTCGACACAGGCTCTGTTGGATTCCATTGGCATAGCAGTTTTTTTTGTTAGAGTGCCCAGTCCCCCCAATCTCCCACCCACTTTGTGACTTGTGCTTACTCCAGTAGAGTTTTTTGTACCGCCTTTCCTGCTTCTTCCTGTTCCTGCGCCTTGGGCCTTCCCTTTAGTCCTGCAGTCCCTTTCTGTGTCAGCCAGAAGAGAGTGTCTGAGCTTCAGGCTGGGTGTGCTTCAGGACCAGACCACTTTCTTTCTTCTCTGAGCAGGGTGAGAAGGGGTGTCAGAGCTTCCTCTTCTGTTCTTAAAACCGCCTTTTACCAAGTAGTCAATCAATAGAACGTGTTTTTTGATGTCCCCAGACAATCAAGGGAGAATACAGTCAGAATCTTTGGGTTGTTCATTTCAAATCAGTTGCATTATATTGTAATACAACCTGCATTCCTTGATCAGCAAAGTGCTCCCCTATTTAATTGGCCGACAATTTGTATTTTATATTAAGGTAATCATCAGCATGGATTGCTAATTGTATTGGTTAGGGTCCATTACAGGCATTGCTCTATTCACTCCTCAATCTAATACCTCTCTGGGTAAACTCAATGACTCACATCAGTCACAGCACATCCCATCTTTTTGAGGACATTCGCTCATTTGTTCTGACTCCCTTCTATTACTTATATTTTCACAGTTCTAGCCTCCTTCCATGACTATCAGTGGATGGTATCTAGGGTGGCAGCCCATGTCCCTGCCGCCTCATCATTTTAAGTCTACTCCATTCTAGGATGTTGTTTTCTCTTATTAAGCATCCCTTTGGCTCAGCCCGTGCTATGAATGTAAGCCCAACATCCATCAGCCCATCTTTTGAGTCATAGTAGATATGCTGTTTTAGTGAGCTGTGCCTATGGTCACCTACTCAGATGGACGCTTATGGGAGTACACTGATTCACACTATATGGGCTTGCCACTAGACACTCCAGGCTAGTCCTACTTCTGCCTATTCTTGCCCAACCCTAGACAAAGTCCTCTTCCCTTATTTTCAGGCCATATACTTCTCCTATTCTTTCTAGTGTCTTTTCTCAAGCTACTCCCTGTTCTTTCCACACCTCTCTTTTTTTCCAAATCATAACAATTATATGTATACACTATAGTATTGTATCATTCTGAGTGTTTTTACTGATGGTACCGTTTTATGTATACTCCATAATATACCATTCTGAGCGTTTTTACTGTGTACTATCTGTTGTATAGTCATAGCTTTATTTATGCTCTGTTCATATATAATTACATGCAGTCTTTGTCACTGATAAGTTATTGACTTGTGTTGTAATTGGAGCTTTTCTCCCTGGGCCTCCGCTGAAAAAGGACTTGTGTCCAGTCAGACATTCCTGGTTACCAAATGTAAAATAAAATAAATATAAATATGCAAGTTCTCCAGTGGACCCTGGGAGTTCAGTAGTCCATGCCTTCTCAGCCCATGTCTTTGACAATAAAGTTGACTCAGGTGTGCAGGAATCATCCTGCTTGGTGGCATCAGTCTCAGGACCTATTTCTAGGCAGGCCATTTTGTCTCCCCCCACCCAAGGTCAGAGTGACCACAGGCACCTCCCTGTAGCGGTGGGGTGGCATTTTCAGGGAAGGATGGTTCAAGGCACCTGGTCCCCCATAGAGACCAAATTACACATAAACGTCCTAGAGATGAGGGCAGTCCTAACGTTGCAAGCCTTTCAGGAGTGCCACCCTCTGGGAACCATCTGAGTTCAGACAGACAAACATGGTGGTTGGTATATCAACAAGCAAATGGGAACTTGGTCTTATCCTGTTTGCAGAGAGGCCATGAGTGTGTAGCAGTGGGCGAGGTCTTCCAGGTGCTTTCTTGCAACTCGTATACCCGGGAGTTCCAGTGTGCTGGATGACAAACCCCAGCAGCTTCATCTCGAGTCCTCATGAGTGGTCCCTGAATCTGTCAGTGGCAAGGCAACTTCAGCCATTGGGATCAACCATGCTGCGACCTTTTTGCTTCCCCAGTCAACCACAAATGCAGCAATTATTTTGCCCTGATTTCCCTATCTGGGGAGTCACCCAGGGATACTCTTGTTCACGATTGGCCTCCGAGTCTCCTCTATGCTCACCCTCCTATTCCCCTAATATCCAAAGTCTTACAGAAAGCTTGTCGCCTGAAGACCTCTCATCCTCATTGCCCCTTTCTGTCCTCTGGTGTGGCTCTCCTTCCTAAGGTCTTATTTGCAGTATCCACCTTGAATACTAGATCCCATTCCAGATATTTCCCATCCCTGGGGGCTTCCACTTCCCAGTCTCCAGACCTTTTGTCTAACCACATGGTTTCTCCAGTTCCACTAATCCTTTTGTGGTCCAGGCTTCCTTCCCTGGTTGAGGAGCATTTACAAAGCTGTCTACAAAGCTGTATTCCAGTAAGTGGAAAAGGTTTTCCATTAGGCCAGACAATGGAATCTAGATCTCTTTTCAGCCCCTATTCCTGATATTTTGCTTTTCTTATCTTCCTTTTTTCAGGATGAGGAGAGTTTTGCTACCATTAAGCTCTAGTTGGTTGCCATCTCTAATTTCCATATCAACGATGAGCCTACGTTTTCTTCCAAATTGTGCTAAGCCTTTCTGAAAGGAGTTTTGCTTCTTAGACCTCCTATTTAGGATCCATCCCCACCATGGGATTTAACTTTGGTGCCGCAGTACCTAATACAAAAACCTTTTGAACCAGCTGGTTCTTGTGATATTAAATTCCTTTCATGGAAGACGGCCTTTTTAGTAACCTTTACTTCTGCCAAGAGGGTCCAGGAACTTCAGGCTCTGTGCATTAAGCTGCAGTTCATGATCTTTCATAAGGACATGGTGTCCCTTAGAAGAAATCCATCCTTTGTCCCTAAAGTGGCCTGTGAAGCTTCTCAATCAGTCTATTAAACTACTGGTCATCTTCCCTAATTACTGTAGTAAAGAAGAATACATCTTGCATTGTTTAGATGTCCACAGGAGATTACGTTTTTATTTAAAGATTGAGGAGTTACGAAAGTCAGACCATCTCTTTGTGGCTTTCTCTCAGAACAGAAAGGGGCAGGCAATTTTCAAGGTGACTATTTCCAGGTGGATTGCTGGTTGTATTTCCTTCATTTATGCTAGTGAGCATTTAGAATTATCCAGACCAGTTAAGGTCCACTCTACTAGGTCTGTCGCTACATCATGAGCCTTTTTGGCTAGACTTCCCTTGATGAGGTTTGTGCTGCTGCAAGTTGGTCTGATCCACACACTTTCATTTTACACTACAAATTGGACTAAGTTTCTAGGAACAGGGCTTCCTTTGATTCCTCCGTGTTCTTGGCATATCCTTCCTTGAGGCCACCCAGATACATAGTAGCTGGGGATTTTGACCCATCTGTGAGGAATAACGACACAGCATCAGATAGAGTTATGTACTTACCATAACTTGGCATCTGTGCTGTCCAGTGTCATTATTCATCACATTCCCCCCCTCCTTCCCCCTTCCTTCTGGGGGCTTTGGTGAGGCTGAAGTGGCTCGTATTTGGTGAGAAGTTTTTGGCTTCTGTTGCAAATTTTCTGCTTTTCAGTTAATTTCGCAAATTCGATCTGAGGGTTAGAAGATAGCAAGGGATTATGGGAAGGGGAGGAGCTTGAGCTCTGGATCTGTCTGAGAAGTTGCTGGCTCGGATCCTATACCAGTGTGTGATGAATAATGACACTGGATAGCACAGATGCCAAGTTATGTTAAGTACATAACTCTTGTGTTTTTTTGAAAAAAAAATCTTTGTGGTCAATCTATTGAGTATTAGATGATGGAGATGGATTATGCCTTTTAATAGTACCTTTTCTGTACTTGGGCTTCCTGTTTGGTTGCTTGGTATCCTGCCAGTGCTCTTCTGCATGCAAAGAAGTACCTGTCTTGTATTCTACCTCCTGGAACATGGTGAAAGAGCTTTATTCTCATTTGTTAAAAAAAAAAAAAAGTAGCTGTTTATGCATCACATTTGAAATTACCTGTTTGGTGCTGTTCATAGGTGTTTACTAGGCTAACGACCGCAAGGGGCTTTTTAAGCCTGACTATGCAGCCCAAATCTCTGACAAACTACGGTACCCTTGGTAGGTGTAAGCAGGGGATTGAGAAATGAAACCTTTACAAGCAGAGGTCTGGAAGAATGAACCATTTACAGACCACCAGTTTCCATTAGAGACATAGGTGCCAAACCAGGGATGAATTTCCAGTTCCCCATCCAGTTGTCCAGGTTGCAGTTGAAATGGTTGGGGAGAAACTCTGCTTCAAATGGATGGGAAGCCTGTACCAGAGATGGGTAGTCTCTGGGAGAAATACCCGTATTTCCAGCAGGGACTGTTTATATCACAGGCAAGGTTTAAGTCTTTAGAATGGGTAATTATGGTACTGTTTGTTTTGCAGATATGCAGGAGGTCCATCAGAGTGAGGTCTGACAGTACCTTGTATGCCAGGCATAGATCTTCCCTCAACAGCCTGTAGGAGACAGTACAGGGACAGGGCCTTGAGGTGGTCTGCAGAGGACATGTTACTTGCACCTTGTATTCTTTTAGAGGAATCTCCATTGATATTCCAATTGTTGGATATGCCTGGGTAGGTACATACCAAAGAAGGCATAGTACTTAATGATAGGTCTGATGAATGCTGAATACAGTGGTACAATGACTTCTTTGGACCTTGATGTTTATAAATTGTGCAACATAGAATGATTTCCTCATGAATGTAGACGTGTGATGGTCAAAAGCTAGATTACTGTCTGTGTCCTCAGGTCCCTGACATCTGAATCAGCTCTTGGGAGGGGGGTGTTAACTGTCATATTTGTTACCAGGGGTGGATGACTTCCCGAAGGATACTATTATGCATTTTTTGGCATTTATTTTTTATCCATGGTTCTGACACCATTTGTTTCTGTCAGCCCTTCTTGGAGACCATTTGTGTCTGTGTCTGATTCAGTGCCACCTCCTAATTTGCAGTCATGTGCAAATTTAGTCAGCCAGAGGCCATTGACAATTGGCCTTGACTTCAGAGAAGTAAATGCCAAAAAGGAGACTCCCACAAATGATCCCTGAGTGATTCCACTTCTGAGTGGCCTCTTTGTAGAGGTGGACTCCCCAGTTCTAACTTCCTAGTCCTGTCTTTAAGCTAGTTGGCTATCTATGGGTGACCTAGGGGTTTGTACCTAACTTTTTGAGTTTAACCATGCCCAAGTGGGGTATTGTCAAATTCCTTGGCCATGTCAAGGTGGACAATGTGTGAACCATTTTGCCCTCGTCCATTCCTTTGGTGACCTTCTCAACGAAGTCCACGAGGTTGAGTGGGCATGACCAGCCCTTGATAAAACCAAATTGGGTTAGGTCCAGTGTCTGGAGTTTTATTATGCCATTATCTATCATTTCCATGATAATTCTTTTCTCAGTTTTGCATATGAGACTAGTGAAACTTAAAAAGTCTATAGTTTCCAAGGTCTGTAGCTTGCCCACTTTCGTGCAGAGGGATGATTCTTGCTGTTCTCCATTCATGAAGCATGAAGCCTGTTTGGAGGTTGCAGTTAAATTTCAGTTTCAGAGGACATATGTCATGTTTCATGCTATTTAGAAGGCATCCTAGGATATTGTCTGTCAATTGCTTCTCTCCCCTTTTGGAAATGGCCCAGTGCAATCACCAAAAGCTTCCTCACAGACTGAATCTACTCACAAGTTCAGGGGTGTTTGATACACCCTGACCCCAATTAACTTCAGCTGACTGCATGGTTGATAGGTTCTTAATTCCTTTTAGGCACCTGTTTACTGAAGTTGTGCAGCAGGTACTGATGGAGGAAAGAAAGCCTGCTACTAGAAAATCATATATTAGCAAATGGAAAAGGTTTTCCAGTAGGTGCCAACAACATAACCAGCACCCAGTTAGGGGTAGTTGTCTGTTTTTACAGTATCTGTGTGAGTTACTGTCCTGTGGCCTTTCTAACTCCAAGGTTTATTTATCTGCCATTTCAGCTTGTCTGCCCATGGATTCAACTTTCTCATTGCATTCTCATGTTAAAATGTTTTGAAGGTTATTTTACATAAGAAATCTCTTAGAAAGCTGGTGGCACCTTCAGGTATTAATTTTGTTAGAGAAGCTTAATACCACTTTTGAATAAGCTAAATGTGGCTGACTTGATGGTCTTAGCATGGAAAATCAGTTTTACTGATTGCTCTGACCTCTGCAAGAGTAGTATCCAAGTTGCAAACTATTACGGTGACTCAACCCTGTCTAATTTTCTACTGGAATAGAGTTTCTTTACGAACAAAAACCTTTTTATGTCTAAAGTGGTTTCAGAATTTAAGACAAAACTGTCTGTCTCCCAATTTTCTTTCCTGAACGTAAAAAGTAAGGGAGGGAAGGATATTCTGTTCCTTGGTTGTCCACAGACAACTGTGGTACTAAGCTGACAGAACTAAATACTTCCAATCTTTGGATCAGTTTTTCTTTTCTTGTGAAGGTAAGAAGAATGGATAACTTGTGTCAAAGCAATTTGTAAATGGTTGTTTAATGTTATTAACTTTTGTTATACTCACCACAACAAAACTATTCCAGATAGGTTCAAGGCACATCTACCAAGGCCTTGGCTTCATTTATAGCTTTTTTGGAAAGGATTGGATTCTAGAAGTATTCTAGAAGCAGTAACTTAGTCATCTATTCATGCTTTTACATAGCATCATAGGCTTGATTCCTTCTCTATGTCTAGATCAGTCTTTGCTAGGACCATTCTCCAGGGTCTCCTTTGCTCTTCCACCTCCCCAAATTTATAAGCTATGATAATCTACCCATGTAGCTCAGGCTGCATGGTTAGACTACCCATATAGCTTAGGCTACTGCAGCAATGATTACTATGAAAAACATAGTACAGTTGTGTAAGTGAACTTAACATAACAGTAAATGTTGAATGTTGCTTGTGTCAGTAGCCACTCCCTTCCTCCACCCCCATTGTTTCTTGTGTAGACTTTTATTTTTTGTTACTCATAGCATTGTCCTTTGAGCTCAGTCTCCCTCCCTCTGTTGGCATGAACTCTCTAAAGGGTTTGGTGCCCAAATCTGCCTTTTTAGGCATCTTGACTTAATAACTTTTTGGGCATGTCGAAGGTGCCCCGGCACTTGGGAAGCTGGCTGGCTGGCATATTCTTGCAAGATATAACCCACATAGCTTAGACTACTGCAGCAGTGATCATTTGAATATCAACTGTTATAGTAAGTTTACTTACACATTTGTACTTAAAGTTTTATGGGAGGCTAGAAAAAGCAAATACCAGGAAATCTTGAGATTCTAAATGGAAACGACTAGGTTTTCCTAACATTATTTCTTAGTTGGGGGTGTGCTGAAAGCTGGATTGGCGTTCTCTTCATTCAAAGCACAATGGTTAATCATCTGTGTCTGCCTCTGTATCCACCATTTCTTGTTTTTGAAGTCAAATGATTTTTGAAAGATGTTTTATATATCAGACCAGGGAGATCATTTCTTCCTCCTTGTGATTTGAACCATGTGCTGTTCTGGAAGAACATTTCTTATTTTGAGCATAGTTCTGTATATGAGTGTTGTGTGTAGCTTTAATGTACCCCTTCAAATCAAGTAACCCTAGGCCATCTTGTAAAGGATGCATCAGTTTTATCCCACTTTATTGCCCTGTTCCCCTCCCAAAAAATTATATATAATTTCTCTTCCTGTTAATAAAAGTACACCTAACCAGTACATATGACTAAAGACTGAAAACATTTTCAGTGCTTGTATATTACTATTCATATTATTAATCAAGAACTTTCAGGTACTCATTGTAGCTAGTGTTGGAGTGCTATGTCTTGGGACTGCTGCCATGCAAAAGCCCATGGCCAGGCTGAATACCAAAGTTTTTCAACATACCCCAGCTGGTGGACTTCATTCTCCATCTGACATTAGGACATCGGTGATATAAAGGTTTCTCTGCCAGTGCCTTATTCAGCTTTTTCTTAGTGTAGTCCAGTGCCCAAGACTACATTTATGAGCATTGTTAGTTGGCTTGAATGACTAGAATATTCAGATAAGTACCTCATGCGGGATATTTTTTTATAGTCTTTGATAATGTTACAGGAAATTAATAAGTTCCGTCATGAGCAAAACATATCCCCCACAAAGACTTCCAGTCCTATTGTTTGTTCCGTTTGTGGGCTCAGTACAACTTGCCTGGCTGCCCTTTTTATGCTAGGTTCAACAACAAAACCACAAAGTTTAGGGCCAAATCCAATCAACAGTAGCTAGTTTCTGGTGGGATTAGGCCTTCGCACTCTGTGGTGTCCTCCAGTTCCCAGGCCATTGTCCCATAAAAGCAAAAAGACAAATGCCCAAAAGAAATGATGGGAGCATAAAGACCTCACTGTATCTGACTCCCTATCTTGACTCGCAGTTGCCAACTCAGGTGATTCACCTTTGCAGCCAACCTCTAGAGGCTGCCATGACTTTGGTCCATTCATATACCAGACTGATGTCTGTTAGGTCTAAAGCCACTAAGCAGTTTGTGGATTTTGATGCTATCATTCACCCCTTAGCCCAAGACATCCAAACCTAAAAGGCAGGTCGACTTGCCCCAACCAGCGCTGCCTGTGACCCCTGCCTGTTAAGCTCAGTTCTCATTACACATAGTTATGCTGGTGCAAGATTTCACAGATTTCATGAAGTTTAGGCATTCCACCTGGAAAGGAAACCAGTGCCAAGAACCTCTCCTGGTAAAGAAGAAATGGTACTTCTGCTTAGAGGGGTACAAATTCTTCAGATTCATAAGTGGAAGAGCTTTCAATATGTGGAGTATCTTCACTCTCAACAATATGTGGACTGACTCTGAGGGTGCCTTGTCCACAGCTTTACCTCTGACAACTTTTCTTTTGGGTATACCATTCATAGTATAACAGAGAATCTTTTTTAATTGGAAGTCTAGTGAAATATCACAGACCCAAGCTGACTGCAGGAAGTTACTGAGCCTCCTGTCCCTAGACTCCTGGCTATACCTCCAGTCCACAAAGTGGACAGCGTGTTTGCAGACATGTCCTTGCTGTCAGATCCCCCCCCCCCCCAGAAGCCTGAGCACTGTAGTGTGTCATCTCTTTAAGAACTCTGTGGTGTATCCAGCTGCAGTATCTACAGAGTCCTCCAAGGGATCAGCTGGCTGGACATTAAGAATTTCTTGCCAAATTATAGGGAGTGTAGGCTGAGAACTGTTTGGCATGATGAGGTATACCCCAGCCACCCTGGCCATGAGAGCTCTTAACTACCGGATGTCCCTCCTATTCTCATGTTGCAGTATTCTTACTGTGGGACCCTCCACCTTAGGTGATCTGAACGTTTGCTCCTATACAAAAGCTTTCAGCCTGGTTACTTTTGGTGCATGGGATGTCACACGTAGGGCCATAAACCAGGGACTTTAAATTTGACGTCTGCACGCACACACCTCGAAACTTTTCTGCCCCAGTCGACCGTCAGATCGATCACATCGCTCCTGTCTGTCAAGATGTCTAAAGCTAAGTACCCCATTGGGGATTTCTTACTTATATTAATTGCTTGAGCTTGGTTTGCTGGTTTTACATTAGCCGATGTCCGCTAAGAAGGGTAAATGCCGATGCGGACGTCAAATTCTGCATAAGGACACCCATGACCATTGCATTTTTTGTCTAGGCTGGGAACACAGCCATACCTTCTGCTCCATCTGCCAATCCTTCATCCCTAAAACTCTTAGAAGCCATTTGGCTGCCCTTAACCTGTACTTAGAAAATCAAAGGCTTAAGAAGCTAGCCCTTAGGATGGATCCGGAATCGGCCGACCTGATGGAACCACAAAGGAAAATGGCCAAAGTTTTGTGGCCTATTACCACTGCCTCTCTGTCGTTGGATGCCCCACCAACTGCTGATATAGGGGTTGAGGGACATCCGGTAGTGCAGTCTACTTCAACGGCTCTCCTCGAGGAAGCCATTTCAAAAACAGTGGCTGTAATGTCTGCGGAGATGTCTCGGACGTCAGTTATTTCCAAAGTCAAGGGGGAACTAGGTTCCACCAGATGCCCTTCTGGTTCTCAGGAATCTGAGTCTCCTTCCTTTGGTAAGGCCTACAGTGTCTCCCAAAACTACTCCTTTAAAAAGAAGACAAAAAACTAAACATTTATGTACCCCTCCTGAAGGACAACAGGACTGGCAGTCTTTTACTCAGTTCCTGATGCAGGCCTTAATGGCCCTTAGGCCTACAACCTCCTCAGCACCCTCTATTCCAGTGCTCAGCCCAAGGCATACTTCTGCTACCTCACTCCTTTCCTCTGTTCCCCAGGAAGAAGACAACGCCCTTTCGTCTTGCTCTGAGGCATCTGCCACCTACTCATCCCAAATAGCCTCCCCCCTGGAGTATTATTTTCCAGATGAGGATTCTGTTGAAGGAGATTCCCCTCCAGAGGACATAACATTTGGTGAAACTGTCACTAAGATGAAAGAATACTTCAAATGGGATATTTCCCAAATGACAAACTCAAAAAAGATACTTTGAGTTGTTGCAGGTTGAATCACCCTCCCCATTAGCCATTCCTCTAGTGATCCCTGCATACCTTGACACATTTGCTTCTTGCTCCAAGAACCCTTACTCTCAGCCACCTGCTCCAGAGAGACCAGACCATTTTTATCAGGTGCCTGATGACCACAAATTCCTAGTGAAACCCCCCCGGCGTACCCTGCTGTTATAGCTGTGGCCACAGATAGACTATCTAGACTGCTCCCTTAGTCTCTCTTACCTTCAGATAAAGACAGTAAAATTATGGTTAGGCTGGACAAGAAGACTTGCACCTCTTCCACCCTGGCCTTCAGAGCAATTAACTACCAAACACACATTGTGAAGTATGCCTCTACACTTCTGAACTGCCTGCCTGACTCTCCTAAGTAAACTGAAGTAGCGTCTAAGCTACCCCTGACATCCCAGGTGGCCAGGTGCTCCATTAGATGCAGTATAATGCAGCAGAGGCCTCTGCTAGATCAGCTGGAACTGCATCAGTTCTGCGTAGATGACTCCTGACTTGGGCTCCAACCACTGCCAGAAGATTTTAAGCCCAAAATTCTAGATGCTCTTCTTGATCATAACCTTCTGTTTGGTAAGCAGTCTGCAGAACTATTTAAAAATCTACAGGAGAAGTGCAAAGAGCTACAAGATATTAAACACCTGCTGGTGTCTCCTATAGCTAAGTACTGTAGAAATTATCTTGCCAAAACATCCTATGTCACGACCACTCCTTCTACCAGGCATAGGAGAGGGACTAGGAAGCAATCCTCTTCAAGGACTACCTCTTCTCAGCCAGCCCAAAGCAGTCCTTTCAGGACAGAAATTATAGCAACAGTGCGTGACTGCCTTGCCCATCTCCTCACCTCTTCCTGTCTCACTTGCTCTCTGCCCCTTTGGAAAGAAATCACCACAGACTGTTGGGTGCTGGCAGTAGTGGAAAAAGGATATTTCCTTTCCTGACAAGAAAGACCCACCCCACAGGGCATTCCTTTTCCACCCAAAAATCAGCTTCACCTAATTCCCACATTGTCCAGGATCTGCGGGCACAAGGCACCATAGAACCCATCCCATCAGGACAAGAAGGAAAAGGTTTTTACGCCAGACCTTTCCTAGTTCCAAAAAAGGATGGACCATAGAAACCAATCCTGGACTTGCACATTCTAATTTTTTTTCTAAAAGTCCCTTCTTTCAGAATGCTGTCCCTACAGACCCTTCTTCCACTATTGCCACCACAAGCATTCATGGCTACTTTGGACCTGAAGGAGGCTTACCTCTACATCCCCTTTCACTCAAACCACAAGAAATACTTGAGCTGTGCTGGGCCTTGCTCTCATTTTCAATTTACTGCCTTGCCCTTTGGTTTGTCCGCTGCACCAAGAGTTTTCACCAAATGCCTAGCTCCCGTCATAGCCTTCTGCAGGACCAAGGGCATACAAATCTATCCCACCAGGGAGGGTGGTCTAATGGTTAAGGTGTTTGCCTTGCAAGCACAAGGTGCAGGGTTTGAGTCTCACAAGGGATAATTGGCTAGGCTTAAAATGGCTCACAAGGGCAGATAGCTTAGTACTAATCTATGAACCTACCTAGACTATATTCTAATTCTTGCAGAAAAAGAAGAGACCCTCAGAAATCATCTCCAGTTCTGTATGTCCCTGCTTCAGAGACTAGGTTTCACACTGAGCCTCCCCAAGTCAATCCCTATCCCCAGAACAAGACAAGATCTTCCTGGGTTGCAGGATTCAGGCAGACCTAATGAAAGCATTATTATCCCAAGACAAAGTAATCTCCCTAATAGACCATTTCCAGGACCTCCTCCAGATAGACCAGCTGTCAGCAAGACAGTTTATGTGCTTTCTGGGTCATATGGCAGCCACCAGCCCTATGCTTACCGTATCCAGGATGCACATGAGGAAACTGCAGTAGTATTTAAAGAATGTATGGTCCCAGCACGGCCATCCTGTAGACTTCCAAATACCATTCCTACCTGGTCTACAAACAGAACTAATGTGGATACAACAGATTCAAAGGAATCCAGGACTACCCCCACACCAGGTCAACATATGCACACAGATGCCTCGGAACTCTGCTGGGAATACCATGAAGCAACTCAAAGTACAAGCACCTTGGCAGGCATCCCTCTTGAGAAAACATAACATCAGGGAAATGACGGCAGTTCCTTTAGCCCTGAAGGCTTTTCTCGGTATCCTTCAGCCAGGCCCTCTGCTAATCTTCACAGACAACACCACTGTCAATGTGGTACATCAACAAACTGGGAGGGGGGGGCAACCAGATCCTGCCTTCTATGCAGGCTGGCTGTGCAAATTTGGGAATTAGCATACATCTCTTCCCAGGATAACCTTCCGGCAGGTGCTCTAAGCAGATCATTCTACATCACGAGTGGATGTTACACGGAAGTTCTCCTAGACATAGTGCATCGGGGAGACCACACATAGAACTTTTTGCCTCACCCCAGAACTATCAGTTGAACAAATTCTGCACAAGAATTAATCATAAAACAGCTTGGAAAGTGGATGCTCTATCAGTCTATGCTTTTCCCCCTCTGCCTCTGCTCTCCAAAGTTCTGCTAAAAGTCAGACAGGACAAACCAAAAATGATTCTGATTGTTCCAGACTGGCCTCGCTAACACTGGTACCCACTCCTGCGCAATGTGTCACACCTTCCTCCATGGCACCTGCCTCAGACACCTTGCCTACTGTCTCAGCAGAACTACCAAATTCTGAACACTCAACTCCAAACTTTGAATCTTACAGCATGGCTAATCAACTAAATTCACCCTTGTCATCCCTCCGCAAACCTGTGATGGATGTCATTTTGGAGGCTAGAAGGCCTAGCACTAAAAAATCTTATACTGACAAATGGAAAAGATTTTGTGCCTGTAACCAATCACAAGGAATAAGCACAGCAATGCCCAATATTCCTCAGAATTTGCAATATTTAACTGAAATGCTTCACAAGGACCTATCTTTTTCTTCCATAAAAATCCATGCCTCAGCCATTTCAGCTCATTGCAACACAGAACCTCCCCTCTTCTCTCATCCTCTGCTAAAGCAGTATCTCAGAGGGGCCAAAAATTTAAGACCTCCCAGGAGAGGGCCAGCTCCTGCATGGGACCTCAATTTTGTTTTGGAAAAACTCACTCTACCTCCTTTTGAGCCAGCTGCTACTGCAGACATAAAATGTCTCTCCTGGAAAACAGTTTTCTTTTTAGCAGTCACTTCAGCTAGAAAGATTTCAGAATTACAGGCTCTTATGGCAGTGGAGCCTTTTATTATTTTTCATCCGGACAGGGTGGCTCTCGGGACCAATCCATCTTTCATGCCTAAGGTGGTATCCAGTGTGGCTCGTAATCAGACCATTCATTTGCCAACTTTCTTTCCCAATCCACAGAACAAGGGTGAGTGGATTCTGCATTCATTGGATGTACACAGAGAACTTAGATTCTGCTTAAACAGGACAAAATCTCTAAGAAAATCTGAACAACTATTGGCATTTGCTGTAGGGGCAGAGGGAAAGGTTATTTCAAAGCAGACCATTTCCAAATGGATCAGCCATTGTATTCATTTCTGCTATATGCACCATGATAAACCTATCCCCAGGGGGATCAGATCTCATTCCATCTGGGCTGCATCTACCTCTGCAGCCTTTCTCAGAGGGGTTCCTACCAGAGACATTCTAGAAGCTGCTACCTGGAGCTCAGTTCATACATTCACCAAACATTACTATTTACCTCTCTTCTCTAAATCCAGAGCTGGCTTTGCCACTGATGTCCTGCAGGGCCATATAGCTGCTCCTAATGCTGTATAAATTCATCCTCCCAACCATAGATTTGGGATTCTACCCAAATGTAATGACTGCAACAGTGAAACACGAAGAACATAGTACAGTTGTATAAACTTATCATAAATGTAGATGTTCGAGTGTATTCACTGTTGCAGTCCTGGTTACCCACCCTCCAGCCCCCTGTTTTTCTCTTACTATACCTCTCTTTTCTTTTACTATGTTTAAAAGCCATTTTGGTGTATTTGCTTTTGTTTGGAGGTATATTTTTTTGTGTTTTAACTTATATACATGTATTTTGCACCCCATTTGGGGGGGCACCTGACATCTGGGGCAAGAAAAACTGAAGTAATGGCATCGGCTGCATGTTTTATACCCCTGACGACCTGACGTCATGGAAGAAGGGACAGCAACCGACGCAGGATTCTAAGACTTTATTAATCAGGCCACTGAGGGCAACCTGCCAGCAGATTACCCAAATGTAATGATTGCAACAGGGAATACACTCGAACATCTACATTTATGGTAAGTTTACACAACTGTACTTTTCAGTTTTAAACCATGATTATAAAGTTTGTCTATACTGGCTAAGAGAATTCCAAAGGTGTTTCCAAAATTTGTGTGCGCACGCTTTTTGGAGGGGGAGGCAAGCATTTGACATTAATGGAACAATGATGATTCAGAATGAGGAAGAATTAAAGAAATTCCCACTTTTGTTAGGGAGTTGCAGTGCTGAAAACGCACTTGATAGTTGAGATTTTATGAGGAGGGCGATTGTAGCGTTTGTATTCCCTGATGGAATATTAGGATTGATTAGGAGGATCCATGAAGAGTCAGAGGCAAGAATGAAAGTGGGATGGTCCCCCTCTAACAAAATGTGTTTGAACAGAGGAACAATTTGTGTCCTCTTTCCTTTTTGTTGCTTGCTTCATATTTAGAGACATTGGTAAATAAAATAAGGGAATCTCAAATTCAAGGATATAAATGGCATGGTAATATAGAAAAGTTAGTTTGATCTGCAATATGTATTATTTTGTACTTAAAATCCATGGAAGGACATTTTGGTGTTGTGGAACATTTTGAGACAGTTGCAGGTCTTTTCTGGACATAAAATTAATGAAAGTAAAACAAAGGCTGTAGCAGTAAACTATGTACCCACAAGTAAATTGGTTCAGCAATGTGCATGTTTATAGGGATATGATAAAATGATGTCATTAAATGCATTTAATAAAAAAGAATAAACAAAACAGAATTGTGTACAAAAATTGAGGAATTGGAAGCTCTTGTTTATGGAAATGAATAGAAAAACACAAGCAATGAGAATGTTTTTAGTTCTTCTAGCTTTATACACAGGTCAGGCATGTGTTTTTATCAGAGGAGAAATTGTGGATGATACTTAAAGCTGATGTTTGTTTTTGAGAGCATGAGAGTTAAATGGCATATGTTAGCTCTCCCAGTGTTACAATATGATTTAGGATTACCCAATTTGAAGGGATACATTTTGGAGCTATGTAGTTAAGGCTCATACACAGCATAAGCAGAAGGTTGTAAATAAAAGTGGAAAGGGATGATGATGAACTGAAGGGAGTGAGAATGAAGAGTGTAGGATTTTGGATGCAGGTCCTTAATGAAAATAACCATCATACATAATATTATACACTTAAAGTAGCAGAAAATATTCTAAGTACTAAGCCAACACAGGAGCGGAGAAAGGAGATTTTGCCAGTAAGGATAACAGCAAGGAGAAGGTTAGAAATGAGCAAGAGGGGTCTGAAATTTGATGGAGAAAATTAGCAACAAACCCAGTTATTGGTAGCAAATAACTAGAGTAGTAAAAAGGTAACAGAGTTGGGATGAGGTCAAGCAGCAATTCAGACTGTGTGTTAGAGATGGTCTTCCCTCCCAGGTATTAATACTATGGTTTAAGCAGAGAGACAGAGAGGAAGAGATAAGGTAGTGCTAAGTGAAAGACCAGCTTTTGTAGGTTTTTTGTAGCTGAGTGTAGAACAGAAGCTGGTGTTAAAATGGAACACTTAGTAAGGTATTTGAAATACTGTAATAAGAATCAAGTGAAGTAGGTTATAAAATATTGGGAGTAGAGGGACTAGAAAGGCAATTTCCAAAGGATCTGTGAGAGAACTTGTGGACTGTCTTGCATACTTGAGAGCCATATAGAAGTTTTAGGATATTTGCTTGGACATGCTTGCAGAGGTTCTTTTTTGTACCAAGCAGACTTCAGAGAATTTTTCCTCAGGTAGATTACATGTGTTAGAGATGTGCTGGAAAGAGAGAGGTAAGGGGAGACTATTTGGGGGAGTATAACGAGTTGGCAGATTTTAAAATCTCACTACAGAGTACTTTGCCAGAATGCTGGAGGAGCAAATGTTTGTAACTAAGGAAATGATTCTTCTGAGCTGGAATACAAGATCTTAATTGCCAAGTCCTAGTAATGCCTTACTAAGTTTAATGCTATTCTGTGCCAAAAAAGCGAATCTAATGTCCATTTCATTCTGCACCACTACTAGGTCTGTGAATCCGATCTGTCTCGGCTACTTCTCAAAACTTGAAATCTGAGTCTCAAGCTCCTGTCTCTCCCATAATTTCCCACTCCTCCTCTACCCCCCCAGATCTCATTTTGCTGCCTTCTAGCTCAGATGCAATTTTGTAGCCTCAGCTAGAGATAAGTAGTTATTTCCGATTCCCTTAGTGTATTTTTCTGTATTGATTCTCTTCCTTTTACTCTCTTTTTATCTGTTATCAGTACAGTTTATCTTTTGTCTTCGCCCCTCCCTTTTTAGCTAGTTTTAACAAAGTTTTCGCTGACATTAGGGTTGTGTGCCCCTCCCTCCCCTTCCACATTTCTTCTATAACCATTAATTCCCTTTTTCTCAAAAAAAACTTTCCTGTTATCTTTGCTTTCTCTGTGGTAGAGTTAGAGTAAGTTGTGTTGGTCAGATTATCCTCGGGTAGTGCTTGCTTGTGTGTGTGTGTACACTAACCCTTCTGCTTTCAGCATGTTTGAACCTACAAGTTTTAAAAGGTGTGCCTATTGGGAGAATAAGATTCCCCAGTCGGATGCCCTCAAGAGGTGTGTGTATCGGCTTGGGCTGGGACATTTGGAAGTTGAATGTGACATTTGTGCATCTTTCAATCCCCGCTCCCTTGCCAGTTGTTGTAATAAGCTGATTTTGCGAGGTTTTTTACTAACCTCTGGAGCTCAAACTCCTGCTTCCAAAGAACTTGTATGCCCCTTAGTATCCCCAGGGTCCACATTTTCTGAGCCAGAAAAACTTAAAAAAATTGTCGAATCCAACCACTTTGGATCCTTCTGATCTCTGCACCTCTTCAGATCCGAGAAGTTCCTTGGATGTGACAGAATTAGCACCAGCTAAGACCCGAATGCTATCGGATCCTTGGCCTTCGGGTCCGAACA
Source organism: Protopterus annectens (assembly GCF_019279795.1). Lineage (NCBI taxonomy): Eukaryota > Metazoa > Chordata > Ceratodontiformes > Protopteridae > Protopterus > Protopterus annectens. The sequence goes on from NC_056751.1 coordinate 393,229,760, forward strand.
GTTCCTCACATCCTGTGGACCTTATTCGGATCCAGAGCTCTCCATCTCTGGGCAAATCTTCTTTGGGTCAGAAGCACTCTAATCAGAGGTCCCAGAGTCTACTCCACGTCTGAGCAAGTCTCCTACTCCAGTCCGAATGCTCGCACCAAGCATATCCCTAGTCACGTCTACCCATTCTTCAGCCTCCTCAAGATCCTCTCGGCCGTCACACTCTGACATGGACAGGATGGTGCAGAATTTTCTCAAAGCCCAGATTTAGTTGGGGATTTTGCCATCTCCAACCCATGCTGTGTCCGTGAGAGCTCCAATTCCTGTACCTCAATCTCCTCTTCAGATCCAACCTCCAGTTTTGGAACTTTGGGATCTGGCTTTTCCTAGTGAGCTGCCATCGGTGCAGACAATTTGTCATTCTGTCAGTATCCCAGACTAGCGGAGCAAGTCCTGGACCCAAGACATCAGCCCACACTCCTTGGGGGTTGGTCTCTGCTCTGACCCATTTGGAGCAGTCTCTGCTCTTAGAGGCTTTAGCTCTTGACAGTTCAGGCCTGGTGCTATCTGGAGGTGTTGGATCCAGGATGGATTTTTCCTTCTCTTCCTTGGTAGCTCTGGCTGTGAGGGAGAGGGGAGGAGCTTCCCCAGAATCGTCTGCCTTTCAGATGGCAAAGATGGCTTTCTCCAGGCCGCGAGAAGGGGCCCCCTTAACCTGGATCCTACCCAATCTCCATCTGATCCGAGCTTTGTGCCCATTCATCCTGTCTGTAGTCAGCCCGTACAGTAGAGCCTCCAGGCCTACCCCCGAGCAAGTAGTTGCCCAGTCTTCCGATTCCTCTCCTGAGTATCCCATGGGGCAGGTTCATCAGAAGAGATTGATGTCCTTTTTTTCCTATGTTTGCAGTATTCTAGGTGTGGGATTTCCTGCCCTCAGGTGACTAGAACGTCTGCTTCTATACAAAAGCTTCAGCTTGGTTGCTGTAGTGTGTGTGGGACATCACACGTAGGGCCATAAACCAATCGGCCTTAAATGTCACATCTGCACGCACAATCCTCTGAACTTTTCAGCCGCGGATGACATTCGCATCATACGATCGCTTCTTCACAGATGTCGCATCTTAAAAATAAGTAGCCCATTGGGTTTCAATCTTTCTTATTTTTGACTATTGTAATGGCTAACTCTTGGTTGTTGTAAACTTTAGCCCATGTCAGGAAAAAAGGGAAAGTGCCAATCCGGGCCCCAGATACCCCACAAGGATGCCCATGACAGGTGTTTTTTTTGCCTAGGCCAGGAACACTATCCACTCCTCCTGCGCTATTTGTCAATCGTTTGTGCCTAAGACCTTGTGCAGCCATCTAGCCGCATTAAATCTCTACCTCGAGAACCGCCTCATGTGGTTAGCCCTTAGGATGGATCCTGCATTGGAGGCTGCACCTGAACCTTTGTGCAAGAAGCTGAAATACTGAAACACAACACATTGGCGTGGAGTTTGATAAAATTGAGAGAAAACTTATTGAAAGAAGTTATTCTATGGCAAAAATTAAATCAGCTAGAGTAAAAGTAGAACAGGAACTGGGCTTAAGGAAGTGTGATAGGAGGGGATTATTGCATGCTGTCAGATGTCCAAATGGTCAGGTGGGAAATGTTGAGGTGGAAGGATCAAAAGAAAAAATATTTTTTGTTACTAAATATTCGCAATTTTCTTGTATTTTGAGAGAAACAGTATCAAAATTATGGCCTATTGTTACTGGAGATGACAAGGTGGGGAGGTTATTTCCAACCACGGTTACTTTTTCCTATGGCAGATATCCCAATCTAAAAGAAATATTAAACATCAGAAACATCTTGGGGGGGTAACATTAAGAGGGGAACCTTCAGATGTGGGAATTGCAAAGTATGTTCCAGAGTTAAAAGTTTAGATGGAACAAAAATTAATAATGTAAGATGTTAAGTTGTCAATCTCGCCTTCATTCTTGCTGGATGGGTTCGGAGCCGATCCTCGGCTCCGACTCGGCACTTGCTTAGCTTGAGAACTCCTTTTACCAGCTCGAGGCAACCCTATATCCCATGATGCAAGGCGAGACTGCCTCAGATCTCGTTTGCCGCTTTGCAAAGAGGTCTCTTTTTTTGCCAGCTCAGGTGAGTTTGATTTTTCAAACAGTTTAGTCTAGGGTTTTACTCTCCCTTTCTTCTTAGTGTTAGATAGTGTGTAGTTTTTCTACAGCCCACCCTATTTCCCTTTTAATTAAACCTTAAAGTTAAATTTGTAAAGTTAAAAATTTTTCAGTCAGGCCTAGGCCTCCCTTTCTTAATCCCTATCTGTGTGTGTGTTTTTGGGATTAATAGTGTGACTGTTTAGTGTGTGTGTGTATTTTTTTCTTAGACTATGTCTAGGGAAGGAAAGTTCTCAGGCTTCAAGAAGTGTGACTCGTGCTGTCAGAAGATGTCTCTGACAGACGGTCACACTTCTTGTGTTTACTGCCTGGGGCCTTTACACCTGCAGGACTCCTGTGCTATATGTCATTCTTTTATCCAGAGAGTCCTGCAGGAGAGGAGGAACAAGTTAATCCTCCGTGGCTTATTAAAGCCAGAAGGTTCACCCACTAAGACTGGGTCGGGTAAACCTTCAAAGCCACCTAAGGTTCAGGCTACAGTGGTTAAGCCTTCCCCGGTGGCTCCGACTCCTTCGGAGTCGAGATCGGCTCCGGCTGGAGCCGATCTTTCTTCCTCTGATGTGGTAGTGTCGGTTCCTACCGGCTCCAACACTCAGTCTACAGTTGCCTTGTCGGCTCCGGCTGGCGCCGACGTGTTATCCAGTATCGGAGCCGAAAAGTCTTCAGCTCCATCTGGAACCCAGAGGACGTCGGCTCCGATGGCTTCGTCCAAGAAGAGATCTCGGTCCCCTTCTTTGGAGTCGATCCACTCGGCTCCGAGGTCTCCTCTTTTGTCGGAACGGAGTCATCGGAGCCGATCTTCGAGATCTTCCAGGCTGTCTAACCACGATTTAGAGAGGGTGGTAAGCAGGCTGTTGAAGTCACAGGCACTAGCCCAAATGCTCCATAGCCCGTCTCAGCAGACTTCGGCTATTGCTCTTCCCCTTGAACTTCCTCCTCTGACTCTCCTCCAGAGTTCGGAGCCGGAGTTTCTCGGGACAGCGACCGTGTTGGCGCCAGAACCGATACATCCCCTTTCGGCTCCGTCGTCTTCGGCTCCGATCTCCTCCATGAGACCTTCCTTGGAGGGATCCGGTCGTCGAGTTTCCCTTGTCTGCTCCGAGGGGGCTAGTGGCATCGGACCCTTGTCCGACCCCGCTCTCCCTCTCGGGGCTTTGGCTTTCGTAAGCTCGGCACCGACATCGGCCTCGGAGCCTTCTGTCTCAGTGGAGCCGGGAATTCCTGTTTCTTCGGAACGGGAGTATTCTGGTCTCCCTGGGAGGGGAGCCTTTGAGGTGATGAGGAGTGTCCTGGCACCTGAGCCAGGTCAACGGTCCATCCCTTTAGTTCCTCCCTCTTCGGTGCCTGTTGATGTCTCTTGCCAGCCTCTTGCTCTCAGGCCCAGGGATCCATCGCCCCAGGCTTCCCCATTGGGAATAACTTCCTCTTCCGAGGTTTCTCCTGATCCCGCAGGGGAACCCCCGCGGAAGAGGACGTGTAAGAGGAAACACACAGACTCCCCTGAGTCTACAACATCTGATACCGACTTAGATGAGTCTGAGGGTTCCCCTCGGTCCCCCTCTGAGGATGTCTCCTTTTCAGACATCCTTGAACTCCTCAAACAGAGGGGGAACTGGCCTTCCATTGACCCCTCCGAGGATGAGTCTGTATACCTGGAGGCTTTTGGATCCCGACCCTCCACCTCCTGGGTGTCTCTGCCCTTCGACCCACTCATGCAGGTAGTGGCTCTGAAGGCGTGGGCAGCCCGGATTCTGTGGAACCTGTCCCCAGGAGGCCATCCAAATTTATTACGGCCCCTTCAGACAAGCAGTTTCTTTCTAAGGGCGTCTCTGTGGATGCTATGGTGGTGGCGGCGGCCACCAAGAAGGAACTTGCGGATCCTTCCGTGCCTGTCCATCCTCCTAACAAAGATTCTAGGACCATGGATAGGTATGGCAAGCGGATGTTTTCTTCAGCGACCTTTGCTATGCGTTCGCTGAACTACCTTTGTCATTTCACCAGACTTTAAAGAGATATTCTCAAGGAACTAGGTGAAGTGGTTCAGGATCCTTCAGCTGCTGGGGCTCAAGACAAGATTGCCTCACAGCTAGCAATCCTAAATTCCTTAACCAACTCCTCCATGCGGCTGATATCCTATGCAGCCGATGGAGCGAGCAGAGCCGCAGGCACAGGAGTGGCTCTTAGACGCCAGGCCTGGATGCGGCTTTGTAATTTCGCGGACCCCTTTAAGGCGTCTTTCACCAATACCCCTTTGACGGTTCGGCTTTGTTCGGACCTCAGGTGAAGGAAACCTTGACCAGGTGTGAGCAAGAGGCCAAAACTCTTTCTGCCGTAGGAGTCCATTTCTCCACCCCTTCTAGACCCTATCCCAAGGGTCAGAAAGGAGGAAAGATGTAGTTCCGTAAAGCCCAAGGAGCAGCGCCGGACACACGTGGTCAGTTTACCCCCAGAAGCAGAGGGGGTAACAATAATAGACGCCGCCCTAGAGGCAGGGGGGGTCCCCAGAATCAGGGCAACAGGGAGCCTCTTCCTGATAAGCCCTTTCAGCATCCCTGAGGTGTTGCCCGACTGTCCACCCTTGGAGGCAGTCGGGGGAAGGATATCGCTGTACCCAGTAGCCTGGCGTTCCCTCTCACAAGACATGTGGGTACAGTCGATCATATCCGAGGGTTACAAAATCCCCTTCAAAAGGTATCCCGTACCTCACCAATCCCTTCCAGACATCTCACCCGGTCAAAGGGATTTGGCAAAACAGGAGGTTTCAAAGCTCCTAGAAAAAAGAGCAGTCCAGACTGTTCCAGCAGACCAAGTAGGATCCGGCGTCTACTCGAGATTCTTTTTGGTCCCCAAAAGGACGGGAGATTGGAGACCTATTTTACACCTGAGCAATCTAAACAGATTTGTCAAGAAGGCAAGATTCCGGATGGTCACGCTTCAGTCCATTCTGCCCTTTCTGGGCAAGGACATCTGGATGTGCTCGATAGACCTTCAGGACGCGTACTATCACATAAAGATACACAGACGCTCCAGAAGGTTTCTCCGCTTTCGGCTAGGGACCAGTCATTATCAATTCAGAGCCCTGCCCTTTGGCCTCACTTCAGCCCCCAGAGTGTTTACCAAATGCATGGCAGTGGTTACAGCTCATCTGAGACGTCAAGGATTCCAGGTGTTTCCTTATTTAGACGACTGGCTCCTCTCCGCCACCACCAAGCATCAGCTTCTTCAGAGCAGAGACTACACTCTGCAGCTTTGCAAAAGGTTGGGAATATCGGTGAATTTCGAAAAATCTTCTCTGCTGCCTTGCCAATCTATCACCTTTATAGGCGCAGAATTAAACACCGTCAGTATGTTAGCCAGACTAATAGATCAGAGAATTCTGGACATCCAAAAATACGCTCGGATCTTATTGCAGAGCAGCAAAGTCAAAGCCAGATTGGTTCTGAAGGTTCTAGGTCTTATGGCTGCGGCCATTGTACTTCTACCATTAGCTCGCTTCCACATGCGTCTTCTGCAGTGGATGTTATTCACTCAGTGGTCGTTTCAGAACCTTCCCATGAGGCACGAAATCTTGGTTACACAATCGCAGGACTCATCTAACATGGTGGATATCTTCCCTCTACTTCATCAGGGCCGACCATTTGTTCCCCCTCCTCCGGTTGCCACAGTCACTACGGATGCCTCTCTGATTGGGTGGGGGGGGGGGGCATTATCAGGGCAGGATGGTCCACGGGACTTGGCAACCCATAGAATACCATCTGCACATAAATGTCCTGGAGATGAGAGCGGTGCTTTTAACGTTGCAAGCCCTCAACGACATTCTTCCCGCGGGGACTATTGCAGTTCAAACGGACAACATGTCTGTGGTCTGGTACATCAACAAGCAGGGCAGGACCAGGTCCTATCCTTTGTCGAGAAGCTCTCAGACTTTGGCAATGGACAATCTCCTCTCATCGGTTTCTGATAGCAACGCACATCCCCGGCAGGTCCAACCTCTTAGCGGACAGACTGAGCAGAGCCATTCTCATGCCTCATGAGTGGTCTCTCAATCAATTGGTAGTGGGCAAAATATTTCTAAAGTGGGGCACCCCTTGTTGCGACCTTTTTGCTACACCCCAAAACAACAAATGCCCGGACTTCTTCACCCTCTTTCCCCTACCAGGCCAATCCCTGAGAGACTCTCTAACCCAGGATTGGCCCCGGGGACTTCTGTACGCCTTTCCTCCTTTCCCCTTAATTCCACAGGTCATTCAGAAAGCTACCGTTTTGAGAGCTAAGTTGATTCTCATTGCCCCTTACTGGCCTCGACAAATTTGGTTTCCGACCCTACATCGTCACCTCCTGGTGCAGCCTTGGCATCTGGACCCAGTTCAGGATCTTCTGATCCACCAATCGGGTCAACAGCACCGGGCCATTCGTTCTCTCAACCTCACTGCTTGGTTGCTCCACTTCCTTCCCTAGCCAGGCTTCCTATGATCTCTGATCCTGTCAGAGATATCTTAATAGCTTCCTTGAAGTCGTCCACCAGAACGGTTTATGCTAGCAAGTGGCGACGTTTTTCCCTATGGGCAAACTCCAAGCACATTGATCCTTTTACTGCACCTGTGCATTCTGTTTTAGATTTTCTGGCTGAAGTTTTTCAGTCAGGATCTTCTTCATCAACAGTTAAAGTTCAACTGGCGGCGATTTCCAAATATGTTGGCTTGCAAGATCATAACATTATGTCGCATAGACTATGCAAAGCTTTTCTGAGAGGAGTTTTTCTCCTAAAGCCTCCAATTAAACATCCTCCTCCACAATGGGATCTGAATTTGATGTTAGCATCCTTGATTTTACCCCCCTTCGAACCGTCTGCTTCATGCTCCTTGAAGTTACTGACCTGGAAAACAATATTCTTACTGGCTGTCACTTCAGCAAGGAGGGTATCCGAAATTCAAGCTCTCTGCATCCATTCCCCTTACTTGGTTTTTCACAAGGACAAGGGTATCCTTGAGAACAAATCCATCCTTTCTGCCCAAAGTTGTTTCTCAAGCTAATATTAATCAATCCATCGATCTACCAGTTTTTTTCCCAAACTATTCTGACAGAGCTGAACAAAAACTTCATTTTTTGGATGTCCATCGTCAGCTCAGATATTATTTGCATAGAACTAAACAATTCAGAAAATCAGATCAATTATTTGTCTCCTATGCAGAAAACAGGAAAGGTCTCCCAGTATCAAAAGTGACCTTATCCAGATGGTTGTCTTCCGCCATTTCTTATGTGTATTCGCTCAGAGGCAAGCAACTACCCTCAAAACCGAAGGCACACTCAACCAGGAGCCTATCTACTTCTACAGCCTTTCAGGATAGGCTACCCATTGATACCATTTGTGCAGCAGCTACTTGGGCCACTCCTCATACCTTTGTCTCTCATTACAAATTAGATTTGGCCTCCAGGGACAGAGCCAGTTTTGGTTCCACAGTACTCAAGAGTCTGTTCCATTGAGCCACCCGGGATACAGGTGCTAGGGACGCGGTCCCATCCAGCAAGAATGAAGGCAAGATTGACAACTTAACATTTAGAAGTTATGTACCTACCATAACGTTCCATGTTAGTTGTCTTCTCTCGCCTTCTTTCTTGCATCCCTCCCTCCTTCCCCCTGGCCTGGACAGATCTTGAAGAGTTTCTCTTTATCAGATTCACTCTCCTTGGTTCTTTAGAGAGTCTATCTTAAGAACTTTTTGCCTAGTTCTTCTAGGCTAGTTTTGCTCTTCCTTTGGGATTAGTATTATTGGCAGGGTTATTTAGCTACCAAACGAGATCTGAGGTAGTCTCGCCTTGCATCATGGGATATAGGGTTGCCTCGAGCTGGTAAAAGGAGTTCTCAAGCTAAGCAAGTGCCGAGTCGGAGCCGAGAATCAGCTCCGAACCCATCCAGCAAGAAAGAAGGCGAGAGAAGACAACTAACATGGAACGTTATGGTAGGTACATAACTTCTAATTAAAAGGCTCTGGAACATTTATTGCAATTCATCAGGGGTAGTTTACATCATAGGTTGTGGTTGTGCCAAACAGAAGTGGTACATTGGTCAAACCAGTAGGAAAGTCAAACTCAGAATTATGGAGCATCTGGGGGACATTAGGCACAAAAGATTAGACAGTCCGGTGGCCAAGCACTTTTGGGAGCAGCACAAGGGGGTTTCTGAAGGGTTTATTTTTTGTGTTTTGGGGAAACCCAGGAGGTTTGGTGATGATGCAGGTTTTCACAGTAGACTATTGGAAATGGAATCTAGATTTATTTTAAATTATAAAACTCTCTTTCCAAATGGGTTGAACATGGAAATGTAAAATTTATAAAATTCATACATAAGAAATTTAATATTATATTTATATAAAGTAATAGTTCATATTTAAATATATTAAGTGGAGTGCACTAAATACAATTATTTTACACGTTTTTGTAATATAAAGTTTTGTCATGGAAGATGAATTTAATGTCAATGTGTAATGGACAGCATTTTATAAATAATAAGAAGTATGAGTTCCTAAAGGTGAAGTTAGAAACTTCACAGTAAAAATATTGTTGGTAAAAGCAAAGTTTGTTTAAGGTAATTGATAACTAATGTTCAATGGTTTTATTGAATCAATTATTTATGTAAATGATATAGATGTGTTATAAAAGGGGTGTTGTTTGAATTACAAATGTATTCCGTGAGAAGGCGAAGGCCGAGGTACCAGAATTAAAAAGAAAATCACACAGTTGGACTGCTTGTGTTGTGTTCCAGTATTTCAGCATTTGTATTTTGGAGTGTGTTTTTGGTCCTTTGTGCAAGAAGGCCAAGTTTCCTAGCCCTTCTTTGCCTGCCACTCCGCTTACCGACACACTGCCAACTGCCAATCTAGGGGTTCTTGGAGGATCCATCGACTGCAGTGATGTCCCTCGAGGAAGCCATTTCACAGCCGACGACCGGCATGTCCTCTGAGCTGACTTCCGACATAGACACCAGTCAAGGGGGAACCAGTTTCGGTGGTACCTCTGGCAGGGATCCAGACTTTGGATGTTCTAATCTCTAGACCCGATGCCAGGCTTCCTCTACTTCCTCTCCAGCCAAAAAGAAGCCGAAAACTAAACATACCTCCTCCTCTTCAGAAGTCACACCGGATTTGCAGGCCTTCACTTCCTGTCTCATGCAGGCTTTCAGCCTCAACCACTTCCACCTTACCTCTTCTGAGCCCTAGGCCTGTCTCTGCTTCTTACCTCCCATCCATAACCCCTCAGGTCAGGGTAGAAAAATGTGACCCTTCTTTCTCTTCGTCAGAGGAGTCCATTTCTTATGTTACCCATATTGCCCCCCCCAGGAATATTACTCTCCGGATGAGGAATCTGTGGAGGGAGACTCTCCTCGAGGACATTACTTTTAGTGAGACCATCAACAAGATGGAGTACTTTAAATGGAACACTTCCTAAATGGCTGACACCCAAAAAGGGTATTTCGAACTGCTGCAAGTGGAATCACCCTCCCCTTCAGCAGTTTACCCCTGTTCTGCCTGCTTGCTTGAATGCCTTCATTGCGGCCTCTAAGGCCCCTGACTCCCAGCGTCCGGCCCCTAAGCATCCGGACTGCTTCTATAAAGTACCAGAGGACCACAAATTCTTAGTTAAGCCACCCTAGGTGGATCCAGCTGTTATTGCCACTACAGCAGATAAGCAATCTAGACTGCTGCTTTTTGCCTCCCTACTACCCACTAACAAAGACAGTAAGTACATGGATTGGATGGGGAAGAAGGTGTACACTTCTTCTACTTTGGCTTTCAGAGCCATAAATTATCAGACTCACATGACCAAGTATGCATTAGACTTGGTCTCTCAAGCCTCCTCCATGCTGTCTTCCTTGCCTGACAGTCCCAGCAAGACGTACATCTCATCCAGACTTTCCTTGGTCCAACAGGTAGCCAGGCACTCCATAAGGTGCAGTTACAATGCTGCAGAAACATCCATCAGATCTGCAACATCTGCTTCAGCCATCAGGAGGTACTCATGGCTAAGACTCTCCAGAACCTCCCCAAGGACTTCAAGGCGAAAATCCTGGATGCCCCTCTGGACCCCACAGTGTGCTGTTTGGAAAACAATCTGCTGACCTTTTTAAAAATCTACAAGAAAAAAGCTCCATTACATTGAGTACCTGCCGGTGTCGCCCATATCCAAGTATTACAGGAATTACCCTGCTAAAGCCACATTTGTCAGATGTGTACTCCACAGCCCTCCTCTTCCAGGTCCAGGAGAGGGACCAGAAGACCTACTAACTCCAAATCCTCTGCTCCACCACAGCAACCCAGGCAGCCCTTTCCAGACAGAGGAGGCCCCAGTAATGCATGACTGCCTTGCCCACCTCCCCCTCTCAGCCCGTCTTTTCCATCATCTCACCTTTGGAAATCCATCACTTCAGACCAGTGGGTCTTAAACGTTATCCAGAAAGGGTACTTCCTATCCTGGAAAGAGAAGCCACCCAGAAGAGGCATCCCTTCTCTCCCCAAAAACCAGGCCCATCTCATGCCACAAGTTCTGGCAGATTTTCTACAGCTAGACACCATATAGCCCGTTCCTCCAGGACAAGAAGGAAAAGCGTTTTACTCCTGTCTCTTCCTGGTCCCCAAAAAAGATGGCCCCTGGAAGACCCATCTTAGATCTGTCCTTTCTAAACCTACATTTTCAGGTAGCCTCCATCAAAATGCTCTCTCTCCCCACCTTGCTACCTCTCATTCCAGCCAAGCCCTTCATGGTCACCCTAGACGTAAAGGAAGCCTACCTGCACAATACCCATCAGGAGTTCAAAAATATGGCAGTGAAAACTGATGTTTTTAAGAGTGAGCTTAAACTCAGTTTTAGAAGAAATATGAATATAAAGAACACCTTAGAGAGAAAGACAATAGAGAAGGAAGGGACTAGTAGAAAATATGGGACTTTTAAGTGTGGTCGGTGTGCACAATGTCCATACATTGCAGATACAAAGGAACTAACACTACCCAATTTACATTTGACTTTAAAAGCTAAAAAATATAGCACCTGTTATTCCAAAGGGGTAATATATTTAGTAAAATGTAAAGCATGTCAAAAATATTATATTGGGAAAACTGAAAGGCAGCTCAAAAATAGAATATATGAGCATATAAGGGATATAAACAGGCATAATGATAATAATGCACTGTATCGTCATGCAATAGAATGCCAAAAAGCAGATTATAAATTTTGGGTACTGGAAGTAGTAGAATGTATGGAAAGAGGGGGCGATTGGGAAACTAAAGTGGAATACAGGGAGATGATATGGCAACTCCGACTTGATGCTTGTGGTATTTGGGGTCTGAATGACCATATATCTATCACCCCTGCACTAAAAATTTTAGCTAATGACCCAAAAATTAAAAATTAAAATGGTACAATAACTACAAAAAGTATTCCCACCCATGCTCCTTAAAAAAGTTTTTAAACACTGTTAGATGTTTCCAAATGTTTATAAATATGTGTTACTTAAAATTTAAAATGTATGTGCTTCTGAAGTGTTTTTGTAAATGCCGTAGGATTTGTGGTTGTGTTTTTGAATATGGTCTTAAAATAGTTATTGAAATGTTTTTTTAAAATGAACGTGGGAAATGGAACATGAAAAGTACTTTGAAGTGGTTTTTGGATGTTTTTTAGACATGGTGGATGGCTTGTACAATAATTTATCTATTTTATTTTATTCATATTTATATTTATTTATATTTATGATATATATACATATTTATAATAGTATTTATTCAATCAACTAATTGCATAAATTGTACATCAATATATGTGTTTTTATTATTGTCAATATGTTTTATGTAATAAGTAGTGTACATATATGTCTTCTGATCAATATTAAGATATTTTTACTTATTTAATAATTCATTGAATTAACTAATTATTTATTTGCACTTAATATGCACTTTATGGTACAGTCAGTATTTTTAATGAAAGCAATATTTAGATTCTTTCATTGTATATGGAGTATTTCCACTTTATCAAATTTTATATGTTTCAACAAAAAAGTGTTGCCCTTTTAAAACTAAGTCAAACTATAAAGCAATTAACTAATTAACTACTGTTGGGAATTAAGGTATTAATATAAAATAATATAAAATGAATGTTTGGATTAGTTTTTAACTGATTCTGAAGAAGTCTCCGTTGTGGGAGATGAAAGCGCTAAATCTGTGAAGATTTTAAACTTGTTTTGTTTGTTCAATTAAAGAAATTAGCTTCTAACTATCCGTTATTCGTGGTTTATGCTGGTAAAACATTACGGAGGTGCAGCAGACCAAAAGAGAGATAAAGGACAGCCTTCATAGTGCCGGGACGTGGTTGTGTGTTTTTGGTGACCCATCAGGAGTTCCCAGAGACAATTCCTGCAATGTTCATCATGTTCCACTGCTGCAGTCATCACTCTTGGGTTATCCTGCCCGAGTTCCAAAGTCTTGGTCCGGCGTTGGTTGCTGTCGCTTCTTCCCTGATGTCAGTGCGCCAGGGTTATATAAAATGCATCCGACGCCATTTTCTTCAGTCTTTCTTGCTGTGCGGTGCCCGAAGCAGTTCGCAAGTGCCGGTCGGCCGGCTCCTGAGATTTTCAAATCGAATTTCAGACCGAAGTCTTCATAAAGCTAAGTACCCCATTGGGGAACCTTTTCTTGCCTCAGTCCGATGTCAGAAACAAAACAGACCATTTCAAAATGGATAGGACATTGTATCCATTTCTGCTACACACACCATGGGAAATCTGTGCCTGATAACATCAGGCCCCATTCCACCAGGGCTACAGCAACATCAACAGCCTTCCTCAGTGGGGTACCAACCAAGGATATTTTGGGGGCTGCAACTTGGAGTTCAGTGCACACCTTCACCAAGCACTGTCACTTACCTCTATACTCTAAAACCTGAGCTGGCTTTGCCACTGCAGTTCTGCAGGGCCTACTAGCCTCTCCAGACCCTGTTTAGTTCCACCACTCAACCTTAGCTTTGGGATTCAACCCAAGAGTGATGACTGCAGCAGTGTAACACGATGAACATAGTATAGTTTTGTACCTACCATAAATGTAGATGTTCGAGTGTTCACACTGCTGCAGTCCAGGTTACTCTCCCTCCATCCCCTCTGAACTAGCTGGACTTATCTTTTCCTTTCTATCCTATACAACCTCTGTGGTGTATTTGCTTGTGACTGAAGGTATTGTTTTATTTTTATATGTATATTTTTATATAGCAATATGTATTCCCTACCTATTGGGGGCACCTGACATCTGGGGCAAGAAAAACTGAAGAAAATGGCGTCAGATGCATCTTGTATATACCCCTGGCGCACTGACGTCAGGGAAGAAGCGACAGCAACTGACACCGGACCAAGACTTTGGAACTTGGGCCGACTGCGGGACTGCCTTACGGCAGGATAACCCAAGAGTGATGACTGCAGCAGTGTGAACACTCGAACATCTACATTTATGGTAGGTACAAAATTGTACTTTTCTCTGGCCGTTCCTCTAATTTCCAATTTACTGCCTTGCCCTTTGGTTTATCCACGGCCCCCAGGGTCTTTGCAAAGTGCCTAGCCCCAGCCATTGCCTTCTGCAGAACTCAAGGGATACAAATTTACCCTTATCTGGACAACATCCTGATTCTGGCAGACTCCAGGGATGCTCTACTAAAGCATCTACATTTCACCATGTCCATTCTGCAGAACCTAGGATTCACCATCAACCTCCCCAAATCCTCTCTGATCCCAAGCCAGGATAAGATTTTCCTTGGCTGCAGAAGCGAAACAGACACAATGAAGGCCTTTCTCCCTCAGGACAAGGTTCTATCTTTAACTTCCCACGTCCAGGAAGCTCTGCTATCCTGAAAGGTGATGGCAAGGCATTTTATTCTCCTCCTGGGTTTGATGGCAGCAACCATCTCCATGCTACCTCTGGCAAGAATGCACATGTGCAAGCTGCAGTGGTTCCTGAAGAACACCTGGTCCCAGCACTTACATTTCTTAGAGCAGGCCATCCCCTTCCTTCCCTGTCTGAAAACAGAAATCAACTGGTGGATCCAGCAAGTGAAATTGAACCCAGGGCTCCCACTACAGCCCCCCTCACCCCAACCCAAGTTATGCATACAGATGCCTCATATGCAGGTTGGGGAGCAACTCTGGCCTCTTACAAGATTCAGGAAATGTGGCATGCCTCTCTTCAGGCCAAATACATCAATATCAGGGAAATGACAGCAGTTTTCTTAGCTCTACAGACCTTCACCCCTTCTAGCTCCAGGGGTGGTCCAGATTGTCACCGACAACATCACGGTGATGTGGTACCTCAACAAGCGGGAGAAACAAAGGCCCATCAGCTGTGCATTCTATCCCTGCTGATATGCGACTTAGCCTCCCAGCTCAACTTAGTCTTGCAGGCGGTCTACATCCCCTCGCAGGACAACCAAGCAGATCTCTTGAGCAGGACCTCTTCACCTCAACATGAATGGATGCTGAACATGGAGGTGGTCTTAGATGTAGTCCACCAGTGGGGTGCTCCACAAATAGACCTGTTTGCCTCCCCCCAGAACAGGCAACTGCAGAGCTTCTACTAAAAAAACCACTCCCCTCTAGCATGGAGAGTGGATGCTTTCAGCATCTCTTGGGAGGGGAAGTTCCTTAATGCCTTCCCCCCATTCCCACTGATTCAGAAAGTCGTCCTGAAAATCCAGAAGGACAAACCAAAAATCTTTAATGACTCCCTACTGGCCAAGGCAGCACTGGTTCCTCCTACTTCACAAACTAGCCAAGAGCAATCACTTTGTTACCCTACAAAGGTGGACCTACTGTCACAAGACAAAGGAACTCTCCTACATCCACAGGTACAGATGTTGTCTGTGAGTCTGTGGGTGATAAACATTTGATTCCTTTCAGACACCACTACTCAGAGGACGTGATTTCAGTCCTAAGGGAGGCAAGGAAACCTACCACCAGAAAATCTTTCCTGGCTAAATGGGAAAGATTTGCAAAATCGTGTCTGCAAAAGGGCAAGGGACCCCAGCTCCGCTGAGGTTCCCTTGATTCTAAACTACTCGTTAATTGATAAAAAAATTGCCTTTCTTATTCTTCTGTAAAAGTTCATCTCTCAGCCATATCAGCCTGCCTGTCCCAGGAAACCCCCCTTGCTGGACAGGCTCAACGTAAAGCTCTTCCTTAAAAATGGTCTTGCACATGAGACCACCTAGGAAACATATCCCGCCACCTTGGGACCTTAACTACATCTCGGAGAAATTAACCTAGCATCCCTTTGAACCTGCCGGTCCTTCCTCCTTACAAATGTGTACATGGAAGACTGTCCTTCTGGTGGCTATCACTTCAGTCAGAACTGCTGGCTGTAATGGCCTGTCCCCCTACACCATCTTCCACAAAGACAGGGTGTCCTTGCAAACCAACCCCTCCTTTATGCCTAAAGTGGTCAATGATCTCTCTTCTAACAAATCCATTCATCGGCCCACCTTTTTTCCCTCACCCACTAATGAAGGGGGGAGGATACTGCATTCCCTGGATGTGTGCAGATAGCTTGGATTCTACCTGGACAAGACCAAGTCCATCAGAAAGACTAACCAGCTCTTTGTCTCCTTCCACCCCAGAGCCCTGGGCAAGGCAGTCGCCAAGCAAACCATTGCATGCTGGATCAGGAAAGCTACTTGCTTCTGCTACTCTCACCATGGAAAAGAACCCCTAGTGGGAATTGAGGCCCATTCCACTAGAGCTGTGGCTACCTCAAGGGACTTCATGAAATGCCTAGACGCAGCATCTATTTTGGAAGCAGCCACCTGGGCCACTGGCCACACCTTCACCAAGCATTACAAACTGGACCAAGTTTCCAGAGATAGAACAGGATTCGCCAGGGCAATCCTGCAGGGTCTTGTAGAACACTCTTCATCTACTACCACTCTCTCATCCTCTTAAGCTGTGGTACGCTCCCACACCTAGAATATTGCAACATGGGAATAAAAGGACATAGTTGTTTAAAATCTTACCTTAACCATAGATGTCCTTCTCTTCCATGTTGCAGTATTCCTTCCCACCCACCAGTCCCCCCTAGTCTTATACCTTCCTGTACTACCTACATTTCAGTAGGTCTCCAAGTTACACACCTGTAAACAAACGGCACTCCTCCTGCTGGGCCTTATTCACTGCCTGCTGGCCTTCAGGTTCCTGAGGATTGTGCATGCAGATGTCACATTTAAGGCCCCTTGGTTTATGACCCTACGTGTGACGTCCCACGCACACTACAGCAGCCAAGCTGAAGCCTTTGTATAGAAGCTTACATACGAGTCGCCTGAGGGCAGGAAATCCCACACCTAGAATACTGCAACATGGAAGAGAAGGACATCTATGGTTATAGTAAGATTTTACACAACTATTCTTTCAAGAGTAAGCACTTAGACTCCCCTTTGGAGTCATTGACAAGAAGACACTGGGGATGCCCTTCCCCTTCGTCAATCTCCACCTGACAACATCTCCTTTGGAGATATTTTGGAAATACTGAAACAAAAGGGTGGCTGGTCATCCCAACCCCCTTCTGAGGAGTCTGTGTTTCTGGAGGCCTTCGGGATAGACCCATCTATGTCCTGGGTAATCCCAGCAGCGTACAAAACTCATTGATCTGGTTGCCTCCTTGGCATGGAAGGAGCCAGACACCATGGAGCCCATTCCCAAGCATGCAGACAAATACCTCATTCCCCCTAGTGACCATCCATACTGGAGTAAAGGCATACCACTTGATGCCATTGTGGTGTTGGCAGCCACTAAGAAAGAGCTAGCCGGGAAGTGCTCTACTGTACTTCCCCTGAATAAAGTGTCTCGGGCTTAGGACAGGCAAGGGAAGGTTGTGTACAGGGCATTCAATTATTTGGCACACTTTGTGTCTCCTGAGGGATCTGGTCAAGGAACTTGCTAACTCTCTGGCATAGTCCTTCTCAGAGGAGGACCTCAAGAAGATATCTCCCCAATTGGCCACTATGTCAACAATTGCTAATTCCTTGATGAGGTTAGTTTTTCGCACTGCAGAAGGAACCTCTCAAGCAGCCGGCATAGGCATAGTCCTTAGAAGACATGCCTGGATGAGGCTTTGCGGGTTTGTGGACCCCTTTAAGGCGATTCCTCCTTGTTTGGACCTTCAGTTAAAGAAACTTTTACCCGCAGCAAGTAGGTTAGAAAGACCTTATTTTATCTGTCATAGGAATCACCCCCCCCCCCCCCCATGGTCCTCCTTATATAAACCAGTGGAGTGGGAAGATATGGTTTTGAAAGTCCCAAGGATCTTTCCTGGAATCTCAGTATGAACTTTCTTCTAGAGGCAGAGGATTTAATAGCAGGTGCCACCCCAGAGGGAGAGAAGGTTTACAGAACCCGGGTGGCAGCGAACCTTTCTCTGAGAGAACCTACCAGCGCTCCTAAAGTGCTGCCCAACTGGCCTACTCTGAAGGCATTCGGGGGCAGACTATCATTACACTCAGATGCCTGGGTAAATATAACAGATGACAACTTTGGTGTTGAACATAATTTCCGGAAGATACTATATTCGTTTTTCCCTTCTACCTCCCAGTCACAGCAGATGGTATCTCCCCAGTGTGCCAGCCAGCCAGAGGAAGAATGCCATCCTAGAGGTTTAGAAACTTGTAGAAAAAAATGGTTGAGGAGGTCCCAACCAAACAATGATGCGGAACTTACTTGTGCTTCTTTTTGGTGCAAAAGAAAACAGGGGACCTTGAACAGATCTTAAGTTTAAGCAGTCTGAATTTATTTTGCAGATATCGAAATTCCACATGGTTATGGTGTAGTCCATACTGCCGCTACTATGCAAGGACAATTAGATGTGCTCTCTAGATTTCCAGGATGCATACTGTCATATCAAAATAGACAGGCGCTCCAGGAAACACCTGTGCTTCTGGCTGGCAGATGGTCATTACCAATTCAGAGCACTGCCCTTTGGTCTCCCCCACCCCCGGGTGTTCACCAAATGTATGGTAGTGGTTGCAGCCCACCTTCGACTGCAAGGTTTCCACTTGTTTCCATACATAAACAATTGGCTCCTGACTGCACCCACAGGGCATCAACTACTTCGGGACATCCAGTTTTTTCTTACAAGTCTTCAGTTGCCTGGGAATTGCAGTGATTTTGACAAAGTCAAAGATGCCCCCTGTACAGGACATAGAGTTTGTGGTGACACAATTGAACACTCATGCAAATAGCTGCCCTACTTCCTCAACAAATAGTATCATTGAGACAACAGGTACAGCTGTTACTGGATACCCCAAACCCACTGGCTCAGTTGGTTTTGAAGGCCTTAGAATCTGTGTTAGCTGCCATTCTTTTGGTACCATTGGCAAGATTTTTCATGCAAGTTCTGCAGTGGACCCTAGTAGTCCAGTGGTCTATTCTGTATCATCCATTGTTGGCTCCCATCTGCAAGCATCTTCTACAATCATGGATGGATGCTTACAAATTACGTCCGTCTCAGCATGCCTTTTACTATTCCCCCCCCATCTGTGGCCACAGTGATCACGGACGCTTCCCTGTTGGGTTGGAGGGGTATTATCATGGAAGATTGGTCCAAGCTACGTGGTATACAACAGAGACCAAATTGCTCATAAATGTCCTGGAGATGGGAGCAGTCCTTTTGTTGCAAGCCTTTCACAATTGCCTCCCTCTGGGAGCAATTGCAATTCCAACAGACATGTCGGTTGTTTGGTATATCAACAAGTAGGGGGAAACCCACGCATACCATTGTGCAGGGAAGCCATGAGAATTTAGGAATGGGTAATCTCTTCAAAACTCCTTTTTCACTGCAATGCACATTCCAGGGGAGTCTGTTGTTCTGGCGGACAGACTGCACAGATCGATCTAGAGTCCACACGGGTAGTCCCTGAATTAATCAGTAGCAAATAAGATATTCAGCCATTGGGGCCAACCTTGCTGTGACCTCTTTGCCTCTCCCCTGAACAACAAGTTTAGCAAAATCCCCTCACTGGGGGAGTCATACAGGGATGCTGTAGTCCACCATTGGTCTCCTGTATGCTTATACTCAGACCCCCCCCCCCCCCCAGTCTTACAGAAAGCCAGCATGTTGGAGTACTCTGATCCTCATTATCCTCTTCTGGCCTCATCAGTTATTGTTCTTCTTGTGGTATCTCAGCAAGTATCCTCTAGGGACACTGGATCTCAGGCAGGATCTGATTTCCCATCTGTTGGAACTTCATACCCCCAATCTCTGATCCTTAAGACTAACCACTTGGTGTCTCCACTTCCAATGATTCTGTGAAAGTCCAGGATAGCCTCCCCAGTTACTGATTATACTTGATTCTCAGAGGCCTTCTACCAAAAAAGTATATAATAGTAACTGGAAGAGAGTTTCCATTTGGGCACTGGAACGGAGTATTGATCCCTTTTCTGCCTCTATTTCAGATATTCTTATGTTTCTCAGTTTACTTTTTCAACATGGGGCTAATTTTTCCATCATAAAGTTACAACTAGCAGCTGTTGTGAATTTTCATGTAGGGAAAGGCAATCATCTTTTGTCTTCCTTCTCAACATTAAGGTTATATAGGGCTTTCATGAGAGGAGTTTTTCAACTTAGACCTCCAATAAAAGATCCGTCTCCTCCTTGGGATCTCACTTTTGTGCTCCAAGGCCTTACTCAGATTGTTGAAGCCCTGAAGTTCATGTGATACAAAATTTTTGTCTTGGAAAACTATTTTCCTAGTGGTCATTACTTCAGCAAAAAAGTATCGGAACTACAAGCTTTATCTTCCCAGCCACCTTACATTACCTTTTTCAAAGATAGTCTCCCTTAGAATGAATCCATCCTTTATGCTTAAAGTTGCTACAGAAACAAATATTAACCAAGCCATTCATTTGCCTGTATTCTTAAATCACTCCAGTAAGGGCGAATATATACTGCATTTACTGGATGTGCATAGACAGTTGAGTTTCTATCTGCGTAGGACGAAATCTCATAGAAAATCTGTGCAATTGTCTCTCTTTCACCAAATAGATTAGATCAGGCTGTATCCAAAATTACCGTAGCAAAATGGATTACTGATTGTATTTCTACTGTCTTCTCTTGGAATGGCATGCAATTCCCTGTCCCACTAGAGCTCATTCCACCAAATCCATATCTACCTCATCTGCTTTTTCAGCTAAAATCCGTATTGACAAAATGTGTGCAGCAGCAACTTGGTCTAGGTCTCATACGTTTGTCTATAATTATAAGTCGGACATTATTTCTAGAAACAGAGCATCCTTTGGCTCTGCTGTGCTCAGACATATTCCTCCTTGAGGGCCACCCAGGGTTTATGTAGCTGGGGACTCTGACCCAGTAGTGAGGCAGAATGAAATGGACAACATCAGATTAGAAGTTATGTACTTAACATAACTTGGCATATGTGTTGTCCAATTTCATTCTGCCTCACATACCCCCCCCCCCCTCCAGCCATTCCCCCAGCCTGAACAGCTGAGAGAGATTGAGAGGATATGTGAACCCATACGTTCTTAGTTTAAGCTCCAATGTGTTTGTGTATTTTTGCTCCTATTGGTATACGTCTGGATTATCATTGATAGGGCAGCAAACTCAATTTGAGGGGTTAGAGGAGAAGTGGAGCATTATGGGAGAGGGAGGAGCTTGAGGCTTGGATTGTAAGTCTTGAGAAGAGTCGGATCCGTAGACCCAGTAGTGAGGCAGAATGAAAATGGACAACACAGATGCCAAGTTATGGTAAGTAAATAATTTATATTAATAGAAAATCAAAATCTATTCCAACTGAAGTACCGAATATTGTAAAGAGATAAAAGAAATAGAGGTGGAATCTTTTAAAAAAGGGAAGGAGCAAGTTATATAGCAGAAGAGTTGACTTTGTGGGAGCAATACATGCAGCATAATGTACAGGAGTAGTGATGTTTAATGAAATGCAGGAATTGAGCAACATGTATAATGTTGGAGTGAATATTTTTTTAAACAAGAAACATCTGTATTAAGCCATCACTTATGACATAGGCATTCATGCATTTATGTAAATGAAAATAAACCACACTGACACAATCCTAGTTGCAAGCATTTTACATCGCAAACCATACTGATACACTCCCAGTTGCCAGCATTATACATCACTTATAACCTTCTCAGTCATTTTCAGTCAAATGTTACATAGCTCGTTTAAGTCCTGCCTTCTTTTACACCTCATTCTTCCCCTATATGTATCGACATCCTATTTATATGCTGCTGTATCCGTAATATAAAGGAGTCTGCCACTGGTCGACTCGCATATGTCCGACCATTTTACAAGAGATCGATACTACTGCGAAGGTGCTTGTGATGTCCCTTGTCTCTCTCTCTGCTGATGGTCATAAACAGATGGGTACAAAACAGATGTCAGCACGCACCTACCTCAGAACATTTCTGATGCCTGTGTGACTGCCATCTCCGGTTGTCGCTAGTTTGTAAAAGTGACCTCATGTTATCTGATTTAAGTACCCCATAGGGGTTTTTCACTATTTTTTGCTACTGTTTTGGGTTTTCCTGTCCGGTAGAAAGGGCAAGTGTAGTTGTGGAAGGCAGATTCCACATAAAGACTCACATGAGCTTTCCCTGTTTTGTTTAGGCCAAGAACACGACTACACTTATTGTGAAATGTCAGGCCTTCGTCCCCAAAACCCTAAGGAGAGTTGTCTTGCACCTTTAAAACTTAGA
This sequence comes from Protopterus annectens, assembly GCF_019279795.1. Taxonomy (NCBI): domain Eukaryota; kingdom Metazoa; phylum Chordata; order Ceratodontiformes; family Protopteridae; genus Protopterus; species Protopterus annectens. The sequence continues at coordinate 393,251,668 of NC_056751.1, forward strand.
GAACCAGCAAATGAAACATCTGACCAAAGTAATGTATCCAACATTGGATACCTCGGATGAGCCACCCATTAAAAAGGCCATAAAATTGTGGCCTGAACCAACTGCTGTGCTTCGTATTCCAGCTGTACCTTTCAAGGCTGGTGAAGGCCCAGAGTCCAAGCCGCAATCTTCGGATCTTCCTTTGGAGGGTACCCAAGAGGAGGCTGTCAGAGAAGCCACTGGCACGTCTCAGAGGGAATCATAGGTGTCCGATTTGGGTGCAGGTGGGGAACCTGGGGACATTTCTTAGGGCCTGAGTTGTTGTTGATGTTGTGGAGTGTCGCCCGCCATCCATCCCTGCATTGCATCTCTGACATGTTGGCGTTGGATACCTACAAAAAAGCAGCAAAAGACTAAGCATATTGCTCCTTCTCTGACGCCTGCACCCTCCGACCAGGCCACCTGACTGGCAAGTCTTTATTCAAGGCCTTCTAAACGCATTCCTTGCCTTATGCTAAGCCTCTGCTCCAGTCCAGGCCCCTACTATGTCTATCCCTAAGGGTAAACTTGTTAGTGATGTTTCCACTGCAGAAGAGGATTCATCAGGAGATGAATCCTTTACTTACACTTCACAAAACGCTTCCCCAGAGGAAGAGTCCAATGGCAAAGATTCCCCAAGGGAAGACATTCCCTTTGGCAAAACTGTTGTACAGATTGTACGGATGAAAGACTTGCAAGTGGGCCTGCAGCCAAGTTCACTGAGACTCAAGATGTATTTTGACCTTTTACAAATAGTCCCCTAACCCATCTACAGTCCCTCTAGTGCATCCTGCCTTCTTGAATGCTTTCCTGGCTGCTTCAAAGAATCCAGATTCCCAACCTTTGGCACCCAGACAGGTTTTACAAAGTCCTTGAGGATGCTAATTTTTTTTTCAAGGCTCCTTCTGCAGACCCTTCCCTCATTTCTGTGGCTGCAGATAAAACCTTCAAACTACTCCCTTCCACCTCCCTCCTTCCCTCTGACAAGGAGATCAGATTAATGTGGCACCTAGGCAAAAAAAGTGCACATCTGCAACTTTAGCAGTGAGAGCCATGGCCAAATACTCACTGACTCTTCTTTCTGATGTGGCTGAACAATTGGGTGACCTCCCTGACTTCCCGGCCAAGGCAAAAATCTCTAGTATTTTGAATTCCTGCACTCAAGTAACTAAGCACTCTATCAAGTGCAGTTATGATGCCGTTAGAGGCCTCATCTAGAGCTGCTGCCTCAGGGTCTGTCATCAGGAGATATTCCTGGTTCAGGTTACAGCCTCTTCTTGATGACATTAAGTCTAAACTCATGGATGCTCCCTTTCACAACAAAGCTTTGTTTGGCTCAGCAGCTGCTGAACTTTTCTAGGCCTTTCAGGAGAAGGGTAAGGAGCTGCAGGATCTGAGACGCATTTTTGTCTCTCTGGTTCCACGCTTTCAAAGGAACTATCCGGCCAAAGCCTCCTTTTGTGAGTAGGCCTGGCAGAGACAAATGCCTCCCAAAGGCAAAAAAAAAAAATATATATATATATATATATATATATATATATATAGGAAATAGACTTCCTCTAGGTGTGCTTCCTCTACTCCTGTTCCCCAACAGCCCTTTCACGCCAAGTGTGGTAGCTTGTGGCTAGCAGGCATTGAATCCAGACACCGCTCTCTCCATGCATCTCTCTGTTCTTTCTTGCTTGGAAGCAGGTCACCCCGGACTCTTGGGTCCTTTCGATCATAAAACAGGAGATACTTCATGGTATGGAAAACCAGACCTATCCTCAAGGGCATTCCACAGCTACCCTTGAGATCAACTGGCCTCATTCCCTCCTGTTCTGCAGGAACTCCTCGCTCAAGGCACAATTCAAGAGGTACCGCCTCATGTAAGAGGAAAGGGATTTTACTCGAGGCCGTTGCTGGTTCCCAGAAAAGAAGGTACCCTGGAGACCAGTCTTGGATTTGTCCCATCTCAACACCTTCCTCCAGGTACCCTCCTTTCATATTCTCACTCTACCTACCCTTCTTGCCCTGATCCTTCCTGGTATCCTTAGATATAAAGGACACATACTTACACATCCTAATCCACCCCCTCTTCAGGAAATTCTTCCACTTCTCAGTGGGTTCTGCACATTTTTAATTCTGTGCTTTGTCATTTGGTCTCTCTGCGGTCCCTAGAGTGTTCACAAAGTTCATAACATGTGTCACTGCCTTTGCCAGAACAAAGGGGATCCAACTCTTCCCTTATCTGGACGATATCCTAATGTAGGCCCTATCGGTTCAATTGGTCTTACACCTAGATTTTGCTTTTTCCTTCCTGAAATGTCTGGGGTTCACCATAAACCTCAAACAATCATCCCTGATTCCCTCACAAGATCATGTGTTCCTGGGATGCAGGATCGTAACAGAGAAAATGATGGCCTATCTTCCCCCAGAAAAACCGTCACTCTTTATTTTGAGGAATTCCTCCCTCTCAAAGCCCTGTCAGCCCGAGAGTTTCTCAGGCTCCTGGGATTTATGGCCTCTATCATCCCCATGGTACCCCTTGCAAAGCTTCACATGAGGAAATTCCATTGGTACTTGAGAACAGTCTGGAAACAACACCTGCACCCCCTGGAGTTCATGGTTCCCATGCTCTCATGACTTTCCAGGGAATTGAATTGGTAGGTAGCCCAGATAAAGGCCTACCCAGGCCTACCCCTGCCCCCCAATCAGGACCTGTTCACAGATGTTTCAGATACAGGTTGGAGGCAACCCTAGGAGAATGTAAAGTGTGGAACTCATGGACCCTGTCCCAACACAGAGAACACATCAATATCAAGGAGATGAGAGCCCTTCATATTAGCCCTCCAAAATTTCAAGGATCGCCACCTGCCAGGCATACTGAGGTGGTAAACAGACGCACTCTGCTGTGGTACATCAATAAACGGGGTGACAAGGTCTTACCTCCTGTGCAAGTTGGCTCTACAGGCATGGGAAATCACCCTAGAGAGATAAGTCAACATCCTAGCCGTATGCATACCTTTAGCAGAGAATGAGATGGCAGATACTCTAAGCAGGGCTATGACACAATCACACGAATGGATGCTAAACAGGGATGTGTTGCTGGACCTAGTCCATCGATGGGGTGTTTCAGATGTGAATATGTTTGCCTCCCCATGAACAGAGCTTCCAACCTTCTCCTCCAGGGTACCACATCCCAAAGCATGGAGGGTGGATGCTCTTTTATTCCCTTTGAAGAGGATGTACGCTTATGCATTCCCCCACTTCCCACTCATACAAAAAGTTCTGCTGAAAATTCAGAAAGAACAATCACTGATCTTGTTGGTGACCGCTATTGGCAAAGGCAGCACTGGTTCCCCCAATAACACCGTCTTGCTAAGGACAGTCACCACAGGTTACCCCACCGGATGGATCTGGTTACACAGGAGAAGGGAACACTCAAGTACCCTTAACTGTCCACACTGAACCTTACATTGTGGGTGATAGGGCATTGATTGCCTTCAGACACCTGTACACAGAGGACGTGCTTCAGATTCTGCAGGAGGCCAGAAAATTATATCCATCTTAGTGGAAGAGGTTTTCCTGTTGGTGTAAAAAACAAAAGTTACAACCACTGGCAGTAGAACCTCCAGTGGTTTTGTCCTACCTGTGTGAATTGAAGTCTGGCCTGTCTTATTCTTCAGTTAAGACCTACTTATCTGTCATCTTAGCATGCCTTCCACTCACCCCACTGCTGGCTTCTCAGCTTGAAGTTGAGCTATTTTTGAAGGGGCTTCTGCACCTGAGACCCCTAAGGAAACCCATTCCTCCTCTTCCTCGGGATTTAAACTTTGTTCTGGAAACGTTGACACTTCACCTTTTGAGCCAGCCAGAAACTGTTCTCTCCAATACTGTACATGGAAAACTATACTCTTGGTGGCCATTACTTCGGCCAGAAGGGTTTCTGAGGTGCAAGCCCTCATGGCCTCGCATCCTTCTAGAGTATTTCATAAGAGCAGGATTTGTTTATGTACAAACCCATCCTTCATGCCCAGAGTGGTCAATGAACTTTACTTGAATCAGGCCATTAACCTTCCAACCTTCTTCCCTTCACCCCAAAACCCTGCTGAAAGGATCCTACACTCCTTGGATGTGCAAAGACAACTCCGATACTATTTGGCTAAGACCAGATCATCCATAAATCTGACAGGCTCTTTGTCTCCTACCACCAAAGAGACCTGGACCACCCTGTTTCCAAGCAAACCTTATCCTCTTGGATTTCTAAAACCCATCTCCTTTTGCTATACAGTCCATGGCAAAAGGCTACCCTTCCCAGTAAAGGCACACTCCACTAGGGTAGTGTACTCCTCTGGGGCTTTCTTTAAGGGTTTGGATACAGCTGCCATTTTAGAAGCAGCTGCATGGTCCTCTGTCTATACCTTCACCAAGCACTATAAGTTGGATATCATTTCAAGGGCCAGAGCAGGTTTTGCCAGAGCCATGCTTCATGGCTTTGTGGAAAATGCTTCTCTTCTTCCCCCCAAAATTTTAACAGGAGCTTTTGTAGTCTTCCTTGTGTTAATGAATACAGCAGCATATGAATAGAAGGACATAGTATTGTTGTGTACAATCTTACCATAGCTTCAGTTGTCCTTCTCTTCTATATGCTGCTATATAGTTTCTCACCCTACCTTCCCCCTGACACTTGCCTGACTCCTGAGTACCCACTGTGTAGTCGCTGATTCCAGCGGCATACAGATGTTCATCGTGCATACAGCTGCAGTCATAACAGATGGGTTTTCCTGCCGTCAGGCGGGTCCTCGGTCGGCCGAATTCCAAAGTCTAGGTCCGGCGTCGGATGTCGTCGCTTCTTCCCTGACGTCAGTGCGACAGGGGTATAAAAGAACCAGCCGATGCCATTTTCTTCAGTCTTTCTTGCCGCGCGGTGCCCGAAGCAGAAGCAGTTCGCAAGTGCCGGTCGGCCAGCTCCTGAGATTACGAATATTTTTCAACCGAAGACTTCTTGAAAGCTAAGTACCCCGTTGGGGAAACTTTTCTTGCATCAGACCGATGTCAGATGAAGTTAATTGCATTTCATGTGGGAAGCAAACACCGCATAAGGATTTCCATTCCCTCTGTATTCCTTGCTTAGGCCCAGACCACGACGTCTCGGCCTGTCGTTTTTGTGCTACATTCAACAGACACACTAAGCGTCGGGCAGAGTTCGCCCAACACTACTTTGGCAAAAAGTTTAATTACAACATGTCGGATACTCCGACCCCAGTTTTGATTAAACGACGCAAAGATAAGGACCGACATACGAGGTCCGCGACTACTACCGACACCACGCTAAAGCCGGCTACAGGTGCTCCGGTTCTCAGCGAGGCGCCTACGCAGCCCCTGACTACCGATGACACTTCATTAGCGGTGTCTTCTGTGCCTGAGGTCGCAGGCTCTTCGGCCCACACCCCGACTACAGATACCGAAGCCACTCTTGGCGGGGAAACTCAGAGTTCAGACAGGCCTGCTACCTCTCAAGGTGTCTTCAGGCCGCCGCCTTTTTTTTCCATTAAGGCTTACACTAAATCTAAAGCAGCCATGCATTCTAAAAGACGAGCTCCACAGGGTTCCTCTCAAGGCCCCATGCCTAAAAAGCAGATGCTCAAAATGGCTGAGGATTTGATTACTCTTATCAGGGGTTCTCAACCCCCCCCCCCCTCGGACAAAAGGCCCAGAGTGGAGGAAGATTACCCTTCCTCGGACCAGGCCTCCATTACTTCAGAACATTCTGAGGACCAGGAACATTCTTATTCCCCTTTCGAAGATTCTGATGCAGAGAAGTCCATTCCCTCTGTCTCCCCCCCTGAGGATTACTCTCTTGGGGAAACCTTGCATACCTTGAGGGAACACTTCCACTGGGAAGGCCAAGAGTACTCAGACTCCAAGAAAAGGCTCAGGGATTTCCTCTTGCTCCCTCAGCACAGGCCTCTGGCTATACCTCCTATCTTAGACATACTAGATGATGTGTATTCAGAGGCCAGCCTTAACCCAGATTCTTTACCTCCAGCTCCAGTCAAGCCTGACAGGTATTACCGGGTTCCTGATTCACACCAATTCCTATACAAAAGTCATGCAGCTGACCCCAGAAACCATTTCACAGGGTCCCAAGAGAATTAAGGCCTCCACTGCCAAAAATCCATTACCTTCAGAGAGAGATTCCAGAGCTTTAGAAAGGTGGGGGAAAAAGGTATACACCTCGGCCACCTTAACCATGAGGGCATTAAACTGACAGTTCCATATGTTAAAGTATCAACAGTTTTTGTTATCTCAGTTGAAAAGCAAAATGTCACAACCTGAACAACCAGACTTGAAGGAGTTGCAGGATTTGTTGCATAGTGCAGAGCAAGTGGGTAAAGATACCTTGCAATGTGATTTTGATGCTTTAGAGGCCTCATGTAGCTGCTGTTACAGGATCAGTCATACGTAGACATGCTTGGCTCAAAGAGCAAACTTTACCAGATCATGTCGAAGCTAAATTACTAGATGCACCTCTTCAAAAAGATGTATTGTTTGGTGTTAAAGCTGAGGAGGTATTAAAGAAAATGGAGGAAAAGGCAAAAGCCATGCAAACAGTGAAAGATTTCCTACAGGTACAGCCCCAATGCTTCAGTAGAAATTGGCCTTCAAAAAATTGGTCCTTTCCAGCCACGGACAGACCTCAAAGAGGTAGATACAGGTGCCTGAGGGGTAGAGGGCAATCTCAAGGATCATTTAGAGGCAGACAATGGCAAACACCTACACCTAGAGGGGGTGAGGATAGTTCACAGCCATTCAGGAAGCAGACCCAATGACTTACCCCTTTGCATGCCAAGCAAGGCTCAAATGGCAGCACCTTTAGGCGGAAAACTGGCATTTTCGAAAAATTGGCATATTGTCACAAAAGACAAATGGATCCTGGACATTATAGACAGAGGCTACAGATTCCACTTTCACACCCTTCCAAAAATGAGAGGCATGCCAAACCTGCCACACAATCAAAGGGCAGAGGCACAAAAACAAATTTCAGATCTCATGGACATGAAAGCTATTCAAAAAGTACCTGCACAAGAACAGGGTCAAGGTTTTTATTCCAGACTATTCCTGGTACCAAGGAAGGGCAAAGATTGGAGACCTATTTTGGACCTATCCATCCTAAACACATATTTACTCGTACCAAAGTTCAAGATGCTCACATTACAGCAGCTTCTTCCCATGCTGGGCAAGGAGTCTTGGCTGGTAACATTGGACCTCAAGGAGGCATACCTGCATGTCCCAATCGGACAAGATTGCAGAAGATACCTCAGATTTCTTGCAGATTCATCCCATTATCAATTCTCTGCATTGCCCTTTGGCTTATCTACTGCGCCCAGAGTGTTCACGAAATGCCTGGCATCAGTAATTGCCTTCTGCAGACTGCAAGGGATACAAATATACCCATATTTGGACGACTGCCTGATCCAAGCCGACAGCAAACACACTCTTCTGAAACACCTGGCTTTTGTAATAATGTTGAAATCTCTGGGATACACAGTCAACAAAAAGAAGTCAAGACTAATACCCTCTCAAACAATAATTTTCCTGGGTGCCAGCTTGGATACAAACACCCAGATGGCCTACCTCACGCCAGAGAAACAAGGGCAATTAACTCAATACTTCAGAAAACTGGCAGCCTTCACCAGGCTGACTGCAAGGAAAATCCTTCAGGCTCTGGGATTCATGGCATCTTGCATCCTGCTAATCCCATGTGCAAAGCTGCATATGAGGAAACTTCAATGGTACCTAAAAAACTTATGGTCTCAACACAGCCACAGTTTGGAAACAGTCATACCACTGATTCCATGTCTTCAAAAGGAATTTCTGTGGTGGGCTCAAGCATGCCAAAGAAACATAGGTCAAAGAAACATAGGTCTCCCATTCTGCAAGCCTCAAGCAAATCAAGTCATCACAACAGACGCCTCGTACTACGCCTGGGGGGCGCACATGACAGATAGGTGCATTCAGGGCGCAAATGGTCACAAAAAGAAAAGCACCTACACATCACTCAAAAGGAAATGCTAGCAGTAATAAATGCTATTATGGCTTTCAAAAACCTACTGTATCCAGGCCAGCTATTGATAAAGACAGACAACACCACAGTGATGTGGTAGATAAACAAACCGGGAGGAACCCATTCATACCCCCTATGCAGGCTAGCAATGTCTCTTTGGAACATGGCTCTGGATTACAAATCCAACTTCAAGCACAGTTCCTGCCAGGCAAGGAAAACACGCTGGCAGACAATCTGAGCAGAAATATGACAGATCCACACGAATGGAAGTTGCATCCTCAAGTTTGTACAATGATAATTCAAACATGGGGAAGGCCAGATATAGATCTCTTTGCCACCCACAGGAATTACCAATTGACAAAATTCTGCTCAAGGACCTTTCATCTACAGGCCTGGAAAGTGGACGCACTCTTTCAGTTGGACAACAATGACGGTTTATGCCTTTCCACCTCTTCCACTGCTGCCCAAAGTTCTATTAAAAGCCAGAGCAGACAGACCAAAGATGATTCTCATTGCTCCAGACTGGCCAAGACAACACTGGTACCCACTCCTGAGGAGCCTGACGCATTCCCCACCATGGATCCTGCCTCTAATGCCTCTTCTACTGACTCAGCACAACTTCAAAACTCTTCACAGTTTGAAAACACTCAGTCTAGCCACATGGAGGATTCCTTAAATTCACAGCAGACCCTACTCTCCAAGGAGGTGCAGGATGTCATTTTGGAGGCCAGAAGGCCTTCTACTAGAAAAGCCTACTCCGCAAAATGGAAACGGTTTTGTGTCTGGAATCAGAAAAAGGGTCAGAATCCTGAAATACTGAATTTACCCCAAATACTACAGTACCTAGCCGAGCTGCTAAGCAGTGGACTTTCATTCTCCTCCATCAAAATCCATGCCTCAGCCAATTTTGCAGAGTACAACACTGATCCTCCTTTATTCTCTCACCCTCTCTTAAGACAGTTCTTCAGAGGGGCTAAGAATATAAAACCCCCAAGGAAACAAACAGTACCGGCTTGGGACCTCCAATTTCATTCTAGAAAAACTAACCCTGCCTCCTTTTGAGCCAGCTGCTTCAACAGATCTGCAATATTTGTCATGGAAAACAGCCTTCCTTCTAGCTATCACCTCAGCACGCAGGGTTTCGGAACTACAAGCCCTCATGGCTGTGAAGCTTTTCATCATTTTCCATCAGGACAGAGTTTCCTTACGAACCAATCCTTCATTTATGCCAAAGGTGGTAGTATCCAGGGTAGCCTTGAATCAGGCTATCCACTTAACTACCTTTTACACTAATCCACAAAACAAAGGGGAGAGACTACTACATTCCTTGGACATTCACAGACAGCTCTGTTATTATTTGGACAGAACAAAGCCTTTCAGAAAATCAGAGCAACTCTTGGTGTCCTATGCTACAGGTGCTCAAGGGAAGCCTATTTCCAAACAGACAATCTCAAAATGGATAGCCCACTGCATACGCTTTTGTTACTCTCTTCATGGTAAAACTGTACCTACAGGCATCAGATCTCACTCCACAAGGGCCACAGCTACCTCTACAGAGTTCCTCAGGGGGGTTCCTACCAAAGATATTTTGGAAGCAGCCACTTGGGGTTCTGTACATACTTTCTCCAAGCGCTATCACCTACCTTTATACTCCAAAACTAGAGCGGGCTTTGCCACTGCTGTCTTGCAGGGCATCCTGGCTCCTCCTAGTTCCACTTAGTGCCTACCATCCCTTTATTAGCTTTGGGATTCTACCCATCTGTTATGACTGCAGCTGGATGCACGATGAACATAGTACAGTTTTGTACCTACCATAAATGTAGATGTTCGAGTGCTAAAACAGCTGCAGTCCAGGTTTCCCTCCCTCCCTCCTTCCCCTCTTGGGACAGGCCTTTTGGCTAACACCTCCTCATACAACCTCATTGGGCTATTCTTTTATGGTGTATTTGCTTGCAACTACTGTTTTTTTGATTATATTGCATTTGCATTATTACATAAATTTATGTTTTGCCTTCCTTCTGGGGGCACCTGACATCTGGGGCAAAAAAAACTGAAGAAAATGGCGTCGGCTGGTTCTTTTATACCCCTGTCGCACTGACATCAGGAAAGAAGCAACGACATCTGACGCCGGACCTAGACTTTAGAATTCGGCCGACCAAGGACCCGCCTGATGGCAGGAAAACCCATCTGTTATGACTGCAGCTGTATTAGCACTCGAACATCTACATTTATTTTGGGTACAAAACTGTACTTTCTGAGGTAGGTGCATGCTGACATCTGTTTTGTACCCAATGTCTGTTTGACTGATGTCCACAGAGAGAGAGAGACACGGGACGTCACATGCACTTTCGCAGTAGCATCTATCTTTTGTAAAATGGCCAGACGTATGCGAGTCGACCAGAGGCAGACTCCCTTATGTTATGGATACAGCAGCATATAGAGGAGAAGGACATATAAAGTTATGGTACGATTTTACACAACAGTACTTTCCCACAGTTCTCATTTTTTCATATGTAGTTTGGTCCTACCCTTTTTTTAAGATTTCAGTTCCAGTTTTATCTCTATTTTTGTATTCATTATTTCTAGTATAGCTGGTTTATATTTTGATTTCCATTTTCTAGTAATTGCTTTTTTGTTAGCTGCTATAAATTAGACACAGCAAGACCTTGGCATGTCTAGCCAATTCTGATTCTCTATCTTAGCTCAGAAAAGTCATCGCCATCATCATACCAATCTGCCCACCTAGTATCTGCAACAGTGCATCCCACAGGGAATCCTTAGTCTGCCAACTCACCACACTTCCAGAAAATGTGTTCCCAATTACCTTTTTCTTCCCAGCAAACCTCCAACTTTTGCTGTCTACATGAAGAATAATTCTCTGGAGTCTACATGGGGTATAAAAATATCTATGTAAACATTTCCAAGCAGAAATTCTAAATCATCTAGATTTTTGTTGTATAGTTGGTCAACATTCATATATCCTGCCATTGTTTATTTGTGAATTGTTTATCCAGTCTCTCTTCCCAATCCTTTCTCACCTCCTCTGATTGATTCTTATAGTTATCATGCAGTGTTTTGTATGGTCGTCTTATTCCCTTTTTAATGGCAGCTTCTATTCTAGATTCTATTAAAAACTCTGGCAGCGTGGGTCTTTTGTTTAGGACCCCCCCCCCCAATTTCTTTTTGTTTGCCTGTTCTCTGATATCCTTGATAGGGAAGGCAATGTTTAACCTGCAGTCCAAATACATTTTTGGAGTCTTCCCATTCTGTCATCTTTCCCTCTGTAGTTATTTGCTCCCAGTACTTCAACAGTTTTCTGCAATAAATTCCACCGCCCTCTTGCCTTTTGTCTATACCCCTAGTTGCAGTAATCCCAATCAGCAGAACCTCCTTCCTCCATTCCCATGTTGGCTTAGTTCTTAGGATACTTTCTGCTACTTTATAGATATCATTTTCTGTATTATTGATATTCTTCTTAAAGGCTTGCTTGCAAAATCTCAGTATCTCTTTGTTTGAACGTCCCCCATGTTTAGTCAGCATCCTCCTTTCCAGTTAGAATTCTACTTTTCTGCTTGTGCTGTGTACAGGAGCCTTACCTGTGTAGCTCAGAAATATCCCTTCAGATTGGGTAACTACAATCCACCCTATTCAACTAGAAGAATCCGCTTATCCCACTTGACTCTTAATATCTTCCCCTCCCAGATAGTCTTTCAGCTCTTTATTAATTGCTATCCACAACTTCTTCTCTGGTTGATAACAATTTGCCTGGCCTGCATTTAAAACTAATGGGACTAAAACAATTTTAACTGCTTCTATTTACTGTCTCTGTCCATATGACAAAGCTTCCATTTCTCAGTCTTTGTATCATCTGTCGTTTAGTCTCTTCCCACATATCCTTAGCTGCCGCACCAGAATGATTTTTAATCCACACTCCTAAATACTTCATTTTGTCATGTCCCCATCCGTATGGATATTGCTGAACCAATTCATATGTGGGTACTTGATTTACTGCTATTACCTTTGTTTTACCTTCATTCATTTTGTATCACAAAAAAAATTGAAACTCTCTCAAAATATTCCACAACACTGTAATGTCTCTTTCTGGTATTCTCACCTACAAAATAATACCATGAACAAATAGGCCCAGTTTTTCTTGATTACCTTACCAATGATATCATTGAATTTGAGTCATTTACTTTTTAATAATGGTTCTAAATATAATGTAAATAAAGGGAAGGGAGGACTCCCTTGCCTAGTTCCTCTGCTCAAGCAGAAGTTATCAGAGAGGACCCCACCCAATTTAATTATTGCCTCCAATCTGTCATATATCCTTCTAATCAGCCTTGTAATTTTTTCCAGAAATGCAAAAGCTTCCATTGCCCTGCTCATAAAGTCCCCAGCTTGCTTTGTCAAATGCTTTCTCCACATCAAGACCCACCAACAACAATGGTATTTTCTTAGCTTCTGCTTCCCTCTGGATCATCCATGTTCCGTTAATGTCAAATATTTGCCTCCCCTCCATGTCTATCAATTTTGGCATTACTTTTGCCATTCTTTTAGCCATTATAGACATGAACTCTTTTCATCGTTTAGTATTGAAATGGGCCTGTATGAAGCTGGATCTGATGTCTCTTTACCCTCTAAATATTACAGCTACCACCGCTTTCTTCCAGGATATTGGCACTTCTCTTAGATTACTGTTAAATAAAATCTTCCAGATCTGACATTTTTTCCCCTCCTAGCTTCCAAAGTTCCACCAGAATCCTGTAGATTGGTTTTATGTCACAAATTTTATCTCATCGCCTCCTATCCTAACTGTTGGTAATTGAGCCTCGTCTACCTCTAACCTTGGCATATTTAATTTTTCTGTAAACATGTCCATTTTTATCTTTTCTTGATTTTCATATTTGTCTGCTTTATACATATTTTCACAGAATTTCCAAAATATTTCTAGTACCTCTACAGGATCTCTTGTTACTTCCTTGTATGTTTCCTAAGCTTGGCGACAGCCCTTTCTACTTTCTGTTGCCTAAGTCATTGTGCTAAAAGTTTTTGTGTTCTGGTGTTATCAAAAAACAGTTGCTTAATAGTAGTCTTTCTAAACTCATTATACATTATCGATGTAATCCTTTATTTTCTGCCTAGCCTTTTGCATTTGATCATCTTGTTCTGTCAGAATTCCCCTATTCTGCAGTACTTTAACATTTGTCAGTCCATCTAAATAATTCTTATTTCTTAACCATAGCTCCCTTTCTTTTATTTCCTCCCTTCTTTTAAACTCCACATAAATTTTATACCACTCCCTAGCTATGTATTTTAGAAGTAATTCCCGTCTTCTCAAATAACTCCTGAATAATCTGCACTATCCATTCCTTAAATTACTCTCTTCAGTAGATAAGTGGGAAAGCACCACTGTCTTATTTTTATTTCATTACCGTGTTTTTATTTTAATTATAATTGGTGCATGCTCTGAAAAAGTTATTGGGTGCATATCAACACCTTCAATTAAACGCACATGTTCCTGTCAACTGTTAATTCTGTCTAGCCTAGCTCAGTTTTTATATCTTTGGGCATATGTAAATTCACTCCAAACTCCTGTTAGCGCATTCACAACTTCCATGCCAAATATTTTCATAAATTTCTTCATAAATCTATCCTCCTTTGTTATAATTTCCCTTTTGGACCCCCCAGACACATTTTCACTGCTGCAGATCAAATTCCACTCACCATGTATAAATAATAATCTGATGATGTTAATCTTATTTCCATTCATCACTGATGGGTTTGGTTCTGAGCCCTGTGAACCGAGTCGATCTTTTAGCAAGCTTGTGCCAGCCAAAAACTCTCGAGCTAAGCTTCTACCCAGAATGCCCTTCTCCCTGTTACAACAGATCTTGTTTGCCGCATAGCCTTAAAGCCGCGTTTCAGCCGAGCTCTCAGTCAAGTGGAAACTTATTTGATATTTTTTGTGAAAAACTTTGATATTTTTTTCTTTTAGTGAGCGATTAGTATTTCTAGTGGGGTTTTTTTTGCTGTCAGACCTTGATCTTTTCTTCTTTGCTCTACCAGTTGTGAACTGTCAAGTACCATTGTTGGTAAGGCCTTCCTTCCTTACCCCCTTGTGGTATTCCTTCAATACCATAGCTGGTATTTCTCTCTTCTTTCCTTGCCTGTTAGTGTTTTTTTCAGTAAGACGTTTCTGTTTTACTTAAATATATCTATATAGTTATATGACTGTGGCTTTTTTGAACTGTTTGACTTGCTAGAACAGACTTGTTACATTTTGTCTTTAAAGTGTTTGTGGTGTCTCTGTCAAAATGTTGGATAAGAAAGGTACTTCAGGGTTTAAGCATTGTACTTCATGTAATGGCAAGTTACTTAATAGTGATTGTCGTCACAATGATTGTGTATATTGTTTGGGGGTGCCCCATCTTTTGGTGCAACCTCCCTGTGACATATGTCAGAGTTTGTCAATGCACTCTGAATGAGCGCAAAAATAAACTGATAATGAAAGGGTTACTTAAGTCTCCCTTCTCAAAGGTTATTTCTGTGATGGAGGTCTCAACCCCTCCTACAAAAGACAGAGGTTCCACGCTGTTCACTCCTCACCCTCGGGTGATCAGCGTAAGCCTGTAAAATCAAAGGTCCCCCAAGTTGTCCTCTGGACATAAATCTGCCTTTATGGCTCCGTCCTTGTTGGCTCCAAGCATCTCGAAACCTATGATACTGGCGCCAACTTTGGCACCAGTCTTGCCTCCGGCACTGATGATGGATCTCACTATGCCTACTATGACTTCGGCACCTGTGGCCACTACAGCTCAGGGCATGCCCTCGATACCTTTGTCTATTATGATATTAAAACCTACCGCTTCATCTGTGAGTGCCAGTTCGACACAGAGTGATTTTTCGACCAAGTTGGACTTGACTTCATTAATCCCGGTCTCGAAACTTGAGACATTGGTGCCGGCAGACCTTGCACCACGGACCCGATACTCCCCTTCCGTAGATCCATTCCTGGGCTGGATGTATAGCCCATTCATTGACCGACCTGACTCCCCATCTGAGGTATCCACTAGATCCACCAGGAGCCTGTCAGAACACAATGTGGTGCGTCTTGTGGACCAGCTGTTGGCAGCCAGGGGGATACCCACACTTTAAGACCCATCTGCCTGCAGGACTTGGGTTGGTTTCCTCCGTGGACGACTCCTTGCATTCCTATGATCATTCTGTTTCCAAAGCTTTCTGCTCAGATGTCCTTCTCAGAACCCACCACCTCTGCGCCCGTCGTGGACCTCACTCAGGCTCCGTGTTTGCCCCTTTGGTCCTCTGTTCCTGCGGAACTGGTCCTTCCTCAATCTGGAGAATGTGGGGGGCAGACTCCTCTACTTGGGAGCACGGTTCCATGTTGGTCATCTGTTCCGTTCTCTGTGCCGGTAGCCATGCCTGCACCGATCCTGCTTGAGGCTCCATCCATGGGGGCGGGTTCGTCGGAGCGAGGTGTAACCCCGGTCCCGAGGTTTTTCTCTGTTCTGGTATCCCATCCCTCTTCGGGCGAACTTGCTTTCCGTGCGATGGAGAGGGCTGTCACTTCTGGAAGCACTCCTTTGACATCGGCACCCCAGTTTTTGCCCCCTAAGCTATAGCTCCCACAGGACACCCCTGTTCAGCGTACCTGCTCTTCTGAGTCCTCCTCAGAGACCCCCACTGAGGAGCCCCCTCAAAACAGGGTGTGCAAGAGGAAGCACATGGACTCACCCGAGGAGTCTTTAATGGAAGACACAGATTACGATGATGGTGAAGGGTCCCCACGGTCACCTCCTGATGATGTCTCCTCGCAGACATCCTGGAAATACTAAAACAGAGAGGTGGACAGACTTGGGAAGCAAGTGTTTGCATCAGGGACTTTTGCTATACGATCACTGAACTATTTGGCACATTTTACAAGACTCCAGAGGAGCTTGGTCTTCAAATTCTCTGGGACACTTGCAGGACAGGTGTCTGACGAGGTCAGGGACAATATGACCTTGCAGCTCACAACCCTGGAATCATATCTCCAACTCATCCATGAGGTTGCTATTACATGCGACCGAAGAGGTGGCTAGAGCAGCGGGTTTGGGAATTGTCATGAGGCGTCATGCCTGGATGCGCATTTGTGACTGTGTGGACCCCTTCAAGTCTTTCTTTTTGAATGCGAGCAAGATGGCAAGACCCTGCCTGCCGTAGGCCTATGGTTTTCCAATCTTCACCGTTCCTTCTCCAGGAGTCAGAGGAGTGGAAAAATGTGGCACAAAAAATCTCAGGGTCCTTTCTGTGCCGCATGTGGGCAGAGGCAAAGGGGGATAATTCCTGAAGACACCCCTACAGAGGCAGGGGTGTCCTCGCAACCAAGGCTCCAGGGACTCCTCCTCTGGACAGCATTACCAGCGCTCCTGAGGAGCAGCCCGATTGCTTTCCTTTGGAAGCAGTCAGGGGTCGTTTTTCTCTGCACCAAGCTGCCTGGCAATCTGTTGCATCTGATTGTTGGGAGCAGAGTATAATCACCATAGGTTACTCCATCCTCCTTTCTTGTCAACCAAATCTTCCAAAAAAGCTTCAGACATTCCACCCAGTCCAAAGGGAAGAAGCAGCTTCAGAGATAATAAATCTCTCTCAAAAAAGTCATCCAACCAGTCCCACCAGATCAATGCGGATCCGGATTCTACTCAAGATTCTTTTTGGTGCCAAAAAAGACAGGGGACTGGAGACACATTTTCGATCTCAGCAACTTGAACAAGTCTGTCACCCAAACCAAATTCCAGATGGTCATGGTTCAGTCCATACACCCTTTTTTAAGGGAAGGTGATTGGATGTGCTCGATATATCTCCGGGATGCGTATTACCACATCAAAATGGACAAATGCTCCAGGAGTCTGCTTTGCTTCTGGTTAGGGACCGGCCCTTATCAATTTCGTGCCCTGCCATTCAGTCTCTCTACATCCCCCAGAGTGTTCACAAAGTGCATGGCAATGATCACAGCTCATTGAGACTACAAAAATTCCAGGTGTTTCCATATTTGGATGACTGGCTCCTCACCGCCCCCACTGAGCATCTTCTGGTAACAGCACTGCATTATACACACTGTCTGGCAAAAATTTTGGGAATAAAAGTACATTGGGAGAAATCAAACCTTACTCCTATGCAACAAATAGAATTCATTGGAGCAGTTTTCAATACCCGGTCCTGTCTAGTGTCACTCCCAAGTCACAGACTCCAGCTATTGAGGCTCCAGCTCCGGGTGATAGTCTGCCAAACAAAAGTTTCAGCAAGGGAGGTTCTTCAGGCCCTAGGATCTGTGGCAGCTTCAATTCTGATAGTACCCCTAGCAAAACTGCACAGCGAGTCCTGCAATGGCTCCTTCTTTGTCAGTGGTTCCTGAACTATCACCCCCTCAGTTACCAGATTTACATAACCAACTACTGCAAGCAGGACCACCTTTGGTGGATGAGGCCAGATGGAGAACTTTGGAGTCACCCATTTCAATCCCCTCAGCCCAGGGCCATTGTGACCATGGACGCTTCCCTGATCGGGTGGGGGCATTTCCAGGGAAAGAAAGACCAAGGCGCATGGTCCACTTGAGGCCAACCTGCATATCAACATTTTAGAACTGAAAGCGTTGCTGGCTTTTCATCTGGTTCTCCCTTCTGGGACAATTGCAATTCAGTCAGACATCATCTCAGTGGTCTGGTATATCAACAAGCAAGGAGAAACAAAGTCCTACCCCCTGTGTCGAGAGGCCATGAGAATTTGGCAGTGTGTGACCACTTCCAACCACTTTCTGATAGCAGCACATATCCCAGGGAGCTCCAGAGTAATTGCGGGCAACCTGAGCAGATGCATCCTCTTGCCTTACCAGTGGTCCCTCAACCCCGAGGTGGCGACAAAAATATTCAGCCACTGGGGCCAGCCTTGCTGCGATCTTTTCGCCTCCCCATTGAACAACAAGTGCAGCAGCTATTTCAACCTGTTTCCCCCAGAGGAGGAGTCCCCGAAGGATGCCCTCTGATCTATGATTGGCCCATGGGACTTCTTTATGCTTATCCTCCCATTCCCTGATTCCACATTTCCTAAGGAAAGCTGTTTGGTTGAGATGCAAGGTGATCCTCATAGCTCCATTCTGGCCTTGACAAGTTTGGTTCCTCTTCCTTCAACCTCACCTAGTGTACCCTCCGTGGATTCTGTACCCTCTTCCAGATCTGATTACTCACCCCCAAGGGTTGAGCCATCCGAATCTGTCCAGTCTCAAGATAACGGCTTGGTTTCTCCACTTCTGTTAGTTGTCAGGCAAGCTAATTTCACTTCACCTGTTAGACATCATTCTGGCCTTTCATAAACCATCCACCAGAAGACCATATCAGGATAAATGGAAAAGGATCTCCATCTGGTCTAAGGATAACATGCTAGATCCATATTCGGCTCTAGCGACTGCAATGCTGCAATACTTGGCTAAGTTTTTTGATGATGGAGCCTCTGCCTCTACCGTACGAGTACACCTGGTGGAGATTTCTAATTTCCACTATGGTATAGATGGTACCCCTCTCATCTCCTTACATCTATGCAAAGCCTTTCTCAAGGGAACTTCTCATATCAGGCATCCTGTCAGACAGCCTGTGGAACCGTGGAACCTCACTTTAGTCCTTCAGTCTTTGACTCAAAAACCCTTTGAACCCACAGTGAAGTGTGACCTAAAGTTCTTGTCCTGGAAATCTTTGTTCTTAGTAGCCATCATGTCAGCCAGACAGGTCTTGGAGCTGCAAGCATTGTGTATCAAGAGGCCTTTTCTGGTCTTACATAAGGACAGAGTATCACTCTGGACGAACCCATCCTTCCTTCCCGAAGTTGTTTGATTTTTCCATTAACCAGACCATTGATCTACCAGTGTTTTCTGAATTTTTCCAATAAAGTAGAGTACTGCTTACATTCCTTGGATGTGTACATAGGCAACTGAGATTCTACTTAGACAGGACCAAGCTCATCTTTAAGTCTGAACAGCTTTTCATCTCCTTTTCTGGGCCTAGAGTGGGAAATTCTGTTTCCAAGGTTACATTATCAAAATGGTTAAGGGACTGCATAAGTTTTATCTATTCCTTCACAAAAGAACCTATACCAAAGGTTAAAGCTCCCTCCACTAGATCTATGGCAACATCTGTAGCATGTTCTTTGTGTTTCACTGTTGCAGTCATTACATTTGGGTAATCTGCTGGCAGGTTGCCCTCAGTCGGCCTGAATGTCAAAGTCTTGGGTTCTGTGTCGGTTGCTGTCTCCTCTTCCATGACGGCAGGGGTATAAAACAGGCAGCCAATGCCATTTTCTTTAGTCTTCCCTGCCGCATGGTGCCCGAAGCAGAAGCAGTTCGCCAGTGCCGGTCGTCTGACTTCTGAAATTTTCGAATTAGAGTTTCAGAACCAAAGTCTTCAATTAAAGTTAAGTACCCCATTGGGGAAACTTTTTCTTGCCCCATACCAATGTCAGTAAAAGTTAATAATTGCATTACTTGTGGGAAGCAAATACCTCATAAGGATTTTCATTTGTACTGTATTCCTTGCCTAGGCCCAGATCATAATGTGCCTTGCTGTCTGTTTTGTGCTAGATTTAACTAACGCACTATTAAGCGTCTGTATATCTTTGCTTCAAAATATTTTGGAAACAGGTTTAACTACCCTGACATGTCGTCTGATAGCAATCCAACTACCAGAGTTCACAAAAAATGCAAAGAAAAGGACAGAAGACAGACTGTCGAGGTCCAAAACCGACGACTAAGCTTTTCCTAAGCCAGTCGCTGGTACTCAGTGGGGCGCTTTCGCAGCCCCTGATACCCACTACTTTCGAGTCGCAGGCCTCTACCGAGACCCATGTGGAGTCTGGCATGCCACGAGATTCTCAAAGGATTGCACCCGTGGATGTCTCTCCCTCGGATGGGTCTGGAGCCGCTGAGCAGGCACCGGCCTCTGAGCGTGTCTTCAGGCCTCAGCATTTCTATATAAAACCAACACCAGCTTCGAAAACAAAGACAAAAGCAACTTCTAAGTCTAAAAAACTGACGCATGAGCCACGTGCTCAGGCCTCTGTGCCCAAAAAGCAGATGATCAAAATGGCTGAAGACTTAATTACCTTGATATCAGGGCCCCCCCCCCCCCCCCCCAATAAGAGGCCTAGACAAGACACTGATTATGAATCTTCAGATCAGGTTTCTATTTCTTCTGATCAGGAATTTTCTATACCACCCTGAGGATTCAGATGCAGAGGAATCCATCCCATCTGCATCTCCTCCCGAAGATTATTCTTTGGGAGAAATCTTGCATACTTTGAGGGAACATTTTCATTGGGAGAATCAAGATTTCTCAGAATCAAAAAAGAGGCTTAGGGATTTCCTTCTTCTTCAGCATAGGCCTTTGGCCATACCTCCTGTTTTAGACATTGATGATGATGTGTTTTCGGAATCAAGCATGACTCCAGATTCCCAACCTCCGGCTCCTAGCAAGCCAGACAGATATTAGAGTTCCTGATTCTCACAAATTTTTATTCAAAAATCCTGCTGCTGACCTTGAGACCATCTCACAGGGTCCCAAAGGTGTAGAGGCCTTAACAGCTAAGAATCCTACCCCCTCCGATAGAGATTCCAGGGAGCTGGATAGATGGGGAAAGAAGGTTTATACGTCTGCAACCTTGGCAATTAGGGCCTTAAACTGCCAGATGTTCTTCGTGTTTCACTGTTGCAGTCATTACATTTGGGTTATCCTGCTGGCAGGTTGCCCTCAGTCGCCCTGAATTCCAAAGACTTGGGTCCTGCGTCGGTTGCTGTCGCCAGGTCATCAGGGGTATAAAAGATGCAGCTGACGCCATTTTATTCAGTCTTTCTTGCCGCATGGTGCCTGAAGCAGAAGCAGTTCGCAAGTGCCGGTTGGCCAACTCCTGAGATTTTCGTGTTCAAGTTTCAGATCCAAAGTCTTCATTAAAAGCTAAGTACCCCATTGGGGAAACTTTTTTCTTGCTCAAGACCGATGTCAGAAAAAGTTAATTGCATTTCTTGTGGGAAGCAAATACCTCATAAGGACTTTCATTCTTACTGTATTCCTTGCCTAGGCCCTGACCACGACGTTGCTAGTTGTCAGTTTTGTGCTAGATTTAACCAACGCACTATTAAGCGTCTGTACAATTTTGCATTAATTGCCAGTTTCATATGCTTAAATATCAACAGCATGTTATAGGATTATTGAAACAGAAAATTATGTTGATTTCTGAATGTGTGGAAAATAAAGAATTACAGGAATTATTGCATGCAGCAGAACAGGTTGGAAAGCATACTTTGCAATGTGGTTTTGATTCTTTGGAGGCTTCCTGCAGGGCCACAGTTAGTGGATCTGTGATTAGAAGACATGCCTGGCTCAAGGAGCAAAATTTGTCTGATCGTGTTAAAGCTAAATTGTTGGATGCACCTTTACAGCATGATACTCTGTTAACAAGGCAGAAGAGGTTTTAAAGAAAATGGAAGACAAAGCTAAGTCTATGCAAACTGTAAAAGACTTCTTACAAGTGCAGCCACTAAGATTCAGTAGACACTTGGCCTACAAAAAATTGGTCCTTTCCTGTGTCCAAAAGAGCTTCACGGGGCAAATTTAGGTGCTCAAAGAGCTCTAGATACCAGTCACAGGATTCTTACAGGTCAAAGCAATGGGGTGCCTCTACCTCCAAATCTGGAGGAAATAAATCACAACCCTACAGTAAACAGTCCCAATGACTTCCCTCTGCCATCACCAAGCACTTACCATTTGGCAGCCCCCTTAGGGGGAAAACTAGCACTTCATGCTCAAAATTGGCAGTTAACCCAGGACAAGTGGGTATTAAACATAGTATCCCAGGTATACAGATTTCATTTCCATACCTTGCCAATTCCAAACGGTTGGCCAGATCTGCCACAAAATCAATGGGCAGAGGCACAGAAACAAGTTACGTCCCTGATGGGTATGGGGGTCTATTCAGCCAGTACCAGATCAGGAAAAAGGACAAGGGTTTTATTCAACACTGTTTTTGGAACCCAGAAAAGACTATGCCTGGCACCCAATACTGGATTTATCGATTTTGAACACATTCTTGGACATACCAAAATTCAAAATGCTAACTTTGCAGCAGCTTCTGCCCATGCTGGGCAAAAACGCTTGGCTAGTGACTCTAGACTTAAGAGGCATACCTGCATATCCCAATAAGGGAATTGTGCAGAAGATTCCTCCGCTTCAAGGCTGGTTCTATACATTACCAATTCTGTGCACTGCCCTTTGGCTTATCTACTGTGCCCACGGTGTTTACAAAGTGCCTTGCACCAGTAATTGCATTTTGCAGACAAAGAAGTATGCAAATCTATCCTTACTTGGACGACTGTCTCATTTAAGCAGAAAACAAGGACATTCTTCTTCAACATCTAGCATTTGTGAAAAGGCTTCTAACATGCCTAGGGTACACAATAAACGAAAAGAAATCACAACTGGTACCCCCTCAAAAGATTACATTCCTGGGTGCAAGATTGAATACAACTGTCCAGATGGCTTACCTTACGCCAGACAAACAAAGGCAACTGGCTATTTACTTCAAACAGATGGCAACAAAAACCCAGTTATCTGTAAGACAAATTCTGCAGGCTTTTGGGGTTCATGGCATCCTGCATTCTACTGATTCCATATGCAAGACTGCATATGAGGAAACTACAGTGGTACCTAAAAAGTTTATGTAGTCAGCATTGTCACAGTCTGGAAACAACAATTCCTCTCATTCCCTGCCTACAACAGGAGGTTTCTTTGGTGGGCAGAGACATGTCACCAGAACATGGGACAGTCTTTCACTCTACCCCCTGCCAACCAAACCCTAACTACCGATGCATCAGACTATGCTTGGGGGGCCCATCAGGCGGGGAGATGCATTCAGGGCATATGGAGCTCAAAACAAATGCATCTGCATATCAACCAGAAAGATGTTAGCTGTTCAGAATGCCCTGACAGCCTTCAAGGACTTACTTCATCCTGGACAACTACTGATAAAGACTGACAACACCACAGTTATGTGGTACATAAGCAAGCAGGGGGGCACACATTCATACCCCCTTTGCAGACTAGCCATGGCATTATGGTACACAGCCTTGACTTACCAAGTACATTTTCAATCTCAGTTTTTGCCAGGAAAACAAAATACTCTGCAGATAACCTAAACAGAAACCTTATGGACCCTCACGAGTGGAAACTGGATCCGCAAGTCTTCAGCATGATAAAGAAATGGGGGAGCCCAGACATAGATCTATTTGCCTCTCCCCAGAATTATCAACTGGACAAATTCTGCACAAGGACTTATCACAGACAAGCATGGAAAGTGGATGCCCTATCCTTCAGTTGGAAAAACCTATCAGTCTACGCCTTCCCTCCTCTTCCCAAGGTCCTACTAAAGGTCAGACAGGAAAAAACAAAAATGATTCTAATTGCTCCGGACTGGCCTCGCCAGCACTGGTACCCAATCCTAAGGAATATGTCTTAACTTCCTCCTTGGTACTTGCCTCAAGTACCTCATCTACTGTCTCAGTAGAACAATCAAATTCTGCACAATCCGCTCCAAACTCTGAACCTGGCAGCATGGCTGATCATGTAGCTATTCAAACAACACCTCTCAGTAAATCTGTGATGGGTGTCATTTTGGAAGCCAGAAGGCCTAGTACTAAAAAATCTTATGCTGATAAATGGAAGAGATTCTGTGCTTGGAATCAAGCACAAGGAACTGACACAGCAAAGCCGAATATTCCTCAGATTTTACAATACTTGACTGAGATGCTTGACAAGGGGCCATATTTTTCATCGATAAAAATCCATGCCTCTGCCATCTCGGCTTATTACAACACAGAGCCGCCAATATTTTCTCATCCTCTGCTAAAACAGTATCTTAGAGGGGCCAAAAATTTAAGGCCCCCCCTGAAGATCTCCAATTCCTGCATGGGACCTCATTTTTGTGTTGGAAAAGCTCACCCTGCCTCCATTTGAACCAGATGCTACTGCAGATATAAAGTTTTTATCCTGGAAAACAGCTCTCCTTCTGGCAATCACTTCAGCAAGAAGGGTTTCAAAACTACAGGCCCTCATGGCTGTGGAGCCTTTTATTATATTTGCGTTAACGGGCGATCCTTCATTGAATGTTGTGCGTTAGGCCCGGCGAGCCAGCACGTAAAACTCTACTGCCAATCATTAGCGGACCGGAGTTCCACTGTGGCGACCCCTAACCGGGAAAAGCCGAAAGACACAAACAAACCCAGACAAGGTGTCCCTCAGGACCAATCCTTCCTTTATGCCTAAGGTGGTATACAGTGTGGCTCTTAACCAACCTATTCACCTGCCAACTTTTTACCCAAATCCGCAGAACAAGGAGGAGCGGATTCTGCATTCCTTGGACGTACACAGACAACTAAGATTCTACTTAAACAGGACCAAATCTCTAAAAAAAAGTCTGAGTAGCTACTGGTGGCATTTGCTGCAGGATCAGAGGGAAAGGCTATTTCAAAGCAGACTATTTCAAACTGGATAAGCCACTGCATTCGTTTCTGCTATTTGCATCATGGTAAACTGGTGCCCAAGGGCATTAGGTCACATTCCACCAGGGCTGCATCTACCTCAGCAGCTTTTCTCATAAGGGTGCCAACCAAAGACATTCTAGAAACTGCTACTTGGAGTTCTGTTCATAGTTTTACAAAACATTATCATTTGCCTCTTTTCCCTAAGTCCAGGTCAGGCTTTGCCACTGCAGTTTTGCTGGGCCTTATAGCCGCTCCTAATGCTATTTAGTTCCAGCCTCCCATCCATAGCTTTGGGATTCTACCCAAATGTAATGACTGCAACAGTGAAACACGAAGAACATAGTACAGCTGTGTACACTTACCATAAATGTAGATGTTCGAGTGTATTCACGTTTGCAGTCTGGGTTACCCACCCACCATCCCCCTTTATTCTACAGCTACTCTTTCCTTCACTATATTCTACAGCCTTTGTGGTGCTTTTAGGTGAAGGTAAAGTTTATGTTGTGACAATTGCATGTATTTATAGTTTATATATATATATATATATATATATATATATATATATATATATATATATTTTTTTTTTTTTTTTGCTCCCCATTTGGGGGGCACCTGACATCTGGGGCAAGAAAAACTAAAGAAAATGCTATCAGCTGCCTGTTTTATACCCCTGACGACCTGACGTCATGGAAGAGGAGACAGCAACTGACGCTGGACCCAAGACTTTGATATTCAGGCCGACTGAGGGCAACCTGCCATAAGATAACCCAAATGTAATGACTGCAACAATGAATACACTCGAACATCTACATTTATGATGTGTACACAACTGTACTTTTCCATTCCAGGGCTTCCATGGATGACATTTGTGCAGCAGCTACTTAGACTAAACCTCATACCTTTGTCAGTCATTACAAATTGGACTTGGTTTCCAGAGGGAGAGCTGCCTTTGGCTCAGTGGTACTCTGGAATGTTCTTCCATAAGGACTGCCCATGGACCTCAAGGTAGCTTGGGATTCTGTCCCATCAGTGATGAATGCAAAGAAGATTAACAGCATCAGATAAAGAATTTGTCTTACCAAAATGTTTCATCAGTGTTGTTGATCTTTCATTCATCACATCCCACCCTCCTTCCCCCACCAAAGGATCCTGGGGGATGCTTTGGGGCCAAGTGGTGTCCTAGGGTGTTTGCACAGAAGTGGCCTCTGCTTTACTTGTCTTTCTCTAGCAAACTCGATCTGAGGTAACAGGGAGAAGGGCATTGGGGGTAGAAGCTTAGGTCATGAGTTTTTGTCTAACAACTATTTTTATAGTTCATAGTTCATAGTTTAGTACTAAGCTAATTGCCCTTGTGAGCCATTTTAAGACTAGCCAATTATCCCTTGTGAGACTCAAACCTTGCACCTTGTGTTTGTAAGGCAAACATCTTATCCATTAAGCCACACTCCCAACCCCTTTTCTTGCAGAAAGCTGATTATGGCTCCCAGAATTTTCTTAAGCTCTATTATAGTAGCTTTAGGTGCAATATAAATGCATGCCATAGCTCTTTAGCACTACAAATCTACCATTATCATTTTTACCCACTTCTGTCACTATTGTAGCTCATCTTGCAATTATTATAACTTCTCCTCTTTTCCTTTATCACATATAGTCCACTGAATAACCATCCTAAAAAACCTTGTCACATTCACATTTTCAGTTCTTTCCAAGTGTTTCTCCCGTAACATAGCTATTTGCACTCTGCATTCTTAATATAGTTCACTATTTTTTCTTTTTTGTATTTATTTGTGAGACCATTGATATTATAGAAAGCATCATTGTATTAAAAATGTTTTCACCTTTTGTGTATAGCAATTTTTTTGTTAAATGTGTAGTTCCACCTTTTGTTACACATGCATACACTGTTTGGCAGGTTGAACTTTTATATAGTCGTTTGTTGTCATATCCATTTTGGCCTGTGTCTCATCTTACAGATTTTTTTGTTTTATTAAAAGTTCTCAAACAAAAACAACTCCTAATACCCCCTAAAGTCTATTAATTTAATAGTAACACAGAAAACTATGCATATCTTCAAATATTGAAGTTTTACCTTCCTAATAGCAACAAGTGCCCCAAACTGACAGCCATACACTGAGACTTGAGTTAACCTAAATGAAAGGTTATCCATACTAAGACACTGGGTGCATCATGTGCTTCTACTAAGTGCTGACTGGTTTTGTCTCGGCTTTATAGCTCTTCCAACCGGGAAAACCTCTGAATGCTTTGAGAACATCTACTAGTTAGTTTCTCTTTTTTCCTCATCCAGTCACACTCGACCAGAATATAACCAATTTCTCTGTATCAGATTGTCTCCATGGAGACATTCGAAGCAGTCAACTTCTGTTTATCAGATTGTTTCCTTGGAGACATGAAGGCCAGATACAGAATTGCTATTAAGCACGCATTCATTTGCTAGAAAAAAAGCCTCATAAATATTCAATGTACTTTTTCATTTACTTGCTTTCTCTTAAAACTAGTTAAGAAATCAGACTATGGTCATTAATACAGTAATCCCCCCATGCAAGAATGAGAAAAAGCACAATCCCCATTACACTTAAAAATAACCGCAAAAACTTAACTTTTATAGCACGCAAAGAGAACCATACACCACACAAGTAATATCTTTTAGAAAAAGTTTTCTTTACTAAACTTTCTCTTCCCCTCTCCAAATCATTTTCCTGAACATTAATGACATGAAGAAGGGCATATACTTTAGAGTCCCCCCACAAGTCCAACAAATTCTGAAAGTCTAATATTTCCAGAGTTTCTTGTTCTGTCATATTTCAAAAATATAATTATTGCGTTGTAGTCCCACATTGCAAATGGCTTTATTACTGTTCATCTCCAGATCTTGTCTCTGCTTCATTTCCAGCATACTCTGTTCTTATGGTCAACTTTTGTGCTTCCTTCTCTCCAACGTTTTCCATTGAAACATCGGAAGAGGTTTGATAGGTATAGTCTATCTGGTCTTTATTACCAGAAGAAACAGAATCTTATTCTGTTTCACAGCTCACTTTTTGTTGGACAAACTTTTGTATTTCGTCCTTGGCATGTACGTCATCAAAAAATTATTTTGTGCCATCAGGGAAGAATACCTTGAAAACAGCTGGGCTGTAGCAGTTTGAATATCTCACTTGCGTCTCGATATTTCCTGAATAGTGGAATTAATTTACTCCTCTTCTGCCTGGTGTACAATGAGAAATCATTCTCTGCAAACACACTGCTGTCTCCCACTTTTAGTATTTTGTTCTTCTGCCACAGTTCTGTCAAAATCAACTTTTCCTGCTGGTAGGATGGCATCTTTACTGTTAAAGGTCTTGTTTGCTTTTTCATAGCCAGGTTTGGAGCATACACGTAATGTGCCCTTTCAACTAGCAGCTGCTGCTGTGGAATACCACTCAAGTTGCTTATTTGTGCCTTCATAAAATTAATGCAGTCTATTCCTTTCAGCTTCTTTGGTATAGCTGAAAATTTCAGGTCTTCCCTATGTCCTCTGTCCTGTAATTCTATTATCTTTTGAAATATCTCTTCCTGAGCAGTCTCATATTCAGCCAGCCTTTTCTTCATTTCAGCCTCTTATTTTTTGTACTTTTATCACCTCATCTGAACATCTATTTAACGTTTTTTCCAGCCCTTTGTTTATGTTGATATAATCAGGCAGTATTTAGTTTATTTTAACCAGGTCTGTGTGCAGTTGTCTTGTATCTTCCTGTAGGTTACTGGAAGTCATGCCTGCAGGTTGCATTCCTTTTTGCTGAACAGCTACAAAACGTTTCCCAGTCGGTGTTTCTCCCTCAGTTTCTAGCTGATTTTTTTTCGAAGTGCTCTGTATTTTTTTTCCTGGCATCCAGGTATTACACTTACTAGCCTGTTAATGAAATTTACTCATAAACACAAGTCTACTGGCCTTCTCTGTTGAATTTCTGTTTTCACACTGGGCTAGCTAGAGTTATGCTGTTACTCAACGTGCAGCCATCTTAAAAGTCAGTGTTGGAGTGAATAATTAAGAAAATATGTATACTGTAAGAAAACCAGTCTCATTTGTTTTGTTTTCTGTTGCTGTATGTGCAGTCATCTTGTTTCAGTTGTGCTACAAGCAGTGGCAGTCGGCTAAAGCAAGTATTCACATCATACCTCTCAAATATCCTGATTTTCGCAGAATGTCCAGATTTTGTCTGTTCCTCATAAAATTTGTGGTTTTCTGGCAAATCATTGAAAACTGAAGTCAATAAATTACCCTAAGTAAATACAGACATTTGAGTCTCGGACTTCATGTCCTTCAGAAAATGCATAATAATGCAAAAATGTTATTCTAGCAACCTTCTAAGTTTATAGGAGCAATGTTTAAAATATGTCCCTATTTTTGGGCTTTTATCTTCCCATTAATTTTTTTTGGTCCGGATTTCTTGCATTGAAAGGTTGAGTGGTATGATTCACATGTTCAAATGCTTAAAAATAAAAGACATTGCTCCTGTAACACAGTTAACTCCAAAGCACTACCCAGTAATAAAACACAGTAGATGTGAGGGTCAAAGCTAGCAAGCCCTCCCATTCCCCCTACAAGTCATCCTAATTATCATGGCATCTTTGCAAGGTTGTGTTTTGTTAGGATGCTTTCCTGTAAACAGTATGTTTAGCATGGCTGTATTCTCACTACTTGGATTTTGGGATATTCTAAATTTTGTAGCTTCTCTGGTTCACATGTTTAAATCTGTATTGCCTAGATCTTCATAACCAGAGCAGGTCTATGTTTAGAAGGGCATCTTGACCAGAGACTTCCAAGATGGTTGCACATTGAGCAACAGCTTTAACTGTAGCTCTAACCAGTGTGAAAACAGAAACTCAGCAGAGAAGGCCCGTAGTCATTTGTATTTATGGATACATTTCTGTAACTGGCAAGTAAGTGTACTGACTAGATTCCAGGAAAAAAGAAATACAAAGCACCTGGAAAAAAAATCAGCTACAAAAAGTGGGGAAGGAACACTGAGTAGGGGAAGTTCTGCAGCTGTTCAACAAAAACAATGCAGCTTGCAGACATTACTTCAGTAACCTACAGGAATATACAAGACAACTGCACACAAACCTGATTAAAATGAACACTGGTGGAATATATCAACACAAATAACAAAAGGCCGGAAAACAGAAAAAGCTTTAAATATATTCAAATGAGGTGATAAAGTTGCAAACATCAAAGGCTGAAATGAAGAAAAGGCGGACTGAATATGAAACTGCTCAGGAAGAGATGTTTCAAAAAATAATAGAACTAGAGGACAGAGCACGTAGAGAAAATCTGAGATTTTCAGCTATACTAGAGAAGCTACAAGGAACCGACTGCATTCATTTTATGAAAGCACAAATAAGCAACTGGCTTGGTATTTCACAGCAGGAGTTGTTAGTTGAAAGGGCACATTGTGTGTATGCTCCAAACCTGGCTGTGAGAAAGCAACCTAGACGTTTAACAGTAAAGATGCAATACTAACCGCAGAAGGAGTTGATTCTGACAAAACTGTGGCAGAAGGACAAAATGCTAAGTGTGGGCGACGGCACTGTTTGTAGAGAATGATTTACTCGTACACCAGGCAGAAGAGTCAATTCATTCCACTATTCAGGAAATGTTGCGAGACAGGTGTGAGATTCAAACTGCTATACCCAGCTGTCTTCATTATTTCTGTTCGATCTATTTGATTATTTTTTAGCACATATTTTAGTTATATTTTACAGTTCAGTTTTTGTTAAGTAAACTAAGTGCTTAACAATTTAGGAAGTGAACATCACACCCTCCACACTGCAAAGTTTCTTCTTGGTTTGTCTTCAGTGTGTTCTTCCTTGGCAGGAAGGACAAAATCATTTCTTGAAGTACATGCTAATGAGGAAATACAAGTTTGTCCAACAAAACGTAAGCTGCAAAATGGAAGGAGATTCTGCTGCTTGTTCTTATGGTAATAAAGAACACAGAGGTACTGTACCTTTGAAGCCTGGAGAGAAAAAAGGGAGTGCAAGAGTTGACTAGAAGAATTGAGAGTATGTTGGAAATGAAGCAGAGACAGGATTTGGGAGATGGAGATAAGTAGTAATAAAACCAGTAACTTAATGTGGGATTACAGTGCAATAATTATATTTGTGAAATACGACAGAAAAAGAAAATTTGGAAATATTGGACATTTATTTGTATGCCCTACTTCATGTCATTAATGTTTGGAAAAATGCTTTGGAGAGGAGAAGAGAAGGGAGAGAGTTAACTAAGTGAAGAGAACATTTTTTCTTAGTAGTATTTTTTGTGGTGTATGGTTTTATTTGCATGTTAATAAAGTACGATTTTCTCAGTTATTTTTTTTAAGTCTACTGGGAATTGTAAATAGGTGCTGCTGTTCTCTGTTTTAATTTCTCACTTCTCTCTCTCCCCTTGTTCAGTTTTAAGAAATATAGGCACTGCAGTAAAAAAAGCCAGGTTAAAAGGGCACGACAAAAGAAAAATTAATGTGTGTTTTCTTAATCTTGCATGGGGAGTGACTGGATTCATTGATTTAGTAACAAGTTTTAAGAGAAAACAAGTACATGAAAAATAATATTGAATATTTTGAGGCTTAATCTGTCAGAGAAATTGGTTAGTCTGGTGGAGAGTGATTGGGTGGGGAAAAAATGGAGAGAAACTGACTAGGAGATAATGTTCTGTGAAAGCATTCACAGGTTTTCCCAGCTGGGAAAGCTATAAAGATAAGACAAAACCAGTTAGCACTTAGTAGAAGCACAGGCTATACCATGCATCTTAGAATGGTGTACCTTTTAAGTTAAATCAAGTCTGTGAGTGTGGCTGTCAGTTTGGGACTTTTGTTCCTAATAGGACGAACAAACTTCAGTATTTGAAGATGTGCATAGTTTTGTGTGTTTGTGTTAAATTAATAGGTTTTAGGGGGGTATTGGCTGTATTTTGTTTGAGGGCTTTCAATGAAGCAAAAAGTTTTGTAAGATGTGACATAGGCCGAAATGGATATGACAAGAAACGGCTATATAAAAGTTCAACCTGCCAAGCAGTGTATGCATGTAACACAAAAACTGGAACTAGACAATTAACAAAAAAGGTGTTATATGTAAATGGTGGATATAATAACTTAATGCGATGATGCTTTCTGTAATGTCAAATGTAATGGTCTCACAGATAAATACAAAATAGAAAGAATACTGAACTATATTAAATGTAGAGTACAAATAACTGTGTTACAGGAGGCACACTTGGAAAGAACTGAACGTGTGAATTTGATAAAGAAGGGTTTTCAGGATTGTTCAGCAGAATATCTGGGACAAAGGAAAACAGTAGATGTTAAGAAGTCCTTCAAGGATGCATCTGCAGTCATCACATATGGGTTGTCCTGCCTCAGGCAGCCCTTCGGTCGGCCGGATTCCAAAGTCTGGGTCTGGCCTCGGCTGATGTTGCACTTTCCCCGACGTCAGAACGTCTGGGGTATAAAAGCATCAGCCGACGCCATCTTCCTTAGTCTTTCTTGCCGCGTGGTGCCCGAAGCGGAAGCAGTTCGCAAGTGCCGGTCGGCCAGCTCCTGTGATTCAGCTACCGAAGACTTCAGAAAAGCTAAGTACCCCGTTGGGGACTCTTTCTTGCCTCAACCGGTGTCAGATAAAGTTAATAATTGTTTAACTTGTGGGATGCAAATACCTCATAAGGATTTCCACTCTTACTGCCTCCCCTGCCTAGGCCCAGACCACGACGTCTCGGCCTGTTCAGCCTGTGCTTCCTTCAACTGACGAACTCCTAGACATCGGTCGGAGTTTGCAGAGGAATTTTTTGGGCTACTTTTGCTTATAAGATGCCGTTGGAAACTCCGACGTCGCATTTAGTTAAAAAACGGAAGGACAAGGACCAACACACGCGGACCGTGGTTTCAGCTGAAACCACGGTCAGGCCTACCGTGAGTGTCTCGGTCTCAGCTGAAACCGAGTCCTTGGTACTTCCTATTACTGAAACTGCACAACCGACTACTTCAGCCCCGGAGGCCCCGGCCGAGTCGTTATTGAATTACCTACTGAAACCGGTGTCCAGGAACCTTCCGACACCATTCCTTTAGACAAGTCTACTCCTGCACGTGGTGCAGCCAGACCCCCTGCTTCCATGTCCATTAAGGCTTTTTCTAGGGCTAAAGCTGCTAAACTTACTAAAGCTTTGCCTCCCAAGGTTCCCACTCAGAGACCTTCTTCTGGCTCTCAGATTCTTAGCCTAGCAGAGGATCTAATCTCACTAATTAGAGGTTCCCAACCTCATCCGGACAGGGGCTCTCAACCACCTCCAGACAAAAGGCCCAGGGTTGAGCCCTCTGATCCCCAGTCCTCAGATGAGTCCACTGATGGCTCTGCTCTGTCAGACCACCAGGAGGAGGCTTATTCGGCCTACGAGGATTCTGATGCTGAAGAATCTATTCCCTCGGCCTCCCCTCCTGAAGAGTTTTCCTTTGCAGAGACATTACACTCTGAGAGAACATTTTCAATGGCAGGGACAGGAATTCTCTGATTCTAGGAAGAGATTAAGGACCTTTTTACATTTACCTCAGCATAGGCCTTTAGCTATACCTCCTGTTTTGAATGTCATTGATGATGTGTACTCTGATGCTAGTACAGCCCCTGACTCTCTCCCTCCGGCTCCTGCCAAACCTGATAGGTACTACAGGGTCCCGGACTCACATCTACACCTGTACAAGGCCCACTCTGCTGATCCAGAAACTATTTCCCAGGGCCCAAAAGGGGTTGCAGCTGCCACTGCTAAAAATCCTCTACCCTCTGAAAGGGAGTCCAGAGCATATGGGGTAAGAAAGTGTATACTTCTGCAACTCTTTCCATGAGGGCATTAAATTGTCAATTTCATATGATACAGTACCAAGAGTATTTGTTAGATGAATTGTATAAGAAACTGTCCTCTTCTGAACCCCTTGATCGCAAATCCCTTCAGGATCTGGTGCATAACTCCCAGCAGGTTAGTAACCATTTCTTGCAGTGTGGTTATGATGCATTGGAAGCTTCATGTAGGTCAGCTATGACAGGTGCAGTTATCGTAGGCATGCCTGGCCGAAGGAGCAACCTCTGCCAGACCATGTTAAAGCTAAGCTTTTGGATGCTCCTATGGAAAAGCAAAACTTATTTGGTTCCACGGCTCAAGAGGTTTTAAAGAAATTTGAAGAAAAGGCAAAATCTGTGCAAACAGTCAAAGACTTTCTGCAAGTCCAACCACTGAGATTCAGCAGAAATTGGCCTACTAAGAATTGGTCCTTTCCGGACTCAGACAGATCTCAGAGAGGCAGGAATAGGCGTGCCAGAGGTAGAGGGCAAGCTAGAGGCTCCTACAGAGGCGTCAATGGCAGCCTCCCAACCAGAGAGGTAGTGCAGGAACTACAACTGCTACACCAGGACAGACTCAATGACTTTATTTTGACTCCGCCGACCAGGGCTCAATTAGAAGCACCTTTGGGTGGAAAGCTTTCTTTATTCTCAAAAAATTGGCACAGCATTACAAGGGACACATGGACACTGCAAATAATAGACAAAGGATACAGGTTCCATTTCCACACATTGCCAAAAAGAAAAGGCATGCCAGACCTGCCACCAAATCAGAGGGCAGAGGCTTTGAAGCAAATTACCAACTTAATGCAAATGAAAGCCATAGAAAAGGTACCTCTTTCAGAACAAGGCCAGGGATTTTACTCCAGATTATTCCTTGTTCCAAGAAAAGAAAAACAATGGAGGCCTATTCTCGACTTGTCCGCACTGAATACTTACCTTATTGTGCCAAAATTCAAAATACTGACTCTACAGCAACTCCTTCCCATGCTGGGCAAGGGGTCTTGGCTGGTGACTCTAGACCTCAAGGAGGCATACCTGCATGTCCCTATTCGAAAAAGCTGCAGAAGACACCTCAGATTTCTTGCAGGGTCAGAGCATTATCAATTCTCAGCATTGCCCTTTGGCTTATCTACTGCGCCCAGAGTATTCACGAAATGTCTGGCATCAGTAATTGCACACTGCAAACTTCAGGGGATTCAAATCTACCCATATCTGGACAACTGCCTTATACAAGCGGACAGCAAGCAAACTTTGTTAAAGGACTTGGACTGTGCCATCCACCTACTTCAGGCCTTGGGATATACAGTCATCATCCACAACTGGTTCCATCCCAAAGAATAACTTTTCTGGGTGCGGATCTAGGCACAACCTCCCAAATGGCCTTTCTCACAGAAGAAAAACAAAAACAACTACCGGATTACTTCAAGAATCTGACAAGACAAACTCAGCTGACTGGAAGGAAAATCCTGCAGGCCCTGGGTTACATGGCATCTTGCATTCTTCTGATTCCACAAGCAAGACTGCATATGAGAAAATTACAATGGTATCTAAGAAGTTTATGGACTCAGCACAGTCACAGGTTAGAAACTTTGATCCCTCTCATTCCATGCCTTCAAAAGGAATTTCTGTGGTGGGCTCAAGCCTGCCAGTTGAACAGCGGGTTGCCCTTCAGCAAGCCAAGAGCCAACCAAACCATCACCACGGACGCTTCAGACCAAGGTTGGGGAGCACACATGGAGGGCAGATGTATCCAAGGGCTGTGGTCACAATGAGAGCTGCGCATGCACATAAACCAAAAGGAGATGCTGGCAGTGATACTCGCAATCGAGGCCTTCAAACCTTTCCTTCATCAAGGCCACCTGCTCATAAGGACAGACAACACCACAGTTATGTGGTACATAAACAAGCAGGGAGGCACCCATTCCTACCCTCTTTGCAGACTGGCAATGAATCTATGGGAACTTTCCTTGAAACTCAACATACAGCTACAGTCCCAGTTTGTGCCAGGGAAAGGCAATATACTGGCAGGCAGCTTAAGCAGAACTACCATGGATGCACACGAATGGATGCTGCACCCAGACATCTTCTTACTCATCACACAATCATGGGGAAGGCCGGAAATAGATCTGTTCGCTTCCCCCCACAATCATCAACTGAAGAAATTCTGCTCAAGGACATACCACCCTCAAGCATGGAAAGTGGACGCTCTCTCTTTCAACTGGAAAGCTCTAACAGTGTATGCTTTCCCACCTCTCCCATTAATGACCAAGGTCCTACTGAAGATCAGGGCAGAGCAGCCCAGAGTGATTCTGATTGCTCCAAACTGGCCAAGACAACACTGGTACCCACTGTTAAAGAGCATGTCACAGACGAAACCATGGCCTCTCCCCCTATGGCCACTCCTACTGACGCAGCACAATTTCAGGACTCTACACTCCAACCTGAAAACCTTGCAGCTAACTGCCTGGAGAATACCATGACTCCTCCTCAGGATAACCTATCCCAGAGAGTGAAGGATATTATTATGGAAGCTTCACGGCCTTCCACAAGGAAGGCATATTCAGCAAAATGGAAAAGATTTCACACTTGGAACACAACAAAGGGCCTAGATGTGACAGTGATGAACATGGCACATATACTGGAATATTTGGCAGAATTGTTCCACAATGGCCTGTCTTACTCTTCCATTAAGATACATGCCTCGGCAATCTCAGCAGAATACAATGTTAATCCACCTGTCTTCTCTCATCCTCTCCTAAGACAGTTTCTAAGAGGAATCAAAACATCAATCCTCCAAGGAAACCACCTCTACCTACTTGGGACCTTAACCGTGTTGGAAAAACTAACACTTCCTCCCTTTGAACCAGCAGCATCGGCAGATCTACAGTTTTTGTCTTGGAAAACTGCCTTCCTTCTGGCCATAACCTCAGCAAGAAGAGTATCTGAGTTACAAGCTTTAATGGCAGTGCAGCCATTTCTTATCTTTCATCAGGACAGAGTTTCTTTGAGGACCAATCCTACATTTATGCCAAAAGTGGTATCCAGGGTATCTTTGAACCAAGCTATTCACTTGCCTACATTCTTCCCACAACCACAAAATAAAGGGGAGCCACTTCTGCACACCCTGGACATACACAGACAATTGCGTTACTACTTGGACAGAACTAAAAGTTACAGAAAGACTGACCAGTTGTTTGTAGCATATGCTGCTGGGGCACAAGGAAAAGCAATTTCCAAACAGACAATTTCAAAATGGATAGGAAATTGCATTTGTTTTTGTTACTCCTTTCATGGAAAAACTGTGCCAGCTAACATTAGACCTCATTCCACGAGAGCCACAGCCACCACCACAGCCTTCCTAAGAGGGGTGGCTACCAAGGACATTTTAGAAGCTGTTACATGGAGCTCCGTGCATACATTTGCCAAGCATTACAATTTACCTTTATACTCCAGATCCAGAGCAGGTTTTGCTACAGCAGTCCTGCATGGTATCTTATCTACACCATCCTTTACTTAGTACCTCCAGCCCCAGATTGGCTATGGTATTCTACCCATATGTGATGACTGCAGATGCATCCTTGAAGGACATAGTACATTTTGTACCTACCATAAATGTAGATGTCCGATAGGTATGCATCTGCAGTCAGGTTTACCCTCCCTCCTTCCCCTCTGTGGTATTCCTAGGGTGCTTACCCCTCTGTTAGCTAGCTGGGGGAATCTATTATGGTGTATTTGTTTGTATATATATATGTATATATTTTTGCAAATGTTTGGAATTTTATTGCATTTCTCCAAATTTAGCCTTCCTAGAGGGCACCTGGCATCTGGGGCAAGAAAAACTGAGGAAGATGGCGTCTGCTGATGCTTTTATACCCCAGACGCTCTGACGTCGGGGAAAGTGTGACATCAGCCGAGGCCAGACCCAGACTTTGGAATCCGGCCGACAGAAGGGCTGCCTGAGGCAGGACAACCCATATGTGATGACTGCAGATGCATACCTATCGGACATCTACATTTATGGTAGGTACAAAACTGTACTTTGTCAATCTCGCCTTCATTCTTGCTGGATGGGTTCGGAGCCGAACCTCGGCTCCGACTTAGCCTATTACTAAAGCTCGAGAGCTATTTTTACCGGCTCGAGGCTATCCTATGTCCCATAATGCTAGGCGTGATATACCCAGATCTTGTTTGCCGCTTCAGCTATGAGGTTGCGTCTTTTTGCCGGCTCAGGTTGTATTAATATTTTTCTTGGTTTTTAGTCAGCTTTTTGGGGTTAAAATATTAGCGATAGTGTTTTATAGTTACTACCCTTATTAACAACAAATGCACCATTAAGCGTCGGGCGGAGTTCGCCCAGCACTTTATTGGCAAAAAATTTAACTATATTATGTCGTCGGATACTCCAACTCCAGTTTTGTCTAAAAAACACAAAGATAAGGACCGACACACGAGGTCTGCGGCCTCTACCGACACCACGCCAAAGCCGACTACAGGTGGTCCGGTTCTCAGTGAGGCGCCCACGCAGCCCCTGCCTACCGACAACTCTTCATTGGTGGTGTCTTCTGTGCTCGAGGTCGCAGGCTTCTAGGCCCACACCCCGACTACAGATACCGAAGCCACTCTTGGTGGTGAATCTCAAAATGTAGACGGGTCTGCCTCCTCTCAAGGTGTCTTCAGACCTTCCTCTTCTTTTTCCATCAAGGCTTTCACTAAGTCTAAAGCAGCCATGCATTCTAAGAGACAAGCTACACAGGGGCCCTTCTCCAGGCCCCATGCCTAAAAAAACAGATGCTTAAAATGGCTGAGGATTTAATTACTCTTATCAGGGGTTCTCAACCCCCCCCCGGACAAAAGGCCCAGAGTGGAGGAAGAATCCCCCTCCTCTGACCAGGCCTCCATTATTTCAGAGCACTGTGATGAACAGGAACATTCTTACTCCCCTTTTGAAGATTCTGATGCAGAGGAGTCCATTCCCTCTGTCTCCCCAAAGGATTACTCATTTGGGGAAACCTTGCATACCTTAAGGGAACACTTCCACTGGGAAGGCCAAGAGTACTCAGATTCCAAGAAAAGGCTTACGGATTTTCTCTTGCTACCTCAGCACAGACCTCTGGCTATACCTCCTGTCTTAGACATACTAGATGATGTGTACTCGGAGGCCTGCCTTAACCCGGATTCTTTACCTCCAGCCCCAGTCAAGCCTGACAGGTACTACCGGGTTCCTGACTTGCACCAATTTTTATACAAAAGCCATGCGGCTGACCCAGAAACTATCTCACAGGGCCCCAAGGGAATTGAGGCCTCCACTGCTAAAAATCCATTACCTTCCGAGAGATTCCAGATCCTTAGAAAGGTGGGGGAAAAGGTATACACCTCGGCCACCTTAACCATGAGGGCATTAAACTGCCAGTTCCATATGCTAAAGTACCAACAGTTTCTGTTATCACAGTTGAGAAGCAAAATGTCACAACCTGAACAACCAGACTTGGAGTTGCAGGATTTGATGCATAGTGCAGAACAAGTGGGTAAACATACCTTGCAATGTGGTTTTGATGCTCTAGAGGCCTTGTGTAGAGTTGCTGTTACAGGATCAGTCATACGCAGACATGCCTGGCTCAAGGAGCAAACCTTACTAGATCATGTCAAAGCTAAATTACTAGATGCCCCTCTACAAAAGGATGTATTATTTGGTGTTAAAGCTGAGGAGGTATTAAAGAAAATGGAGGAAAAGGCTAAATCAATG
The DNA here is from genome assembly GCF_019279795.1 of Protopterus annectens. Lineage (NCBI taxonomy): Eukaryota > Metazoa > Chordata > Ceratodontiformes > Protopteridae > Protopterus > Protopterus annectens. Next base: position 393,290,935 of record NC_056751.1, read on the forward strand.
CAAACAGTGAAAGATTTTCTACAGGTACAACTTCCACGTTTCAGTAGAAATTGGCCTTCCAAAAATTGGTCCTTTCCAGCCACGGACAGACCCCAAAGAGGTAGATACAGGCGCCCGAGGGGCAGAGGGCAATCTCAAGGATCGTTTAGAGGCAGACAATGGCAAGCTCCTACACAGAGTTGGTGAGGGTAGTTCGCAGCCATTCAGAAAGCAAGCCCAATGACTTTCCCCTTTGCATGCCAAGCAAGGCTCAAATGGCAGCACCTTTAGGCGGAAAACTGGCATTATTTTCAAAAAATTGGCATATTGTCACAAAAGACAAATGGATCCTGGACATTATAAACAGAGGCTACAGATTCCATTTTCACACCCTTCCAAAAATGAGAGGCATGCCAAACCTGCCACACAATCAAAGGGCAGAGGCTCAAAGACAAATTTCAGATCTCATGGACATGAAAGCTATTCAAGAGGTACCTACTCACGAACAAGTTCAAGGTTTTTATTCCAGACTATTCCTGGTACCAAGGAAGGGAAAAGATTGGAGACCTATTTTGGACCTTTCCATCCTAAACACATTTTTACTCGTACCAAAATTCAAGATGCTCACATTGCAGCAGCTTCTTCCCATGCTGGGCAAGGAGTCTTGGCTGGTAACACTGGACGTCAAGGAGGCATACCTGCATGTCCCAATCAGACAAAATTGCAGAAGATACCTCAGATTTCTTGCAGGTTCAATCCATTATCAATTCTCTGCATTGCCCTTTGGCTTATCTACTGCACCCAGAGTATTCACGAAATGCCTGGCATCAGTAATTGCCTACTGCAGACTTCAAGGGATACAAATATACCCATATTTGGACGACTGCCTGATCCAAGCGGACAGCAAGCACATACTTCTGAAACATCTGGCTTTTGTAATAATGTTGTTGAATTCTCTGGAATACACAGTCAACAAAAAGAAATCAAGGCTAATACCCTCTCAGAAAATAATTTTCCTGGGTGCCAACTTGGACACAAACACCCAGATGGCCTGCCTCACGCCAGAGAAGCAGGGGCAACTAATTCAATACTTCAGAAAACTAGCAAATTTCACCAGGCTGACTGCAAGGAAAATCCTGCAGGCTCTGGGATTCATGGCATCTTGCATCCTACTAATCCCATGTGCAAAGCTGCATATGAGGAAACTTCAATGGTACCTGAAAAACCTATGGTCTCAACACAGCCACAGTTTGGAAACAATAATACCACTAATTCCATGTCTTCAAAAGGAATTTCTGTGGTGGGCTCAAGCATGCCAAACAAACACAGGTCTCCCATTCTGCAAGCCTCAAGCAAATCAAGTCATCACAACAGATTCCTCGGACTACGCCTGGGGGGCGCACATGACAGATCGGTGCATTCAGGGCAAATGTTCCCAAAAAGAAAAGCACCTTCACATCAATCAAAAGGAAATGCTAACAGTAATAAATGCTGTTATAGCTTTCAAAGACCTTCTGCATCCAGGTCAACTATTGATAAGGACAGACAACACCACAGTAATGTGGTACATAAACAAACAGGGAGGAACCCATTCATACCCCCTATGCAGGCTGGCCATGTCACTTTGGGACACGGCTCTGGAACTACAAATCGAACTTCAAGCACAGTACTTGCCAGGCAAGGAAAACACGCTGGCAGACAACCTAAGCAGAAATTTGACAGATCCACACGAATGGAAGTTGCATCCTCAAGGTTTTACGGAGATAATTCAAGCATGGGGAAGGCCAGACATAGATCTCTTTGCCTCCCACAAAAATCACCAATTGACAAAATTCTGCTCAAGGACTTTTCATCCACAGGCCTGGAGAGTGGACGCTCTCTCTTTCAGTTGGACAACAGTGACAGTTTATGCCTTTCCACCTCTTCCTCTGCTGCCCAAAGTTCTATTAAAAACCAGAGCAGACAGACCAAAGATGATTCTCATTGCTCCAGACTGGCCAAGACAGCACTGGTACCCACTCCTGAGGAGCCTGACGCATTCCCCTCCATGGACCCTACCTCTAATGCCTCTTCTTCTGACTCAAACTCTTCAGTCAGCTGAAAACACTCAATCTGGCTGCATGGAAGATTCCTTAACATCACAACAGACCCTACTCTCCAAGGAGGTGCAGGATGTCATTTTGGAGGCCAGAAGGCTGTCTACTAGAAAATCTTACTCCGCAAAATGGAAACGGTTTTGTGCCTGGAATGAGAAAAAGGGCCAGAATCCTGGAAAACTGAATTTACCTCAAATATTACAGTATCTAGCTGAGCTGCTAAGCAGTGGACTTTCATTCTCCTCCATCAAAATCCATGCCTCAGCCATTTCTGCAGAATACAACACTGATCCACCTTTATTCTCTCACCCCCTCTTAAGACAGTTCCTCAGAGGGGCTAAGAATATAAAACCCCCAAGGAAACAACCAATACCTGCTTGGGACCTCAATTTCATTCTAGAAAAGCTGACCTTGCCTCCTTTTGAGCCAGCTTCCTCAACAGGTTTGCAATATTTGATCTGGAAAACAGCTTTCCTTCTGGCTATCACCTCAGCTCGTAGGGTATCGGAACTACAAGCCCTCATGGCTGTGCAGCCTTTTATCATCTTCCACCAGGACAGAGTTTCCTTACGAACTAACCCGTCCTTTATGCCAAAGGTGGTATCCAGGGTAGCTTTGAATCAGGCTATACACTTACCCACCTTTTACCCTAATCCTCAAAACGAAGTGGAGAGATTACTACATTCCTTGGACATTCACAGACAGCCGCGTTATTATTTGGACAGAACAAAGCCGTTCAGAACATCAGAACAGTTCTTTGTGTCCTATGCTATAGGAGCTCAAGGGAAGCCAATTTCCAAACAGAGAATCTCAAAATGGATAGCCCACTGCATACGCTTTTGTCACTCTTTTCATGGTAAAACTGTACCTGCAGGCATCAGATCTCACTCCACAAGGGCCACAGCTACCTCTGCAGCTTTCCTCAGAGGAGTTCCTACCAAAGATATTTTGGAAGCAGCCACTTGGAGTTCTGTGCATACCTTCTCCAAGCACTACCACCTACCATTATACTCCAAAACTAGAGCATGCTTTGTCCCTGCAGTCTTGCAGGGCATCCTGGCTCCTCCTAGTTCCACCTAGTGCCTACCACCCCTTTCTTAGCTTTGGGATTCTACCCAAAGGGTAGAACCCAAAGGGTTCTCCTGCCGTCAGGCGGGTCCTCGGTCAGCCGAATTCCAAAGTCTAGGTCCGTCGTCTGTTGTCGTCACTTCTTCCCTGACGTCAGTGCGACAGGGGTATAAAAGAACCAGCCGACGCCATTTTCTTCAGTTTTTCTTGCCCCAGATGTCAGGTGCCCCCAGAAGGAAGAGGCAATACATAAATTTGTGTAATAAAGCAATGCAATATAATCAAAATACAGTAGTTGCAAGCAAATACACCATAAATGAGTACCCCAATCAGGTTGTATGAGGAGGTGTTAGCCAATAGGCCTGTCCCAAGAGGGAAGGAGGAGGAGGAAACCTGGACTGCAGCTGTATTAGCACTTGAACATCTACATTTATGGTAGGTACAAAACTGTACTATGTTCATCATGCATACAGCTGCAGTCATAACAGATGGGTAGAATCCCAAAGCTAAGAAAGGGGTGGTAGGCACTAGGTGGAACTAGGAGGAGCCAGGATGCCCTGCAAGACTGCAGTGGCAAAGCCTGCTCTAGTTTTGGAGTATAATGGTAGGTGGTAGTGCTTGGAGAAGGTATGCACAGAACTTCAAGTGGCTGCTTCCAAAATATCTTTGGTAGGAACTCCTCTGAGGAAAGCTGCAGAGGTAGCTGTGGCCCTTGTGGAGTGAGATCTGATGCCTACAGGTATAGTTTTACCATGAAAAGAGTAACAAAAGTGTATGCAGTGGGCTATCCATTTTGAGATTGTCTGTTTGGAAATTGGCTTCCCTTGAGCTCCTATAGCATAGGACACAAAGAGCTGTGCAAGCGCTAGACAAATTATTATTGGCCAAAAAGAAGAAACTGGAGAGAGATTGTATGGATTTCTCAAGGGGGAACGTTTTCTCCTGGCCGAGAGAATCCACCAGGACAACATATGCTGTGACGCGTACTAGCACTGAAACATCTTCTTCAAAGCGCAATGATTCATTTGTTCCTACTTCTTCCACACTCGCTTCCTCTCCTCAGGCAGAAGCAACATTGACTGAATCACGCTCTGGCGCGAGCTCTATGCAACCTGAAGTGTTACACACAGCCACTGTGCCAGCGCCAGTAGTGAGAAGGAAAACTCCAGTATCAGCAGGTGAAGTTTTATCTGTTGAACATAATGACACCACCTCTCTTAGATTTCCACTCCCTTTTCGACAGGACATGAGGCGGAATTGGAGTCCACAAACCACCAGGAAAAGGAAAATGTCAGGAGGACAACTCGAATTTCAGAAAAAAACTCTGAAACCAGTAACCAGGACTTGATTGTTAATTTATCCAGCCACATGCTCTTAGACAACGAGAGAAAGATTCTGAACAAAGGTTTATCCTTCATTCCTTCCCAAGGGACTGATGTAAGTGATTTAATAGTGGACATTAAATGTTTTGTTAGAAATATTGCACTTGGTTTACAGTTTGGCAATAATACCTTTAATACTGACGTTTTGTCTTTTAAGAAACCTTCTACATATATGCCCGCCATACATCCCTTACTAGATAGTTTTGAAAGAGCATGCAGTGAAGATTTGTTGAAATTATTTGAATGCAATAATATTAAATTAGATTTCTACAATGTTACTAAAGAAGAGAAATTAGCGCTACAAAATTTAAAGAATAATACTAATATAGTGATCAGACAAGCTGACAAAGGGGGAGCTACAGTACTTTTAGATACCAGCTACTACAATGATACTATGTTAGAAATGCTCTCAGATACCACCACTTATAAGAGACTGAGCATGTCAGATTTAGATAGACTAATAAAAACAGTACATGCAGACTTGTATGACATGTTGATGTGTGGGATTATTGATGAAGAATTGTACAAGTATTTTTTGATAGAAAAACCTGTGATACCAGTAATTAGAGGTTTACCTAAGGTACACAAGACCATTCATAACCCCCCACTTAGACCAATAGTATCTGGTAGAGGCTGGTTAACCGAGACGATATCTATTTATTTAGAAAAAAACTTGAGACCAGTTGTAGAATCTACTAGTTCTATATTACGTGACACTAAACAGTTTTTGGAAACACTAGCACCTTTTAATGTGAATAATACTCTAGAAACTTCAGACTATATGGTAACATTGGATGTTGCTTCTCTTTTCACCTGCATACCCAATGATGTAGGGATAGATTTCTTAAGGCTTTATTTGCTGAATAAAGGGCTAAATAACAATCAGGTTATTAAATGTACGATGTTATTAGAAATGGTTCTTTGTTATATTGTTTTTACTTTTAATAATGAATACTTTCTTCAAACCAAAGGAGTAGCTATGGGCACATCTTGTGCCAACTCTTATGCTAACCTTGTGCTAGCATATTGGGAGAATACTTATGTCTTAGAACATCTGACTTTCTCTACTTCCATAAAGTACTACAAACGTTTTGTAGATGATGTTTTTTTGATTTGGGGAGGCACATTAGAGCTTTTAAAAGATTTTATTTTATATATTAATGGAACCACCACATTTCTTACATTGACTGATATTTATTCACAAGACACTATTGATTTTTTAGATGTGACATTGAGTAAAAATGGTAATATCCTTGAGACAGAAGTATTTAGAAAATCATGTAGGAAGAATGCTATTCTTCATAGAAGTAGTACGCATCCTCCCCATATACATAAAAACATCGTGAGCAATCAAGTGAAACGTTTCTCTAATATAACCAGCAATGACTTAGTTTTCTCAGAAGCACTAAAAACTATAGAAAGTGATTTTAGACATAGAGGTTATTGCAACAGTGATATGCATTCATTAAATACTTTAGAACGTGAACATCTAGGACGGCCTTTCATTAAAAAGCATGGCAGTGTAGATGGGAGACCTACAGTGAGGATAAATGACAAGAGGAGGTTAGTGATTCCATTCACTAATAATAATACTTCTATTGTCAACATCATTAAGAGACATTGGAATATTCTGCAGTTAGATGATGGTATAAAAGACTTAGTTGGTGAAAAACCATCTTTCAGCTATAAGAATACTAAATCTCTAAAACGTATACTTTGTTATGAAAGAGTGCCAAAGAATAAGATCTCCTCTCAGAGGAAGGGTACCTATGCATGTCGCTCGTGCAACCAGTGTATCTATATAATGAATTCCAATGTTTTTACACATCCAGACACTGGTGTTAATTATGAATTTAATGAATATGCTGATTGTAAATCAAGAAATGTGATTTATTTAGCCTCCTGCATAAAATGTCATTGCTTCTATATAGGGAAGACCAATAGGACTTTAAGAGAAAGGATAAGGGAGCATCTATATGCTATCCATAAGGAAAATGAAGGGAATGCCCTAGCCAGGCACACACTACATAATGACACTACACATGCCTTTAGATTTTTAGTAATAGGACAGCTGATAGAGACAGAGAGGCTTGGCAATATTGGTAATAAGACAGAAAAAGCTGAAGCCAGGTGGATAATTAAATTAGCTGCAAATAAAGGTCATGGTCTTAATGACAAATTTTCATTAAAACCATTCCTACTAGATAAGCCATTGAAACATTAAATTGCAGCAGTATGTTTTTTTTTAATTAAATTGTTTTATTAAATATATATTTTAACATTCTTATACATTTTTATATATATGTCTGTTTTCATTATGTATTATTATAAAGTTTAGTAATGGATTTTTTAAGAGATATATATATTTTTCATATATCTGATGTAAAGGAAATGATGTATTTTTTGTAACCTACATGTGACATATTAATGTGAGTTTCATTGGTGTTTTATTTACATATAAGCTGATTCAAATTCTCATGTTTTGTTAGTCTGATGAAGCGTTCCAAGCAACGTGAAAGCGCTTACTTATTCGAATAAAGGACTTGTTTCTTTTTTCATTCCTCTGGTTTGCTTCGATTGTTGTGGAGTATCAACCTCTTCTGTTTTTGGATTTGTGCTTTGCCTTGGGAGGTGATACCTTACGCTGATAGTGTTCTTTTTTGTCTGAAGTCTGTTCAAAGAACGAAATTCTGGATGGTCACGCTTCAGTCCATTCTACCCTTCCTGGGTCAGGACAATTGGATCTGTTCTATAGACCTTCAGGATGCGTACTATCATATCAAAATGAACAAGCGCTCCAGGAGGTTTCTCCGCTTCCGGCTGGGAGCCAGTCACTACCAATTCAGAGCCCTGCCCTTTGGCCTCACCACAGCCCCCAGGGTGTTTACCAAATGCATGGCAGTGATTGCGGCTTACCTGAGACGAAAAGGATTCCAGGTGTTTCCATACTTAGACGACTGGCTCCTTACTGCCACCACCAAGCGTCCGCTACTTCATTCCAGAGATTATACCCTCCAAATTTGCAATGAGCTAGGTATCTCTATAAACTCCGAAAAGTCTGCCTTGTCAGTCTATTACCTTCATAGGCGCCATTTTAAACACTGTGGAACTGTCAGCAAAACTGCCTGTACAAAGGATTTCAGACATTCGAGTTCATGTTCAAATCCTGCTAAAAGAGAGCAGAGTCCAGGCCAGATTCGTACTAAAAACCCTAGGTCTCATGGCAGCAGCTATCACATTGCTCCCCCTAGCTCGCTTTCACATGCGGATCCTGCAATGGATGCTGTTTTCCCAGTGGTCCTTTCAACAGCTTCCAATGTCACACAGCATTCTAATCAGTCATGCAAAAGACACCTTTCGTGGTGGATGGTCTCCCCTCAGGTTCTTCAGGGCAGACCCTTTGTCCTTCCTCCTCCTGTGGCTACTGTGACAACGGATGCCTTCCTGATCGGGTGGGGGTGGGTGGGCATTTTCAGGGCAGGACAGTCCACGGCACATGGCAGCCTTTCGAAAGCCACCTGCACATAAATGTCTTGGAAATGAGAGCGGTGCTTTTAGCGTTGCAGGCCCTTCAAGACTCTCTACCCACCGGGACTATTGCAATTCAGACAGACAATATGTCTGTAGTGTGGTACATCAACAAGCAGGGCGGAACCAGGTCCCTACCCCCTATGTCGAGAAGCACTCAGACTGTGGCAGTGGGTGATCTCTTCTCAACGGTTTCTGGTAGCAACGCTTATCCCCGGAAAGTCCGTCATAGCGGACAGGCTGAGCAGAGCCATTCTTATGCCCCACGAGTGGTCTCTCAACCAGCTGGTAGCGGAAAAAATCTTCAAGAGGTGGGTTCAGCCTTGCTGCGATCTTTTTGTAACCCCTCAAAACAGCAAGTGCCCAGACTTCACCCTCTTCCCTCTCCCAGGTCTTCCCCCCAGAGATGCTCTAGTCCACGATTGGCCCCGGGGTCTTCTGTATGCCTTTCCCCCCTTTCCCTTAATTACTCAGCTAATCCAGAAAGCAACTGTTTTGAGATCCAGAATGATCCTTGTTGCCCCTTACTGGCCTCGACAAATTTGGTTCCCGTTCCTGCAATGTCATTTACTAGATCAACCCTGGCGTCTGGACCTAGCGCCAGATCTTCTGACACATCAGTCGGGTGGGCTGCATCAGTCTCTCCAATCTCTCAACCTCACAGCTTGGTTGCTCCACTTCCAACCCCAGCCAGGCTTCCCTCAATCTCTCATTCAGTTCGTGACATCATCCTCGCTTCGCACAAGTCTACTACCAGAAAGACTTATGCTAACAAATGGAAGCGTTTCTCTGTTTGGGCAGGGGAGAAACAAGTTGACCCCTTTACAGCTCCTGTCCATACAGTCTTAGAGTTTTTGGCAGAACTTTTTCAAATGGGATCTTCTTCAGCCACTATCAGAGTTCAGTTGGCGGCCATTGCGTATTTTCATGTTGGATTGTCAGAGACCAGCATTATGTCACACAAACTTTGTAAAGCCTTTCTAAAAGGAACCCTCTTACTTAGGCCCCCAATAAAAGATCCTCCTATTTTGTGTGAGGGCTTTCAATGAAACAAAAAGTTTTGTAAGATGTGATATAGGCCCAAATGTATATGACAAGAAACAGCTATATAAAAGTTCAACCTGCCAAGCAGTGTATGCATGTAACACAAAAACTGGAACTAGACAATTAACAAAAAAGGTGTTATATGTAAATGGTGGGTATAATAACTTAATGCAATGATGCTTTCTGTAATGCCAAATTTAATGGTCTCACAGATAAATACAAAATAGAAAGAATAGTGAACTATATTAAATGTAGAGTACAAATAACTGTGTTACAGGAGGCCCCCTTGGAAAGAACTGAACTTGTGAGTTTGATAAAGAAGGGTTTTCAGGATTGTTATTCAGCAGAATATCTGGGACAAAGGAAAACAGTAGATGTGAGATTGTTCATTCTCGCCGTTTGTTCTTACACATGGGTTTGGAGCCGATCCTCTCCGCATGTGCCGCTGCGTTTCTAGCTCGAAGCAAGAGAAGAAGCTCATCACTCACCTACACCCTCCCTTCTGCCTTCAGATCAGATCTAGTTTTGCGTAGTTTGCACTATCACTCACTTGACACTGAAAAAGAAAAATTTAGATTTATTTTTACTTTATTCTTATATTTTTTGCTTTTCTTAGTTCTTTTATTATGTGTATTTGTGTTAGTTGTCCTGGATGTTGGTTGGGTACGGTTGAGGTTTAGTTTATTAAAACTTGTTCTTAAGAAACTTCTGGGACCTCTACCGATTTACCTTTTTAGTTTCACTTACTGATTATACCTTACTGGATTCCTTACTTTCACCAGACTTTGTCTCTTACTGGACTCCGGTGTTCGCGCTAAGAAAGGCCATAGAAGGCTGTTGCCAATGTGGGCAAAGCGTGTGTAATGTGTGCATCATAGTTCCTGTGTCTACTGTCTAGTTCCTACTGTCTTTTAGCGAGCCCTCTCCATCTGGATTAGTCATTACTCTACTTGTTTCTTTTCGTAAGGGAGGGGCTTCTTCAGAGGCCTGGAAACTTGACTAACCATCTGAAAGGAATGAAAAACCTTCCTTTCAAGAAGGCTCTCTCTAACCTTTCAGCCAGGCAGAGAATCCCGAAGGGACTCGGAAGACGTCCATGTTCAAGTGTCCCGGAACGAGGGCTTCAAGGGCGAAGTGGTTCCCACCGAGGTTCCACCGAGTTCGAGGCAGTGTTCAACTTCGGGATTGCTTTCCTAATTGCTCTTAAAGGCCTCCCGACACCCTCCCTCCCCTCACCTGTTCTCCCCCACGCTCCTCGGACTCCTCATATTCCGTGTCTCGAGAATTGGTCTCCGACGATGTTGACCTCGTGCTCTCCCCATTATCTCTGGATCCGGAAGAGAAACCCCATTGGATCCATTCTCTCCGGATCTTCTGCCTCTAGTGTCTTCTTCGGGCGGGGAATCTCTTCCTCCTGATCTACCTGTCAGTCTTTGCCTCGGCTCGCCTCCAGAACGTCTCTTTTCACCGGTGGGCCGGGTCTTCGGTTCACTCGTCGCGATTCCGTTCTCCTCTCCTCCGTCTGATCCCTTTTTGGGGATGGAAGCCGGGCCCATCCTTGGATCCTCGGCCCGGTTTCGGCGATCCAGATACGATCTTCTTTCCTCTCATCGTCTCGGATTACCCGGGGCCTTCGATCCTGTTTGAGGATTCATCTCTGCAGAAGCACCGCGGAGATACCTCATCTTCGGGACCGAGAATGAGGACCTATCTCGATTCAAGCCCAGGGCTGCAATCCAATGAGAGGCTCGCTCTACTCAGACAACCATAAGGTGCCCCTCGGGCCTCTCCCAGCGGCCACATCCAAAGCGTCCAGCACCGGTGTCTCGGCCACCCCTGGAGGTGCCCCTCTTTGATCTCCGGACCCCTTGGATGCCCCGAAGATGGGAGAGGCTTCTTGGGTCCCCCCGAAGAAGTCCCAGAAGACTGACTATTTGAGATCCGGCAGCAGATTCTCCTAGTCAGTCCTTAGACCTTCTTCCTCTGAGTGGATGAGTCAGAAGCTTAAGGCAAGGGGAGATCAAGAAAGCCCTGGGTTTTCACCCCTCTTCGGAGATCCTAGAGAGATTGCCAGTGATTGCGAATTCAACCCCTTCTGAATCCTTCCTCCATAAGCCCCCTAGGCCTAATTGCGCCCTTCAAGACTCCTGGGTTTCACAAAGGGGGGAAGTAGAGGCAAGGTGGGATTATGAACGAAAAGGAGTACATTGAGATGTGACAACCAGTACCTAGAAAGGGGAGTTCCACATTAGACTATGTGGGACAGGGGGTGGGTTCAAAGGAAGATCAGATTTCTCCCCATCTCCCTATCCGGCATCCAACAACAAGATACTATCCACTAATCAAAGATCCATGGAAGCGTATTTTTCTCTCAGCGAACTAGACGAAGCGAAGAGAGAAAAGTTTGGCCCATCCTACATTTCTTCTATGCGATGTTCAGACTGTTTGACCCATACTAGTCTTATGCAGGATCTAAGAAAAGAGAGAGGAGATACCCTCTCATCATAGTACAGATGCTCGCTCCTTCAGAGAAGTGTCAGCACATCCGGAAGCTTCGGAATCCATCCTTAGACAGCGCATGAAGGCTGATATGCCCATTGGGGCTCCAGGATAGAACCCCGGTGAGCTTTGGCGAGAGGGAAAGAGTTCCCAATGTGATTCCCCTTTTGTTTCCCTCCCAAGCCTTCAGTACTTCAAAGGCACGCATAGGAAAATGTGGTTTCTGTAAACCCCAAAGGCTCTTTGGCAGATACGTGCCCAAGCCCCAACAGGAGGCAGAGGCTGGGACACGTTTTCCCTTTGCGGTGGTTCGTACCCCAAGGGGCACCTCAGGCACACAGGGTGATGCCCCCCCAGAGGGCCTCGGACACCACCCAGGGGAGAAGAGGTCACCCTGGCGGCAGGGGGGAGCAGCACCAAGGGAGGAGAAGACTGCCGCCCTGAAACCAGAGAAGCTGGCCAAACCAAGGGCTGTCCTGGGTCGGCAACCCCTGGGAAACCCACTCCCACTCCAAAGATCCTGGCCCAAGATAAAGAATCTGGAGTTAGTGCGTGGTTACCAGGGTTTATAGAATACCCTTTCTATCCATCTTACCCAAGAAAAATCAAAGAGATTCAAATCCCAGACGGATCAATTTTCAGCTAGACTCCCAAGAAAAAGAAAAGAAAGAAAGAAAGCCCAGCCCCATCCTAAGCCCCAACCACTAAAGAAAACACCAAGACTCTAGAAACTTAGTCATCCAACCAGTCCCAGCCGGACCAAATAGGATTCCATTCTGGATCAACAGGTTCTTTTTAGACGATAAGAGACAAGCACTAGGAGGCCCGATTCCAGACATTTCCAACCTCTGGGAATTTGTCAAGCGGAAAAGTTCTGAAAGCACCCTATTCCGATCCTTCAGCCCCCACAGAAGGGTGACTGGATGTGCAGTGAGCATCCTCAGGGCACGTACTGAGTAGCCACCCAGGTTTCATCTGAGCCCCCCATTTTCTCTTCCCCCAGGGTGCCAGTCACTATCAGTCTAGGCTCTGCCCTTTGGTCCAGGCTCTCCGTTCCCCAGGGTTTCACCAATGATGGACGGCTCCTTTCTGCCACCACCAGGCGCCAGATTTCAGTGTTACACTCTACACACTACCTCGGAATTTTTCTGGCAATTTCGAAAAAATGATACAGGAACTGAACAGCACCATACAACTCTGTGTTCGGAATTGAATGCTGCATTTCAGCAAATCTTTTTTCCGCCAGAACAGTCCCTCCTATTCTCTTCATCCCGTAACTCTCTCACATTTAATTCTATCGCTCCCTCAAATACTGTTCCTCAGATGTTCTGACATTTCTCTCCTTCTCTCATCAAAAATTTTTCGCAAAAACATATGCAAGTCGCAAATGGCTATTGGGCTTCAGATGGTCATTGCGATACCAATGGGATGACTGCACATACCCACAGACGACATACATGTTTGCACACTGGTGCACCTAACAGGGTGGGGACACACAACCAATTTTGATTACAAACATTCGCTCAATTAAGCACCTCCGACCGCGGGCTTCAGACTGAGTTGCTCAGGTGGCTTCTATTTCGTTCTTTGACGGGCACAGCTGACGGACATAATACAAAATGCAGGAGATGATGGGGTGCACAGCATCTTTCAGAGTTAGACAGTTTGTGCTCTCTCCCTTCCAATTTGGAGTCTGTTATGCACATTCTACCTCTAGGGTGTGTCCACGGGGTAGCCAGGGAACACGCACAACTCAGGTCAAGATCTTCTATCAAGAGAGGGTGGAAGAATGAGAATTGGGGCATGAACCGAGTCTGAGGTAATTAAGCAATGAAGCGGAGGATTCTTCTTGCATCCGGGCGAGCTAGAGGCCAGAAATCCTCCTGCATGAAACGGACGAATTAAGCAGTCTGCCAGTACATCTCTCGAATCCAGCGTCATAGAGCGACAGGCCAGTTTTCCTATCCAAAGTTCCCTCCCGCAGTTTTCCGCCCTTTGCCCAATTGCAATAAGCCAGCAGTAGCCCAAGTGGGGCTGGGCCTTGCCCCATTCCAGTCTCCAGCTGGTGCCACGATTGGCCCCTTTTCTCCCCTGCAAGCTTTCTGCAAAACCCAGGGGCAGAAGCTGGTGCATGATTGGCCCGGGTCTCCTGCTCTCGAATCCTTTTTGCCCCATTCTTTTGTGTTGCAGTTTTAACCAGGTCTTCTGGGAATCCAGGGGCAGAGATTCTCTGGACTCCAGAGCCAGGTTCCCCTTTCACTACGAACGTCAGGAGTTCCTCACCCTTCTCTCGAATCACCCCTCTGCCAGACAGCTCTTGTCACCCTTCAGAGCAGCCTCTGACTTCTTCTTGGAGTTTTTAACAGAATATATTGCCACGCTTCCTCCACAGCCTACAGATATTCTTGGCCATACATTCAGATTTTAGATGTTTATTCTCATAAAAAACAAACTCTGGGAGTTTTGTAAGTAAATTTCCGTTTAGATCTTTCTAACAATTCATAACAGTTAAGGTGTCCACATTCCTCATGAATCTGTCTTGTTGTTTTAGCAAATTGTGATGTGAAAATGACAGATCCTGCTTTGTTAAAGAGTTAAGTTGTGCCATTCCAACTTTTTTTAAAGTTAGAGTTCGCTACATTACACCAGCTAAGCTGATTTTCTTTCATCTTTATTGATTCTTTTTTATTCCACCATTGAGACTAACTCTTTTGAGTTTTTTGCTTCACAGACCCCCTCTTTATGCCCCACATGTTGCCCCTTTTGTGCCAGCATTACATCAGGCATTTTCTTTTTATGACTGAAGCTTGATCTTCATCTAGCCATTACATCCTCTTCACTAATCTAATCCTTCTTCAGTATCTTTCCAACATACAACCCTTATTTGATCTCCAACTCTAATCATATATTTGAAAGCACTAATCCATCCTTTCTACCCAAATAAAAATCAACCAATAGTAGTTACAAGTCTGATAGTATTTTCACCTGAGTAAAAAATCACATATTTGACCTAACTCTGGAGTTACACAAATTGGATGAAGAAAGACAACTGTCTACAGCTTGGCCTTTACAGGTGCCTTGCTAAAATCTGATCAACTTCCTGTGCTGATACTCTCTGCTTAAAATATGATTAATCAAACTTTAATTTATCTGTGTTCCATCAAACCTGATTGGGCAATACTCGTTTTCACATCTACAAGATCAGCTATATGTCTTGGCTCAACGCGCGGACTGCAGATTGGTATCTACAGGTAAAAGCAGATACTTGCTCATACATTTGGACGCGATCATTGCCATAACTACTTGGGCTAGTGGCATACTCGTGTCTCAAGAATGTTTCCCAAAGAGTTTTCCCAAGAATGGGCAACCTTTGGTTCACTGTGCTCAGAAGAGCGATCGTGAGTTCCTTAGGTTCTTGTGTAGAAGTTGCGCTACCATGTGTAGAATCCTTGAGGAGATCGAATACTCTACCATATCGAATGTGAGTCCTTACCCCCTTCTTCCATCTGGATGTAATTTGGTGCCTCGTCTGGGATTCCTGGCTGTTTGCTTGCAAACCAGATGTATATTATGTGCCTGGTTGTTATATTATATAATATTATATATATATATATATATATATATATATATATATATATATATGTATATATATATATATATTTATGTAAATATTTAAGGCGAGAGTGACTCTCTGGGAAATGGGTTGCAATAATGTAAATTTTGGCATGGTAAGAGAGCTTCTGTGCTGTGACATGGTAAGAACTAGATTATATTACTTGCAAGAAGAGCTGCAATAGTGATAGAGGATAAAAAAGATGATGATAGCCGATTTGTAGTACTAAGGGGCTACTGGCAAGGGTGGAGGATTACACTGGCATGTGTTTGTATTCCACCTAAAATTGCTGTAATAGAACTTAATTAAATTCTGGTAGAAATGGTCAGTTTTCAGCAAGAAATATTACTTAGATGGGGACTGGAATTTGATTTACAATACTGAAGATGTGTCTGGGGGCCCAGAAGGGAAAGTATAACAAATGAGGGTAGACTTTTGAAGAAATGTATGAAAATATTTGGCATGGAAGATGTGAATTCAGTAATAGGAGTTCGGAGTTAATTTACATAGTATTCCCAAAAATGTAAAAACTGGGAAAAGCTAGACAGAATTTACATTTCACAAGAACATGTGCATATTAATTGAAGGTCTTGATATGCAGACAGTAACTATTTCAGATCATGCACCAGTAATAACTACAATAAAAACATAGGGTAATGAAATAAAAATGTGACACTCACGCTTTCCCACCTATCTGTTGAAAAGAGAGGAATTTAAGGAGTGGCTAGTAGAAATTATTCAGGAGCTGTTTAGGAGGATATTAATTCTAAACACACAGCTGTGGAGTAGGATAAAATTAAGGTGGTGGTTAAAATAGGGTGGAAATGAAAGGGAGGTATGGTTAAGAAGTAACAAAAATTATTCAGAGAGACTAACAAATGTTAAAGTATTGCAGAATGGGGTGAATCTCACAGAACAAGAGGCTCAATTGCAGAATGCTAAGCAGAAAATAAGGGACTACCTCAATAATATACACAAGTTTAGAAAGATTACTGTGAAGCAGCTGTTTTTGATGGTAACACTAGAGCACAAAAACTTTTAGCATAATGACTCCGGCAACAGAAGGTAGAAAGGACTGTTCCCAAGCTTAGGAAGCCTATAACAAGAAAGGTAACAAGATCCTATAGTGGTATTAGAAATTTTTCCGAAATTCTTTGAAAGTCTATATAAAGCAGATAAGTATGACAATCAAGAAAAGATAGAAACTGAAATGTTTATGGAAGAATTAAATATGCCAAGGTTAGAGGAAGATGGGTTTCAGTTACTGTTACAATAAGAGGGGATGAGGTAAACATTGTGATATGTAACCAATCTACAAGAGGGGATGAGTTAAACATTGTGATATGTAACCAGTCTACAAGAAAGTCCCCAGGAGTAGATGGTATTCCCGTGGAAGTTTGGAAGCTAGAAGGGAAAAAAACTGATGAAGATCAGGAAGGTTTTAACAGTATTTTAAGAGGAGAAGTACCAACATCCTAGAAGGGAAGGCACTGGTAGCTGTAATACCTAAAGAGGGTAAAGATCCATCAGATCTAGCTTCACACAGGCCCATTTCAGTACTAAACTATGATTATAAGTTGCTCATGTGTATAATCGCTAATAGAGTAGCAAAAGTAATGTCATAATTGATAAATATGGATCAATGTGGTTTTATGGAGGGGAGGCAAACATTTGACAGCATTAACATAACATTGATGATCCAGAGGGATGCAGAATGTAAGAAAATGCCATTGTTGTTGATGTAGTCTTGATGCATAAAAAGCATTTGACAGAGTAAGCTGGGACGTTGAACAGGCAGTGGAAGAATTTGAATTACCTGAAAAAATTATAAGGTTGATTTGGAGGATATATGAGGGATCAGAGATGAAAATGAAAGTGGGTGGGGTCCTCTCTGATAACTTCTACTTGAGCAAAGCAACCAGTCAGGGGTGTCTTCTTTCCCCTTTGTTGTTTGCATTATACGTAGAGCCATTGGCATAGAAAATAAGGGACTCAGAAATTCAGGAATATAATTAGTATTGTAGTCAGAAAAGCTGGCTCTATTTGTAGGTATTATTTTATATCTGACAAAACCAGAAGAGACATTACAGTGCTGTGGAACATTTTGAGACGGTTTCAGATCTTTTTGGGATGAAAAATTAATGAAGCTAAAAACAAAGGCAGTAGTGGTAAAATATGTAACCATATATGAATTGGTTTAGCAATATCCATATTTATGGGGACATGATAAAATGAAGTATTTAGGAGTATGTGGGAAGAGACTAAACAAGAGATAATACAAAAACTGAGAAAATGGAAACTTTGTGATATGAATAATAAGATACAAGAATTTAAAATGTTTTTATTCCCAATAGTTTTATACACAGGTCAGGCATATTTTTATCAACCAGAAGAGATGGTGTGGATAGCAATTAATAAAGAGCTGATGGACTTCATCTGGGAGGGGACGACAGCAAGAGTCAAGTGGGATAAGCTGATTCTTAGCCAAAAAAGTGCATCAGGGCAAGTGCTCGCAAACTGCAAGAACCAAATAACAAACCAGCTAGCACTGAAGGAAGGCTTGACAACAGCACTCAAGTTGAAAGCAGGCTTTATTAAGTGAATTCAGGAACATTGTTCATACCCATGTTCATAAATTCACTTTCTAAGATGCCTCTCGGTCTTCCCAACATAAAAAGCTGGACATGTACTACAGGTAGCTAAATAGACCACTCCTTTACTACTGCGGTTTCCTTACCTAGGGTAAATAGTAGTCTTAACAGCATCTTTCAAGTAAACTTTTTTTTTTCTAAAATACGTTTACATTGCACACAGCTGCCACTGTGTTGTTTTCCAAAATATTATTTAAATTGGGGCCATTTTATAGATGAATAGAGGTCTATTCCCCACAACTTTCACTTTATCATCAGATGTCTAGAGCCCCCAACATTTTTCAACTGTATTTTTAATAGTAGTGGACCATGCACTGTATTCTAGAAAAAAGTCCCTTGTAAATTCTCTTATCTGAGCATTCAGACCATCTCCACCAATATTTCTTGAGGGTATATATGTATTGTTGTGCCTCGCATCTGTTAAACCTTTTCCCAACAAAGGTCCATATTTCTTTTCCCAGTTGTTTTAAGCATAATCACTAATATTCTTTATCAGTGAACAGGGGTAGTCCTCCTAAAAATATCTTCTCAATTTTTTTCCCTTTCTGCATCAAATACATCTTTACTGGCTATCATCCTAGCCAACCCAATGAATTGATCTTTAACCAAACTCTTCTTTTGGAAGAGAGAGTGAGCACTGCAAAAGTGGAGGTAGTAGTTAGAAAAGGTGGGTTTGTGGGTATATATTAGAGGAAAAAAGCATGATTATTTCTACTAAGGGTGACATCCAAATTTCAATTTGTAGAGTACCTCCACCCCATAAGATAAAAGTATAGCCCAGGAACCTTCGATATAATTTTATATGGTCCTGGAATGGGGAGTGTAACACAAACTCCTTTTCCCATGTCAGCATAATGAAGTTTGCAAAAATAAGGGCACAAGTTGCCCCCATAGCCACCCCTTTTTTTCTGTCTAAAGATGTTACCTTCAAGCCACACATTATTAACAAGGACAATTTCCATACATTCCATAGTAAGCCTGAAGTTTTTCGGGGTCCAAAAATTCCATGTTTGGAGGGGTCTCATTAAACAGGCCAAGGCCCTTACTTTGGGGTGTACTGGAAAGAAATTATACCACATCAGTAGTTAAAAATATGAGGTCCTTTTCCCATTACTCTGGTTTAATCCCCCCCCCCCCAAAAAAAAATCCCAAGAGTCTTTAATAATGTGACAAGCTATTTTGAAATGGTTTTAATGCTTTATTTACATATAAAGCAGAGGGATGAATTTTAGCACCTGGTGCTGACACAATTGGCCTAAAAAGTGGCTAGATTTTTATGCAGTTTTGGAATTCCAAAATAAACGGGTATTTTTGGATGCAGATTCCTTAAACTTTTGTTAAGGTCCATCCTCTGCTGGACTTATTCATCTTCAAGAAAATAATCTGTTTCTGTATGAGTTGTTCATTGATGGAGGCCCTTTCATAAACTTCTTCATCATTCAACAGTTTTAACATCTCCTTATGTTTGTGGTTATCAGATATTGCCACCCCCATTCTTGTCAGGTTTCGTAAATCTAACCTGGTGATTTCTTTTAAGTTTTTCCAACAGATTGTCTTTCACTAGTAAGGTTGAATTTCTTGTTCATTTTACCCTTGCTATAAAACTTGTAAATGTCTTGTTCACATATGTTTGAGAATACCTGAACAGTAGGGTGAGGGGTAGGCATAGCTATACTTTTTTTTTTTATTTAAATAATTAGAATAACCACCGAGTTTTAAGTTACTTCTGTCCTGTTCAGTCTGCTGGTATTCTAAAACAAAGTTAATTTTCTTAATAAATAGTTTGAATTCAAACTATCAGCTAGGTTGTATTTTGGGGTGGGGACAAAGGTAAAAGCCTCTTTCAAATAAAGGAAAACGCTCATTGGTCACCTTAAAAGAACTATAGTTGTGAACAGTTAAGTTGTTTTTCTGAGTAATCACCTGTATAAAAATGCCGTTAATTTGATTTAAACTTGCCTCCAGTGAAGTCTGTAGCCTCACCCCCCCTCTCTTGCTCTGTCCTCCTTTGAAATGGCCCCTTGGTGAGGATTGGTGAACTCCTTGTGTGGACCTGGGCGAGAGTTAGTCATGCTAGCTAACCTCTCCAACCTGCGGAGTGGGGGAAACTCTAAAGGGTCATCCAAATCCATACCATTATGGTTTTCACCATTGTCATTTTCATACCCCAAATTTTCCACATTCGTAAACACCTCTTCATTATTAGAGATGTAATTTGATTAGGGGTGGGAATGTCTTGTATCTTGACCTGGGGAGAACTAGCAATGTCATAATTCTTCTATATGGGAAATATCTTCAATTTCAGAATCAAACTTGTCCCTTGCCAGTTTATTTTTCCTTCACGTCATCTTGTTAGTATGAATATCCACTTTATTAAAAACGTGCTCATATTCCATGTTGTAAACATTAAATAACAAATAATTTGTAATCTTGGTGTTTAAATGTTCTGTTTCTAACTTTAAAACATCAATATTCTTTTGGATGTCCTTCTCTTCTCATGTTGCAGTATTCTAACGTGGGATCCTCCTCCCGAGGTGACCCAAACATCTGTCTCGTATACAAAAGCTTAGCCTTGGCTGCTTTATGGTGCGTCACACACAGGGACCAGAAATCATGGGCCATAAATGTGACGTCCGCACGCACAGACCTCAGAACTTCTCTGCCACCGGTCGAATGTCAGCTCGCTCTTTGTGTGTGCAAATGACTCCTGAAAAGATAAGTACTCCATTGGGGAATTATTTCTCTCTTTTTTCTGATAGCTTAGGTTGCTGTATAATTTAGCCAGAGTTGATTCTGTCCATGTTGTCCAGGAAGGGAAAATGAAAGTTCGGTCAGCAAATTCCGCACAAAGACAGCCACGACCTCTGCTTATTTTACTTAGAGCCTTCCCACGACTGCAAAGAGTGTTCCATCTGCCAGTAGTTTGTTCCTAAAACACTGTACAGTCGTCTCGCAACCTTAAAACTTTTCTTTGAGAACCAACGCCTGAAGTGCCTTGCCTTAGGTATGGAATCGGAAGTGGCTGTCTCGGTAGAACTGACAGAATAGAAGGCCAAAGTAGCTAGGCCAGATACTGTCCCTCTGATTACGGACGTCTTGCCAGCTGCCGGTCTAGGGGATGAGGTACGTCAGATAGGCTTGGCGACTTTGTCGGGTACTGCTTCAGACACCGCCCTTTTCTCTAGCCTGCACGTCTGCGGAGGTACCTGTGAAGTTGGCCTCCAATGTTGGGGGAACCAGATTTGTTCAAACAGCCAGAGTTACCATCCGCTACCAAGGAAGGTGCATCTAGTCCTAGGCTGATGGACACTAGGCCTTCACCTACTCAGCCAGGACCTAAGACTCCTACTCTTAAAAGGAAACAGAAGTCTAAGCATCCTTCTACCCCATCAGAAGATTTGCCTTATTGGCAAGTATTTTCCCAATCTCTCTTTCAGGCCTTCTTGGACCTGAGGCCTGCTTCATCTCAGACCCCTGCTGCTCTTCCTACAACAAGGGTTCGAAAAAATGTGGCAGCTGTGTGCAATGTAAACATATTTAAAACAACCAGTTGTTTAATTGAAAGACTCAGCTAAGACTAGTATATACCCTAGATATGGAAACTACACTAGTAAAGGAGTGGTCTTTGTAGCTACCTGTAGTAAATGCCCAGCTTTTTATGTCTGGAAGACCCAAGAGGTGTCTTAAAAAGTGAATCTATGAACATGGGTATGAAATAGGAGTGAAAAACATTAACAGTGCTTTATATAGATACTCCATTAAATGTTCCATCTACAAAGAGTTTTTATTTTGTATATTGGAGAATGTGATACCTAACCTGGGGGGGGGGGGGGGTGTGTGTAAAAATCATCAGGAGGTAAGGGAGTTGTGGTAGGTAAAGTTGCGTGCCACACACTACCCAGGGATTAACGAAACTGTGTCCCTAGTTCCAATGCTAAAAACAAGGGCTATTAAATATCAGCATTTTATCTTGTTTTGTGTGCTTTTTAGGAATAAAACATTTTTTATGTTGTATTTTAAAATAAACATATGATAGGGTGGTTATTTCAACTTAGCTGAATTTTATATGTTTATATTTAACATTGTTGATTTTTAATGTATATAATACTAGTATTATTTTGGAAAGTTTTAACTGTTATACCTTTAAGACCTGATTACAGGTATTTTATGTTAAGGGGAGAATCATTTAAAAGCAGCATTTGATGTGTGTATTCTAGATAAGTCTGTTGCACACAGACTAAAAGCTATATTGTGCTTTACACAAGCTTAAATAAATTTGTGGTATCTGCCTTCACCAGCAGTGCCTATGTTTGGATCAGTTTTGCAAATAGTGTTTTTGTTGATAAATGTAGTTATTGCCTGTGTCTTAAGTGATTTAGTAAAGATGTTTCTTGTTTTAAAAAAAGGGCAGGAATTGAACAGTTATGTAGTGTTGCTTAGGCTATAGGATATGAGCAGTATATCTGAAATATAATGTTTGTAAACATGAATTTGTTAATGGAGTTTGATTACTTTTATATAAATGTAAATTTGCCTATGAACCAAGTCGTCATCGTCTTTCGGCTGCTCCCGTTAGGGGTCGCCACAGCAGATCAACTGTTTCCATTTCTTCCTGTCCTCTGCATCTTGCTCTGTCACACCAACCACCTGCATATCCTCTCTCACCACATCCATAAACCTTATCTTAGGCCTTCCTCTTTTCCTGTTACCTGGCAGCTTCATCCTTAGCATCTTTTTCCTAATATACTCTGCATCCCTCCTCAGCACATGTCCAAACCAATGTAATCTTGCCTCTCTGGCTTTGTCTCCAAACCTTCCAACCTGGGCTGACCCTCTAATGTACTTATTCCTAATCCTGTCCATCCTCGTCACACCCAGTGCAAATCTTAACATCTTCAACTCTGCCATGTCAAGCTCTGACTCCTGCCTTTGTCAATGCCACTGTCTCCAACCCATGTAACATAGCTGGTCTCACTACACTCTTGTAGACCTTCCCTTTCACTCTTACTTGTACTCGTCTGTCACAAATCACTCCTGACACTCTTCTCCACCCACTCCATCTTGCCTGTACTCTCTTCTTCACCTCTCTTCCACGCTCACCATTACTCTGAACTGTTGATCCCAAGTACTTAAACTCATCCACTTTCGCCACCTCTACTCTCTGCATCCTCACCATTCCTCTATCCTCCCTCTCATTCACACACACATTCTTAGTCCTGCTGACCTTCATTCCTCTTCTCTCTAGAGCATATCTCCACCTCTCCAGGGTCGTCTCCACCTGTTGCCTATTCTCACTACAGATCACAATGTCATCTGCAAACATCATAGTCCACGGGGACTCCTGTCTGATCTCGTCTGTTAACCTGTCCATCACCATTGCAAGTAAGAAAGGGCTCAGAGCTGATCCTTGATGTAATCCCACCTCCACCTTAAACGCATCCGTCACTCCCACCGCAGACCTCACCGCTGTCACACTACCCTTGTACATATCCTGTACCACTCTTACATACTTCTCTGACACTCCCGACTTCCTCATACAATACCACAACTCCTCTATAGGCACCCTGTTATATGCTTTCTCTAAATCCACAAAGACACACTGCAACTCCTTCAGACCTTCTCTGTATTCTCCATCAACACTCTCAGAGCAGACATCGCATCTGTAGTGCTCTTTCCTGTCATGAAACCATACTGCTGATCACTAATCATCACTTCCCTTCTTAACCTAGCTTCCACTACTCTTTCCCATAACTTCATTCTGTGACTGATCAGTTTAATCCCTCTGTAGTTACTACAGCTCTGCACATCACCCTTATTCTTAAAAATCGGTACGAAAACACTTTTTCTCCTTTCCTCAGGCATCATCTCACTTTCCAAGATTTCATTAAACAATCTAGTTAAAATCTCCACTGCCATTTCACCTAAACACCTTCATGCTTCCACAGGTATGTCATCTGGACCAACAGCCTTTCCAACGTTCTTCGTGTTTCACTGTTGCAGTCATTACATTTGGGTAATCCTGCTGGCAGGTTGCCTTCAGTCGGCCTGAATTCCAAAGTCCTGAGTCCTGCGTCGGCTGCTGTCGCCCCTTCCCTGACATCAGGTCATCAGGGGTATAAAAGAAGCGGCCAACACCATTTTCTTTAGTCTTTCTTGTTGCGCGGTGCCCGAAGCAGAAGCAGTTCGCAAGTGCCGGTCGGCCGACTCCTGAGATTTTCGTGTTCGAGTTTCAGATCCGAAGTCTTCAATAAAGCTAAGTACCCCGTTGGGGAAACTTTTTTCTTGCTCCAGACCAATGTCAGAAAAAGTAAATAATTGTATTTCTTGTGGAAAGCAAATACCTCATAAGGATTTTCATTCTTACTGTATTCCTTGCCTAGGCCCTGATCACAAAGTTTCTGATTGTCGGTTCTGTGCTAGATTTAACCAACGCACTATTAAGCGTTGGTATGATTTTGCTTTAAACTATTTTGGACGCCGGTTTAATTATCCAGAAATGTCGTCGGATAGCCATCCGACTACCGGAGTTCACAAAAAACGCAAATAAAAGGAGAGAGATAGACAACCGAGGCTCAAAACCAGCAAAGAAGCTTCTCCTAAGCCAGTCGCCGGTTTTCAGTGAGGCTCTTTTGCAGCCCCTGACGCCCGCTACTTTAGAGTCACAGGCGGCTACCGACTCCAACGTGGAGTCTGTCATGCCGCTGGAAACTCAAGGTATTGGAGCCTTGGATACTATTCCTTCAGATGGGTCCAGAGCTGCTGAGCAGGCACCGGCTTCTGATGGTGTATTCATACCTAAACATCTTTACATTAAACCGACTTCAGCTTCAGAGACAAAGACTAAAGCACCTTCTAAAGCAAAGAAACAAACTCAAGAGCCACGTGGTCAGGCCTCTATGCCCAAAAAACAGATGCTCAAAATGGCCGAAGACTTGATTACCTTGATCAGGGGTTCCCATCCCCCTCCTTATAAGAGGCCTAGGCAAGAGACTGATTATGAATCTTCGGATCAGGTTTTCATTTCTTCTGATTCCTCTTCTGATCAGGAATATTCTCTTCCCCCCCTATAAGGATTCTGATGCTGAAGAAATCTATACCTTCAGCTTCTCCTCCAGAGGACTGTTCTTTTGGGGAAACCTTGCATACCATGAAGGGAGCATTTCCACTGGAGAGCCAAGATTTTTCAGCATCTAAAAAGAGGTTCAGGGATTTCCTTTTACTACCTCAACACAGGCCACTAGCCATCCCACCTGTGTTAGACATTGTAGATGTGTTTTCGGAGTCTAGTCTTACCACTGACTCCTTACCTCCAGCTCCTGTTAAGCCTGACAGATATTACAGGGTTCCTGACTCTCACAAATTCCTTTCTAAAAACCCTGCAGCAGACCCAGAAACTATTTCTCAGGGTCCCAAAGGAGTTAAGGCTTCCGCTGCGAAAAAAACCCTACCCCCTCTGACAGAGATTCTAGGGACTAGAAAGATGGGGAAAAAAGGTTTACACATCTGCTACCTTGGCTATAAGGGCCTTAAACTGTCAGTTGCATATGCTCTAATATCAGCAACATGTCATGGCATTGCTTATACAGAAAATCGTTGTTAAATTCTGAATGTGCAGAAAACAAGGAAATGTAGGATTTATTGCATGCAGCTGAACAAGTTGGAAAGCATAATTTGCAATGTGGTTTTGATTCTTTGGAGGCCTCCTGCAGGGCCACAGTTATGGGTTCTGTAATTAGGAGGCATGCTTGGTTAAAGGAGCAAAATCTGCTTGATCATGTCAAAGTTAAATTATTAGATGCACCTTTACAGCATGATACTTTGTTTGGTGTTAAGGCAGAAGAGGATGTTAAAGAAAATGGAGGACAAAGCTAAATCTATGCAAACGGTCAAAGATTTTTTTACAAGTACAGCCACCTAGGTTTAGTAGTCACTGGCCAACAATGAATTGGTCCTTTCCTGTGTTAGACAGACCTCAAAGGGGCAGATCCAGACGCCCTAGAGGCAGATCCCAGGCGCAAGGTTCATACAGGTCAAAGCAATGGGGTGCTTCTACCTCCAAGGTTCTAAATATCGTGTCACAAGGCTACAAGTTCCATTTCCATACCCTGCCAAAGGCAAACGGCTGGCCAGATCTGCCAAAAAATCAATGGGCAGAGACACAAAAACAAGTCTCATCCCTCATGGACATGGGGGCCATTCAACAAGTACCAGAGCAAGAGCAGGGACAAGGATTTTACTCAAGACTGTTCTTGGCACCCAGAAAGGACAAGGCCTGGAGGCCAATACTGGACCTATTTATTCTGAACACATTCCTGGATATACCAAAATTCATGATGTTGACTTTGCAGCAGCTTCTGCCCATGCTGGGCAAGAACACTTAGCTTGTGACTTTACACCTAAAATAGGCATACCTGCATGTCCCAGTCAGACAAATATGCAGAAGATACCTCAGATTCAAGGCTGACTCAATGCATTACCAATTCTCTCCACTGCCCTTTGGCTTATCTACTGTGCCCAGGGTCTTTACAAAGTGCCTGACACCAGTAATTGCATTCTGCAGGCAAAGAGGAATACAAATATATCCTTACTTGGACTGTCTAATTCAAGCAGTGAACAAGGACATTCTTCTACAGCATCTGGCGTTTTTGAAAAGACTTCTAACTTGCCTAGCGTACACAGTCAACGAAAATAAATCAAAACTAGTACCCTCTCAAGAGATAATATTCCTGGGTGCAAGCTTAAATACAACTGCCCAGATGGCTTATCTCACGCCAGACAAACAAAGGCAGCTGACTACCTATTTCAAAATGTTGGCAACAAAGGCCCAGTTATTTGCAAGAAAAATTCTGCAGGCTTTGGGCTTCATGGCATCCTACTAATTCCATATGCAAGACTGCATATGAGGAAACTTCAGTGGTACCTAAAAAGTGTTTGGACTCAACATTGCCACAGCCTGGAAACTATGATTACTCTCATTCCCTGCCTGCAACAGGAGTTTTGATGGTGGGCAAAGGCTTGTAACAAAAAACAAGGGGCAGCCATTCACATTACCCCCAGCCAGGCAGACACTAACAACGGATGCATCAGATTATGCCTGGGGGCCCCACGTGGCAGGAAGATGCATTCAGGGCACATGGACCTCAAACCAAATGCATCTACATATCAATCAAAAAGAGATGCTAGCTGTTCAAAATGCCCTGACAGCCTTCAAGGACCTACTTCATCCAGGACAACTACTGATAGACAACACCACGGTCATGTGGTATATAAACAAGCAGGGGGGCACATATTCTTACCCCCTTTGCAGACTTGCCATGACTTTGTGGGACACAGCTTTGACTTAAGTACATCTCCAGGCACAATTCCTGCCAGGAACGAAAAATACTCTGGCAGATGAACTAAGCAGAAACCTCATGGATCCCCACGAGTGGCAGCTGGATCCATAAGTCTTCAGCATGATAACAAGGAAATGGGGATGCCTGGACATAGATCTATTTGCCTCCCCTCACAACTACCAACTAAAAAGATATTCTGCACAAGGATTTATCACAGAGAAGCATGGAAAGTGGACTTCCTATCTTTCAGCTGGAAAAACCGATCAGTATATGCCTTTCCCCCACTGCCTCTCCTCCCCAAGGTACTCCTAAAAGTCAGACAGGAGAAGCCAAAGATGATACTGATTGCCCCAGACTGACCCCGCCAGTACTGGTATCCAGTACTAAGGAACTTGTCCCAATGCCCAGCTTGGACCTTACCTCAGATACCTTATCTGCTGTCCCAGCAAAACAATCAGATCCTGCACAGCCAACTCAGGACTTTAAACCTGGCAGCATGGCGGATAATGTAGTCATACAAACCACGCCTCTCCATAAAGCTGTGATGGATGTCATTTTGGAAGCCAGAAGGCTCAGTACTAGAAAATTTTATGCTGGAAAATGGAAGAGATTCTGTGCTTGGAACCAGGCACAAGAAACTGATACAGCTGTGCCAAATATTCCTCAGATTTTGCAATACTTAACTGAGATGCTGAACAAAGACCTATCTTTTTCATCTATTAAAATTCATGCCTCTGCCATTTCGGCTCATTACAACGCAGAGCCACCAATCTTTTCTCATCCCTTACTAAAGCAGTACCTCAGAGGAGCCAAAAATTTAAGGCTTCCAAGGAGATCACCAATGCCTGCATGGGACCTCAACTATGTCTTGGAAAAACTCACCCTGCCTCCTTTTGAGCCAGCTTCTACTGCTGATATAAAGTTTTTATCTTGGAAAACAGCTCTGCTCCTAGCAATAACTTTTGCAAGACGAGTTTCAGAGCTACAGGCACTCATGGCTGTGGAACCTTTTATCATTTTTTATCCAGACAGGGTCTCTCTGAGGACAAACCCAACATTTATGCCTAAGGTGGTGTCCATTGTGGCTCTTAACCAAACTATTCACCTGCCAACTTTTTTTATCCAAATCCACAGAACAAGGGGGAGCGAATTATGCATTCTTTGGATGTACAAAGACAGCTTAGATTCTACTTGGACAGAACCAAAGTTTTCAGAAAGACAGAGCAATTACTAGTGATATATGCTGCAGGATCACAAGGAAAGGCCATCTCAAAGTAGACTATTTCAAAGTGGATAGGCCACTGCATTCATTTCTGCAATGTACACCATGACAAACCAGTGCCTAAGGGCATTAGGCCACATTCAACCAGAGCTGCAGCCACTTCAGCAGCCTTTCTCAGGGGAGTAAGTACCAAGGATATTTTAGAGGCTGCTACTTTTAGTTCAGTGCACACCTTTACAGAACACTAGCATCTGCCACTCTACTCTAAATCCAGGGCAGGCTTTGCCACTGCAGTTCTGCAGGGCCTCATAGTCGCTCCTAATGCTGTTTAGCTCCAGCCTCCCAACCATAGCTTTGGGACTGTACCCAAATGGTAATGACTGCAACATTGAAACACGAAGAACATAGTACAGTTGTGTATACTTAACATAAATGTAGACGTTCGAGTGTATTCACTGTTGCAGTCCAGGTTACCCACCCGCCATCCCCCTTTTCTTCTGATGGGATCTATCTTTCCTTCTCTGATTTATACAACCTTTGTGGTGTATTTGCTTGTAAATGAAGGTAAAGTTTATATTGTTGCATGTAATTATATATATATATATATATATATATATATATATATATATATATATATATATATATATATATATATATAAATTTTGGCAACCCTTTTAGGGGGCACCTGACATCTGGGCAAGAAAAACTAAAGAAAATGGCGTCGGCTGCTTCTTTTATACCGCTGACGACCTGACGTCAGGGAAGGGGTGACAGCAGCCGACGCAGGACCCAGAACTTTGGAACTCAGGCCAACTGAGGGCAGCCTGCCAGCAAGATTACCCAAATGTAATGACTGCAACAGTGAATGCACTCTAACATCTACATTTATGGTAAGTGTACACAACTGTACTTTCTTCATCATCTTCATAGCTATCCTTACTTCCTCCTTGCTAATCCACTGCACTTCATGATTCACTATCCGCACATTATCCAACCTTCTCTCCCTCTCATTCTCTTCATTCATCAACCCCGCAAAGCACTCTCTCCATCTGCTCAACACACACTCCTCGCTTGTGAGTACGTTTACCTCATTATCCTTTATCACCCTTACCTGCTGCACATCTTTACTAGCTCGGTCCCTCTGTCTAGCCAATTGGTACAGGTCCTTTTCTCCCTCCTTAGGTGTCCAACCTGTTATACAACTCTTCATATGCCTTATCCTTAGCCTTCGCCACCTCTCTCTTTGCCATGCACCTCATCTCCTTATACTATTGTCTACTTTCATCTGTTTGACAATCCCACTTCTTCGCCAACCTCTTTCTGTGTATACTCTCCTGTACTTCTTCATTCCACCACCAGGTCTCCTTGTCCTCCTTCCTCTTTCCAGATGTCACACCAAGCACATTTCTAGCAATCTCTCTTACTAGCTCTGCTGTAGTTACCCAGCTATTCAGTAACTCTTCACTGCTGTCCAGTGCCTGTCTTAACTCTTCCCTGAACATCACCTCACAATTACCCTTTTTCAATTTCGCCATTTGATCATTGGTGCTGCCCTCACACTCATCCTCCTCTTCTTGATCACCAGTGTCATCCTACAAACCACCATCCTGTGCTGCCCTAACTACACTTTCACCTGCCACCACTTTACAGTCTCCAATCTCCTTCAGAC
This sequence comes from Protopterus annectens, assembly GCF_019279795.1. Lineage (NCBI taxonomy): Eukaryota > Metazoa > Chordata > Ceratodontiformes > Protopteridae > Protopterus > Protopterus annectens. Next base: position 393,321,021 of record NC_056751.1, read on the forward strand.
TGGTCCTTCTACATAAGATATAATCCACCTGTGTGCATCTTCCTCTACTCTTGTATGTCACCCTATGCTCCTCCCTCCTATTAAAATACGTATTCATCACAGCCATGTCCATCCTTTTCGCAAAATCCACTACTGTCTGACCTTCTGCATTCCTTTGCTTAACCATACCTACCCATCACTTCCTCATCCCCTCTGTTCCCTTCACCAACATGCCCAGTGAAATCTGCTCCAATCACCAGTCTCTCACCCTCGGGGTACAGTCATCACCACTTCATCCAACTCACTCCAAAATTTTTCTTTCTCATCCATTGCACACCCAACTTGTGGAGCTTATTCACTAACATTCATGATTACACCATCAATTTCCAGCTTCATAAACATTACTCTATTCGACACTCTTTTCACCTCCATAACACTCCTAGCATACTCTTCCTTCAGGACAATGCCTACACCATTTCCACCTCCCATCCACAGCATGATAAAACAATTTGAAACTGCCTCCAGTACACCTAGCCTTGCTTCTCTTCCATCTGGTCTCTTGCACACACAATATACCAACCTTCCTTCGGTCAGTCATATCAGCTAGCTCTCTCCCTATACCAGTCATACCGCCAACATTCAAAGTTCTGACATTCACTATCACAGTCCTAGCCTTTACCTGCCTTAGGGCATGCCTCCCCCCTCTTCTCCTCCTTCAGCCAACAGTAGCCCAATTTCCACCAGCACCCTGTTGGCCAGCAGTACTGGTGGCTGTCATTGTTAACCCTGGCCTCGACAGATCTGGTATGTATTTCTGTACTGTTGTCTGCATGTATGATTTGGCAAAATTTTATGCCGGATGCCTTTCCTGATGCAACCCTCCCCATTTATCTTGGCTTGGGACCGGCACAAAGAAATGCACTGGCTTGTGCATCCCCAGTGGCTGGGTTGCCTATGACCCAAGTTCATAGGTTCATACTAGGCTATCTGCCCTAAGGCATTTATAAGCCTAGCCAGAATGTGTTTGGCTTTCGCCACCCATTTTAAATTTATTTTGCTATGCCCTTTTTCGAGGTTAGTATACTGTGCCTCTGTCTAACAGTGGCACAGAAGTGAAACCCAGGGTAAACCTACGATTTCCCATCCACTCATCAAGATTCCTCTTGAAGAGAGTCAATGAGGGACTCTGCCTAACCTGGACTGGGATTTTATTCCAGAGTGAAGGGAGCCTCTGGGTTATGAATCTGTCCCTCCAGCATGTCCTATTTATTTCAGTGCTGAGGTTCAAGTCTCGAGCCAGAGCTCGATGGGATTTGGATTTTCTGAGGTGCAGCATGTCCATTAATTCCGGGTTGGACGACATGGCTTTATACGTCAGGCACAGATCGCCTCTGAACAGGCGGTATGCCACTGAGTAGAGCTGGAGTTTCTTTAACCGGGCAGCATATGGCATCTGTTTGAGCCCTTTGATCCTCTTGGTGAGGTACTTTTGGGGTCTTTCCAGTTGCTGCAGGTGTCTGGTAAGGTACATCCCAAAAGGGGCATTGTACTCAATTATAGGCCTGATGAGGGATGAGTAAAGAGGCACGATGACCTCCCCTGATCTAGTTGTGAATCCCTTCATGATTAGGTGGGCTATATAAAATGTTTTTCTAACCACTTTGGCCACGTGGTTGTCAAATGAGAGATTGCTATCAACTTGGGTCCCCAGGTCCCTAATTACTTCTTCTGTACTTAATGGATTACCACCTATGTGGTAATTTGTGGGCACTTTGTTTTTGCCAAAGGGGATGACTATACACTTTTTGGCATTTAGCTTGAGGCCATGGCTCTGGCACCAGTTGTCTGCTTCTATGAGGCCCTTTTGGAGGATGCTTGTGTCGGCTGGAGAGTCGATTATGGCGCCCAGTTTGCAGTCATCTGCGAACTTGGTCAGCCACAGTCCTTCCGTGTTGGCCTGTACCTCCGAGAAATATATACCGAACGAGAGGTCGCAGGACTGAGCCTTGTGGGACACCACTTGTAACTGGTTTGGAGTCTGACATGGCTCCAGCAATTCTAACCATGTGGGTTCTGTCCTTGAGCCAGTTTGCAATCCATCTAGTGACATAGGGGTTTATGTTTAAGCTGGTGAGCTTATCTATAATGCCCGAGTGGGGTATTGTATCGAAGGCTTTTACGAGGTCCAGGTAGGCTGTGTGGCCCACCTTCCCTTCGTCAGTGGCCTTGGTGACTGTTTCAAAGAAATCAACCAGGTTTAAGAGGCAGGATCTGCCCTTAACAAAGCCGAACTGGGTAGGATCCAGTGTCTGTAGGTCCCCAATATCTTTATTTATGAGGTCCATGATGATCCTTTCCATAGCTTTGCAGACCAAGCTAGTCAGGCTTATGGGGCGATAGTTTCCAGGATCCGTTGAGGCACCACCTTTATGGAGAGGGACCACTGTTGCTGCATGCCACTCTTTGGGCACATATCCTGTAGTAAGGCTGAGATTGAACAGTAGTTTTATGTTTGGGTTTAGCTGTTCTTGGAGTTCATGTAGGAAGCCGGGACACCATCTGGTCCCATTGAGGCTGTGTTTTTTGCTTTGGAGAGGGTGGCTCTTACCTGAGCATCTGAGATGTCAGGGGGGCAGCACTCTGCTGGGATAGATATTTGCCCTTTGGTGGGAGGGGAGAAGTTTGCGCTGAACCTGTCAGCTTAGGATATTGGCAATGTCTGTGGGTTCAGTGTATTTTTTGTCATTTTGGACTAATTCTGAGCATATCTGGGAATTACCACCCAGGTTCCTAACATAACTAAAGAAAGCCTTGTGATTATCCTTAGTGTCCTGTGCAGTTTTTCTCTCGAAGCTGGCCTTAGACAATTTTATGAGTGCCCTTAGTTTTTTGCTAATACTGATCAGTGATGCCTCCCCTTTTAGGGATTTTGCTCTATCATTTAGTAGCTTCCTCCTTCTATTGTATAGTTTGTTTATGACTGGGGTCCACCAGACAGGACGTCTGCCTTTGGAGGATTGGGTCTTGGTTTTATTTGGGATCGCATGATCCATGCATTCCTGAAGGTGTTCATAGAATGTGTTTATAAAGGATTCTGCGGTCTGGGCCGTATTTTCCACAGGCCCGGGGGCTTTGAAGGATTCCACCTCGGTTTTGAGGAGTGTGAAATTTGCTTTAGAGAAGTTTTTCACTGTGGTTTTCTGGGCAGGGGGTGGGGTCGGGATGTGAATATCCAGTGAGATTAGTTTATGGTCTGGTCTTACCAGTGAGGGATACACTTCTGGTCTGGAGCATAGAGTCCCCATGTTGGTGATGATCAGGTCCAGTACGTTTTCAACAAGTGATAATTCAATAATGGTGTTTATATTAAGAAAAAAAAGTGGGGCATCTTGACCCTTACTTGTCATTTTTATTATTGTCTAGCTTCCCTTATATTCTTTAAGTATTAAATGTGTAAGTATATTCCCTGTTTCTGTACCCACTGGAATGGTTACCATGAATTGTGGTAGTGTTGAGTTTTGGTCTTGTCTGTAGGTCCCTGCAGCTGCAGTAGGTTGTTTTCACCTCCTCCATGCACTTGTGCAACGGTCCAAGGCACATGGATTTATGCAAATTAATTTCCATGGTAATAGCTTTTTTTGTTTGTGACACCTATTACAGATTTCTAGTGCACGTGGGAACTTGTTTGCTTTGGTATTGGGAATTGGTGATTATTATGGACCATATCTGAGCCAGGGGCAGAGGTACTGGGTTGACTAAAGGAGACATACTCCTGTAAATGGCACTCTAAAAACTTTTCAAGTCATATGAGAGTGAGAGGACATAAAGAACCATCCATAAATCTACCGACTGGAGAGGGCCATTTTAAAGGTTTAAGTAGGAGTGCACTCACCATTGTTTTTCTAATAGGTAGTCCATTCTGATTTAGGAAAGCTCATAGTTTCCCCCTCAAATTAGTAGAATCCAGATCTTTTACTCCCCCTACCCCACCCCTTCAGTATGACACCAGACTTGCATGATTATTGAGGAAAGGAGTTGCTTTAATTTTGCTGTCCTTTGCATCAAGTGTAGACAAGATGAAGTCCCCTGCTCCCTTGTTATTTTGATGGTCACTGCTGTGGCTTTCTAAAATATGACCTTTATGAAAGTTTCCTCCTCAGTTTACTTCAAGCGAAACTACTACAACTAATTTAAGTAGCCTGTTTTGTAGGACTCCATAGCTAACATTTGCCATCAGGTTAGCTGAACAGATGACTTCTTATCTTAGCACTCCTTAGTAAAAAGGGTGCTCTTGTAGTTGATGCCTTCTCTTGTTACATATTGACTATTGAGTGGTAGAAAGTTCCACTTCTCTTTGAGCTGTAGTGGATGTTTGTGGAGTAGGTATTCAGGCACTTTAGGTGTGGGATTTTATCTTTGTAAACTGTAAGTTTTAATTTTTTTTTATAGTGTGCATTGTAACACTGTTGTTTGGTTTCAGGAATTAGAAGATGATGATGATGAGGTGGATTCTGACAATAAGGTCAGTTATACTTTAAGTTTTATATATTTTTCAGTAAAAAGCTGTATTGCAGAATTTAGTTTAAACTTAGTACATTAGAAGTGTTGTGCTTGTCAATGTGTGACATCATTTTTCCGTCCGTGATATGTAGTTAGTCAAATCATGACTCACAAGCATAAAGGAATATGGAAATATTTCCACTGATATTGAAGGCATGCATACACATTCATTTTCTGTTGCCTTTAAGAATAAGTGAACCTTTATCTTGTGTAGCAGATGAAGTCCTAAGCTATATCCAAAATGTGGGGCTGAGGTCTCTTGGGACTGCAGTAAAGGAGGTTTTTATCCTGTAAAAATCCTTAACCAAGCAGAGCAAGTGAGATCCAGTTGTGAGTTTGTATGATTTGGAAACTGGTTGTTCCAGTAATCTCATTTTAGTCATCACCTATGTTTTGTGGCACACATACATACGTACATAGTTTGCAAAAAAAAATGCACACATGCACAATAAACCAAAACCCACTGCTTGTGTAGTGAACCCTTACAGGTGTTCAGCTTCTACCAGCATGTTCATATAGATGGAAAATAAGGTGGGAGGAATTAAGGGGATAGTAAAATGGCACAAGTGTAACAATAGACTGATAGTGTCATCTGTAGATGTTTTTACATTTCTTGTCTGTCCTTCAGTTTATAACCTAGAACTGTTGGACTCCAAGTGGGGGAATGTTGCTCTTGCTAGTATCCTGTGAGCTGTTTGAGATGATACCCATTGTCTTTATGGGCAAATTAACTGTCCTTCCCATTCAGGCTGTGGAGATGGAAGGATTAAATGAATGAGTTCTCCAAGGATAGGAATCTCAGCTGAAGCCCTTATTGGCTTTTCTTTTATGTTTTGTTTTGAATACTTACAAGTGTCTCTGACTAGTGGATACGTAAAAATGTATTCCTTGACCGTGCTTTGAGTTTTTGAGTGTTGTAAGTAAAGACAGACTGTCATAATGGAGTAATCATTGATGTTAAGTTGTCTATCTCGCCTTCATTCTTGCTGGTTGGGTTCAGAGCCGATCCTCATCTCCGACTCGGCCATCTTCTAAAGCTGGAGAGCTATTTACTGGCTCAAGGCCTCCCCATATCCCACAATGCCTTGTGCTAGATCCCCAGATCTCGTTTGCTGCTTCTGCTACGAGGTTGCTTTTGCTGGCTCAGGTTGTATTTTTGTCTTGATAGGTTTTTTATAAAAAATGTTTTCATATAAGTAGCGTTTAGTTCTTATTATAGGTTCATAGGTTCATACTAGGCTATCTGCCCTAGGGCATTTGTAAGCCTAGCCAGAGTATGTTTGGCTTTCGCCACCCATTTTAAATTAATTTTGCTATGCCCTTTTTCGAGGTTAGTATACTGTGCCTCTGTCTAACAGTGACACAGAAGTGATACCCGGGGTAAACCTACGATCTCCCATCCACTCATCAAGATTCCTCTTGAAGAGAGTCAATGAGGGACTCTGCCTAACCTGGACTGGGAATTTATTCCAGAGTGAAGGGAGCCTCTGGGTTATGAATCTGTCCCTCCAGCATGTCCTATTTATTTCAGTGCTGAGGTTCAAGGCTCTCGAGTGTGTAGCTCGATGGGATTTGGATTTTTTGAGGTGCAGCATGTCCCTTAATTCCGGGTTGGACATGGCCTTATACGTCAGGCACAGGTCACCTCTGAGCAGGCGGTATGCCACTGAGTAGAGCTGGAGTTTCTTTAACCGGGCAGCATATGGCATCTGTTTGAGCCCTTTGATCCTCTTGGTGAGGTACTTTTGGGGTCTTTCCAGTTGCTGCAGGTGTTTGGTAAGGTACATCCCAAAAGGGGCATTGTACTCGATTATGGGCCTGATGAGGGATGAGTAAAGAGGCACGATGACCTCCCCTAATCTAGATGTGAATCCCTTCATGATCAGGTGGGCTATATAAAATGTTTTTCTAACCACTTTGGCCACGTGGTTGTCAAATGAGAGATTGTTATCAACTTGGGTCCCCAGGTCCCTAATTACTTCTTCTGTACTTAATGGATTACCACCTATGTGGTAATTTGTGGGCACTTTGTTTTTGCCAAAGGGGATGACTATACACTTTTTGGCGTTTAGCTTGAGGCCATGGCTCTGGCATCAGTTGTCTGTTTCTATGAGGCCCTTTTGGAGGATGCTTGTGTCGGCTGGAGAGTCGATTATGGCGCCCAGTTTGCAGTCATCTGCGAACTTGGTCAGCCACAGTCCTTCCATGTTGGCCTGTACCTCCGAGAAATATATACCAAACAAGAGAGGTCCCAGGACTGAGCCTTGTGGGACGCCACTTGTAACTGGTTTGGAGTCTTGACATGGCTCCAGCAATTCTAACCATGTGGGTTCTGTCCTTGAGCCAGTTTGCAATCCATCTAGTGACATAGGGGTTTATATTTAAGCTGGTGAGCTTATCTATAATGCCCGAGTGGGGTATTGTATCGAAGGCTTTTGCGAGGTCCAGATAGGCTGTGTGGACCACCTTCCCTTCGTCAATGGCCTTGGTGACTGTTTCAAAGAAGTCAACCAGGTTTAAGAGGCAGGATCTGCCCTTAAAGCCAAACTGGGTAGGATCCAGTGTCTGTAGGTCCCCAATATCTTTATTTATGAGTTCCATGATGATCCTTTCCATAGCTTTGCAGACCAAGCTAGTCAGGCTTATGGGGCGATAGTTTCCAGGGTCCGTTGAGGCACCACCTTTGTGGAGAGGGACCACTGTTGCTGTACGCCACTCTTAGGGTACATATCCTGTAGTAAGGCTGAGATTGAACAGTAGTTTTATGTTTGGGTTTAGCTCTTCTTGGAGTTCATGTAGGACGCAGCCTGGGACACCGTCTGGTCCCATTGATGCTGTGTTTTTTGCTTTGGAGAGGGCGGCTCCCACCTGAGCATCTGAGATGTCAGGGGGGCAGCACTCTGCTGGGATAGATATTTGCCCTTTTGGTGGGGGGGGGGAGAAGTTTGCTGAACCTGTCAGCTAGGATGTTGGCAATGTCTGTGGGATCAGTGTATTTTTTGTCATTTTGGACTAATTCTGAGCATATCTGGGAATTCCCACCCAGGTTCCTAACACAACTAAAGAAAGCCTTGTGATTATCCTTAGTGTCCTGTGCAATTTTTCTCTCAAAGCTGGCCTTTGACGATTTTATGAGTGCCCTTAGTTTTTTGCTAATACTGATCAGAGATGCCTTCCCTTTTTGGGATTTTGCTCTATCATGTAGTAGCTTCCTCCTTCTATTGTATAGTTTTGTTTATAGCTGGGGTCCACCAGACAGGTCGTCTGCCTTTGGAGGATTGGGTCTTGGTTTTATTTCGGATTGCGTGATCCATGCATTCCTGAAGGTGTTCATAGAATGCATTTATAAAGGATTCTGCGGTCTGGGCCGTATTTTCCACAGGCCCGGGGGCTTTGAAGGATTCCACCTCGGTTTTGAGGAGTGTGAAATTTGCTTTAGAGAAGTTTTTCACTGTGGTTTTCTGGGCAGGGGGAGGGGTCGGGATGTGAATATCCAGTGAGATCAGTTTATGGTCTGATCTTACCAGTGAGGGATACACTTCTGGTCTGGAGCATAGAGTCCCCATGTTGGTGATGATCAGGTCCAGTATGTTTTCCCCTCTTGTGGGAGTGGTAACAAGTTGTTCCATAGCATTTGAGTTTATGAATTCTAGGAACCTTTGGGCAAGGGTGTTGGAGCTAGAGTAATGCTCCCAATCTATGTTTGGGTAGTTGAAGTCACCCAATATAATGGTGTTCGGAGAGACCTTCATATTTTCCAGTGTTCTCAGGAAGGCCGAGTGGAGTTCCTGGGTCTGTGAGTGTGGTCTGTAGCAGGCTATAAACTGGAAGGCAGTTTTACCCACTGTTAGTTGCACATGGATAGTCTCTGATGCTTCGTGTTTTGCCACCAACCTGGAGGTGTGGGTATCTTTGAATATCGATACTCCCCCTCCTTTTGTGGTTCGGTCCAAGTTTTGGTGCCGAAAAGCATGGTATGAGGTATAACCTGGTAGTGCTGGGGTGCTCTCGGGAGTCATGAGCCAGGTTTCTGTTACTGCACAGATATCGATGTTCTCCATGCTAAGGAGAGTTTCGAGTGCGTGCATCTTGAGGTTTAGACTTCTAGCGTTGAGTAGCATTACTCATAGTTTCTTATCCCTTGTGATACCTATGGAGGTGGGTTTGTCTTTTGAGCCTTGCCTAAAAAAGGCACTATGGGGGTAGCAAGAGCTTTTGCCAATATCCGAAAGCCCAGGGGTGACAGGTGCAAGCTGTCCCTAGCAAAGCATCGTGGCTTGTCGTGCATATCATCCCAAGCTGACAGGCATTGGATCCCCTTTGAATGACACCAATACTTAAGCCAATTGTTGAAATTGATCATCTTGTCTTCATATTTAGTACTTTTTGTCTCTGTGTAGTTTTAGATCTATCCCATCCCCTTAGAAAAATCGTTTTTACTGTTAGAGAGCCCCCCCCCCCACTTTTTCTCTCTTCAAGGTAGCCGTTTTAGTTAGAGGCTTACCCTTGTTCTCTAAAATACCTTTTGTAGTTTTTTCAGGTAGAAATAGTTGTAGTACTTTTTTATAGTATGCATATACATATATATACATATATATATATATATATATATATATATATATATATATATATATATATATATATATATATATATATATATATATATATATATATATATTATAGTTCTAGTGTGTGTGGGTTGTTAAGGTGTGGTAACTGTTTTTTATATGTGTGTACGGTTCTTTATGCTTGTTACCTACTGTTGTACTGTTGGCCTTTTTTTTTCCTGCGATTTTTCTTTTTACAGAATGTCCAAAGCTACTAAGGTATCGGGATTCAAGAAGTGTGACTCATGCTGTCAGAAAATGTCTCTGACAGATGGTCACACTTCTTGTGTCTACTGCTTGGGCGCCCTACACCTGCAGGACTCTTTTTCGGTGCGTCACGCCTTCAGTCCAAGAGTCCTGCAGGAGCATAGGAATAAGTTAATCCTTAGAGGATTACTAAAACCTGAAGGGTCACCTGCTAAGACTCAGCCAGGGGAAACCCTCCAAGCCATCGAAGCTGTCGGCTCCCAGCTCGGAGCAGTCATCGGGTGTGGCGTCTGCTTCGACTTCGGTTCCGGCCGGAACTGAAGTACCTGCCTCTCAGTCGGCTCCGATCCTGGTGTCGGAACCTTCAGGGAGCCAAAAGTGTTCGAGGTCCCCATCCCTAGAGTCGATTTGCTTGGCTCCGGGGTCACCTCTGTTACAGTCTGAGCGAAGTCACTGATCTCACTCTTCTCGTTCTTCGAGACTGACCATGACTTGGAGAGAGTGGTGAGCAGACTTCTGAAATCGCAGGCCCTGGCTAAAATGCTATCCAGCCCCCCTCATCAGGATTCGGCTTTACCCGTCTCTACAGTAGTTCCTCCTTCGACTCACCCCTTGAGTTCGGAGCCGGAGCTGGTTGGGGTTCGGATCGTGGAACCGTTGGCACCGATACCTACCCTTTCGGTTCCTTCGGCTCCAATCACTTCCATGGCGCCGTCCTTGGAGGGATCTCGGCGCTGAGACTCCCTCATCGATTCCGAGGTGGCGAGTCTCATCGGACCCTTGTCCGACCCCGTTCTTCTTCTCGGAGCTTCGGCACAGGTGAGCTCGGCCCCTACATCGGCCTCGGAGCCATCCCTCTCAGTGCCGGGGAGGGTTCTGGTTTCTTCGGAGCCTGAGCCTTCTTCTCTGCCGGGAAGGGGTGCCTTCGAGGTCATGAGGAGTGTGCTAGCCCCTCAGTCAGCCCCACGATCAGCCTCTTTGGCTCCTCCCCCCATGTTGCCTGCGTCTGCCTCTGCCCCTCCTCCAGACCCCAAGCGAGGAGAACAAGCGCTCCAGTTCGCCCCAGTGGGCGCGTCCTCCTCTTCCGAGGCCTCCCTTGATCATTCAGAGGAGCCCCCCTCGAAAGAGGAAATGTAAGAGGAAGCATGTTGACTCCCCTGAGTCTGTCACTTCGGATACCGACTTAGAGGATTCGGAAGGGTCCCCGAGGTCCCCCTCTGAAGATGTCTCCTTCTCAGACATCCTTGAGATGCTTAGGCAGCGGGGGAACTGGACTACCCTTAACCCTTCTGAGGTTGAGTCTGTATATCTGGACGCGTTTGGTTCTCGCCCCTCCACCTCCTGGGTGTCTCTGCCTTTCGATTCAATGATGGCAGTGGTGGCTCGAAAGGCATGGTCAGCCCCAGACACAGTGTAACCAACTCCCTGAAGGCCCACGAAATTCATCACAGCACCACAAGACGCACAATTTTTGACAAAGGGTGTCCCTGTTGATGCTATGTTGGTAGCCGCAGCCACGAAAAAGGAGTTGGCTGAGACATCTTCGTCTGTCCATCCCCCTAATAAGGAGTCTAGGGCGATGGACAGATACGGGAAGCGGATGTTTTCCTCAGCGACCTTTTCCATGTGGTCGCTGAACTATTTGTGCCATTTTACACGCCTTCAAACGGATCTTTTTAAGGAGCTAGGAGATACCCTTCAAGATCCATCAGCTGCGGGGGCCCAGGATAAGATTACCTCCCAGCTGGCGACTCTTAATTCAGTAGTGAACTCCTCCATGCGGCTCATTTCTTATGTGGCCGATGGGGCGAGTAGAGCTGCAGGCACAGGTGTGGCCTTGAGAAGGCATGCTTGGATGCGGTTATGTAACTTTGCGGACCCCTTTAAGGCGTATTTCACCAATACCCCTTTTGATGGTTCTGCTCTTTTTGGACAACAGGTGAAGGATGCCCTTACCAGGTGTGAGCAGGAAGGCAAGACTCTCTCTGCTGTTGGAGTCCATTTTTCCACTCCTTCTAGACCATACCCCAAAGGTCAGAAAAGTGGCAAAATGTGGTTCCAGAAACCCCAGGGAGCCATCCCTGACACACGTGGTGAGTTTCCCTCCAGGGGCAGGGGAGGGAACAACAACAGACGCCGCCCTCGAGGCAGAGGGGCCCCGCAAAATCAGGGCAGCAGAGATTTCTTCTCTGACAAGCCCTTCCAGCATCCCTGAGGGGCTGCCCGCCTTCGCAGGCAGTCGGGAGGAGATTATCACTGTACCCAAAAGCCTGGCAAGACATAACTCAAGACAGATGGGTACAGTCTATCATATCCGGAGGTTACAGAATTCCCTTCATTCATACCCCCTTAAGGTCAAACAAATCCCTTCCAGATGTTCCACCCAGTCTAAGGGAACAAGCAGAGATCTCAAAACTGCTACAAAAAGAGCCATCCAACGAGTCCCAGCAGACCAGCAAGGATCCGGAATTTACTCAAGGTTCTTTTTGGTACCAAAAAAGACAGGGGTCTGGAGACCCATTTTGGATCTCAGCAGACTAAACAGGTCTGTACAAAGAACGAAGTTCCGCATGGTCACGCTTCAGTCTATTCTACCCTTTTTGGGTCAGGACAATTGGATGTGCTCCATAGATCTTCAAGATGCGTACTACCATATCAAAATGGACAGGTGCTCCAGAAGATTCCTCCGCTTCCGGCTGGGAGCCAGTCATTATCAGTTCCGAGCTCTGCCCTTTGGTCTCACCACAGCCCCCAGGGTGTTCACCAAATGTATGTCAGTAGTTACCTCTCACCTGAGATGGCAAGGATTCCAGGTGTTTCCCTATCTAGACAACTGGCTCCTTACTGCTACCACCAGACATCAGCTGCTACGTGCCAGGAACTACACCATCCAAACTTGCTCCAAGCTAGGTATCACAATAAATTTCGAAAAGTCTGCATTGTCGCCTTGTCATTCTATAACCTTTATAGGCGCAAGTTTAAGTACAAAAGAGATTTCAGCAAGACTTCCTTTACACAGAGTATTAGATATTCGCCGACATGTACAGGTGTTGTTAGGATGCAAGAAAATTCAGGCCAGATTCGTCCTAAAAACATTGAGACTCATGGCAGCAGCGATCATACTAGTCCCCCTGTCTTGTTTTCATATGAGGATTCTTCAGAGGTTGCTTTTCACCCAATGGTCATTTCTACAACTTCCAATGTCTCACGTGATTATGATTACACAGACATGCAAAGACCAGCCTGCTTGGTGGATGGTTTCCCCGTCAGAACCCCAGGGCAGACCATTTGTTCTTCCTCCTCCTCCAGTAGCCACGGTGACCATGGATGCCTCACTGATCGGGTGGGGGGGCACTTTCAGGACAGAACAGTCCAAGGCACATGGCAACCCCATGAGTACCATCTGCATATCAATGTCTTGGAGATGAGAGCTGTGCTTTTAGCATTGCAAACTTTTCAGAACTCTCTTCCCACCGGGACTATTGCAATTCAGGCAGACAACATGTTGGTAGTGTGGTACATCAACAAGCAGGGCGGAACCAAGTCCTACCCCCTATGTCGAGAAGCACTCAGACTCTGGCAATGGGTGATCTCTTCCCAGCGGTTTCTGATAGCAACGCACATCCCTGGGAAGTCCAACGTTATAGCAGACAGACTGAGCAGAGCAATTCTCATGCCTCATGAGTGGTGTCTCAATCAGACAGTGGCGGACCAAATCTTCCGTAAATGGGGTCAGCCTTGCTGCGTCCTTTTCGCCACCCCTTTCAACAGCAAGTGCGACAGTTTCTTTTCTCTCCTCCCTATTCCCGAATACCCTCCCAGAGATGCTCTAATCCACGATTGGCCTCAGATTTCTTAATGCATTCCCTCCATTTCCCCTGATTCCCAAATGAATACAGAAAGTTACCGCGCTGGGATGCAAGACGATCCTCATTGCCCCCTACTGGCCTTGACAAATTTGGTTTCCGTTCCTGCATCATCACCTCCTGGAGCAGCCCAGGACCCAGTACCAGACCTCCTGATCCATCAGTTGGGTGGTCTGCACCAATCCCTGCAGTCTCTCAACCTCACTGCTTGGTTGCTCCACTTCCAACTTTAGCCAGGCTTCTGGACATTTCCCAATTGGTGCGTGAAATAATCTTATCTTCACACAAATTTACCACCAGAAAAACTTATGCTAGTAAGTGGAAACGTTTTTTTTTGCTGGGCAGAGTCTAAAAACATAGATCCCTTTTCAGCCCTTGTCCACCATGGTTTAGATTTCTTAGCGGAACTTTTTCAGGCTGGGTCCTCTTCTGCCACCCTTAGAGTTCAGTTAGCCGCAATTTCAGATTTTCATACAGGCCTATCTGAAACTACTATCATGTCCCATAAGCTTTGCAAAGTTTTTCTCAAGGGGACTACTTTGCTCAGGCCCCCAGTAAGAGATCCCCCGCCTCCGTGGGATCTTAATTTGATCTTAGCTTCCCTTATACTGCCCCCCCCCCTTTGAACCCGCAGCTTCATGTTCCTTAAAGTTTCTTTCTCGGAAAACCCTCTTTCTTGTGGCAATTACCGCAGCCAGAAGAGTTTCCAAACTCCAGGCCCTTTGTGTTCGCCCTCCTTATTTAGTTTGACAGAGTTTCACTCAGGACTAATCCCTCCTTCCTTCCTAAGATACCTTCTGAGAGTAATCTGAATCAGTCCATTGGTTTTCCGGTCTTCACAAATTATTCCAACAAAGCTGAACATAAATTACATCAGTTGGATGTTCATTGACAATTACGTTTCTACTTGCATAGGACTAAACAAATTAGAAAATCGGATCAGCTCTTCCTGTCCTATGCTGAAGGTAAACAAGGTCTACCAGTGTCTAAAGTAACTCTATCTAGGTGGTTGACTTCTATTATTACTTTGATTTATCAATTGAGGAACAAACAGCTCCCTGCTAAACCAAAAGGCCACTCTACTAGGGCTTTAGCTACTTCTGTAGCTTTTCAGGCAAGATTACCAATGGAAGCCATTTGTGCGGCAGCTACATGGGCCACTCCCCATACATTTATTTCTCATTATAAGTTGGATGTATGCCTAGGAGCAGAGCTGATTTTGGTTCCACTGTGCTGAAGAGTCTGTTCCGATGAGCCACCCAGGACTGAGGTGCTAGGGATGCTGTCCCAACCAGCAAGACTGAAGGCGAGATAGATAACTTAAGTTGTTAGTGGTCTTCTCGCCTTCTTTCTTGCATCACACCCTCCATCCCCCTATCCTAATAGACCAAGAAGAGTTGCCCTCTGAGTTCCTTTTAGCTGGCTGGGTCTTATCTGGTTTGTTCCCTCAACCTTTTAGCTCTGTAGCTAAACATATGCTGTTAGTACAGGTGTTGTCTGTAGTTAGGTCTACCAAACGAGATCTGGGGATCTCGCATCAGGCATTGTGGGATATGGGGAGGCCTCAAGCCAGTAAATAGCTCTCGAGCTTTAGAAGATGGCCGAGTCAGGGCCGAGGATCGGCTCCGAACCCAACCAGCAAGAAAGAAGGCGAGAAGACAACTAACATGGAAAATTATGGTAGGTACATAACTTCTTATTACTGCAGTATGTGAGACATTAAATGTAATGTGACTTGTTTTAGTAGCAAGTTGTCAATCTTGGTTCGGGAGTGCATTTTACTGTCATCCAGCCCATCCCAGCAGACCAGATAGGATCTGGAACTTACTCAAGATTCTTTTTAGTTCCAAAACAAACCGGAGATTGGAGGCTAATATTGCACCTCACCAGATTGAACGAATCAGTGAAGGACAAGTTTCGGATGGTAACACTGCAGTCTATACTCCCGTTGTTAGGGAAAGACTTTTGGATGTGCTGTCTAGATCTTCAGGACGCCTACTACCACATAAAAATGGACAAGGCATCCAGAAGCCATCTACGCTTCTGGCTGGGAGCCAGTCACTATCAGTTTTGCTCTCTGCCCTTTGGTCTCACCACAGCCCCCAGGGTGTTCTCCAAATGCATGGCAGTAGTGACAACTCACCTGAGACGTTAGGGATTCCAGGTGTTTCTGTATTTGGATGACTTTCTCCTGACCGCCCCCACCAGGCATCTACTCCTCCAAAACAGGGACGCCATGATTCAACTTTGTGCTCAGTTAGGGATCTCCGTAAATTGGAAAAATCTGCATTATTGCCCTCTCAATCTGTGATTTTTATTGGCGCAGAGGTAGACACAGTGAACATGACAGCTCGTCTCCCCGCCGCAATGGCACAGAACTTAATCACTCAAGTTCAACGTTTTCTCCCGTTACGAAAAGTCAAAGCGAAATGGGTTCTTCAGCTCCTCGGGACTATGGCTTCCACAGTTCTATTGGTACCCTTAGCCAGATTGCACATGAGAATTCTCCAGTGGCTTCTGTTTTCCCAGTGGTCCTTCCAATCTCCACAACTGAGTCATCCTATCCTGCTGACTTAATCATGCAAGAAGGACCTTCTTTGGTGGATAGCTCCCAATCAACTGATCACGGGTGCTCACTTTGTTCTGGCCCAACCCGTTGCCACTATGACCACGGATGCCTCCCAGATCAGGTTGGGGGGCATTATCTCATCAGGACTGTCTAAGGGACATGGCAAGAACACGAGGCTCATCTGCATATCAATGTTTCCGGAGAAGAGGGCGGTGCTTCTGGGGTTGCAAGCACTTCAAGACCTTCTTCCTCTGGGGACAATTGCGATGCAATCAGACAACATGTCGGTGGTTTGGTATATCAACAAACAAGGCGGTACCAGATCTTACCCACTCTGTCGAGAGGCCAAACGAGTTTGGGAATGGGCGATTTCTTCCCAGTGCTTTCTGGTTGCAAAGCTTATTCCAGGGACGACGAACGTGATAGCCAACAAGCTCAGCCGGGCAATCCTAATGCCTCACGAGTGGTCTCTGAATCGGGAAACAGATCAGATTTTCCCAAAATGGGGACAGCCTTGCTGCGACCTTTTTGCCAGCCCAGTCAATACCAAATGCAGCAGCTATTTTTCCCTCTTTCCCCCTCCGGGGGAGTCTCCCAGAGATGCTCTGGCTCACGATTGGCCCATGGGACTTCTGTATGTCTTTCCTCCAATCCCTCTCATTTCCAAAGTGATTCAGAAAGCCAGTCGGCTGGGAAGCAAGTTGATCCTCATTGCTTCTTACTGGCCTCATCAGGTCTGTTTCCCTTTCCTCGAGCCTCTCCTCCTGGACGATCCTTGGATTTCGGACCCAGCTCCAAATCTATTGACTCGCATGTCGGGTTCGCTACAACCGTCAGTCCATCCACACCCTCAAATTGACAGCGTTGCTGCTCCAGTTCCATCCCTAGTCAGGCTTCATGATGTATCATCCTCTGTGTCACATATTCTTATGTCCTCCCATAAACCTTCAACTAGGAAGGCTGTATGGCAGTAAATGTAAAAGATTTTCTATTTGGGCCCAGAGAATGAATGTAGATCCATACACTGTTTCTATCCCTGTGATTCTGGATTTTCTTCCGGAGCTTTTTCAGCAAGGATCTGCCGCTGCCACCATCAGAGTCCAATTGGCGGCGATTTCTCATTTTCACTTAGGTTTTCCAGATACCAATTTAATGCCTCATAAGCTATGCAAGACCTTTTTGAAAGGGGCCACTCTATTGGGACCACCTCTGCAAGAACCAGTGGCTTCTTGGGATTTAAATTTTGTGTTGTCCAAATTGACTTCTCCCCCCTTTGAACCTTCCCACTCATCTTCTCTAAAAATTTTTGTCTTGGAAGACCTTGTTTTTGGTAGCTGTCACATCAGCTAGACGGGTATCAGAGCTACAGGCCTTGTCTGTTAAGCCACCGTATTTGATTTTTCACAAAGACAAGGTGTCATTATGTACTAATCCCTCCTTTGTCCCCAAAGTTTATTCTAATGCTACCTTAAACCAATCAATAGAACTCCCAGCCTGCAGCTTCTGCTGATTTAAAATTCCTTTCCTGGAAGACTGCCTTTCTGGTAGCTATCACTTCAAGAAAGAAGGTCTGAGCTTCAGACTGTTGTGTCAAACCGCCTGCTTTTTCTTTTCTTTCCTGATGGGTGGGTGTGCCTCAGGACCAATCCATCTTTTCTTCGTCTGGTCTCTTTCAATATCAACATTAACCAATCAATCAATTTTTTTTCTAGTTTCCAAACAAAGGGGAATACAAATTGCATTCATTGGATGTTCGGGTAAAGCAGTGTCTAAAGTCACTCTATCTAATGGATTGCTAATTGCATATTGCAGGCATATGACACTTCAGGCAGACCCCTCAGAGGGTTAGGACTCATTCTACTAGGGCAGTTTCTTCAGCCGCTACGCCTTTAAGTCCCATAGCTCCATCTGAGTAGGTGACTTCATTAGGACTACATTCTCCCTCCCCCTGACCTTTATAGGCATTTATTATGCTGTTTTAGTATACTGTGGTCATTTGAGGCAAAACTCAATCTGAGGTGTCCAGTCAGGGCCAGGCAAGGGGTTATGGGTAGGGAGGAGGAGCTAGGAGCCTGGTGAGTACATAACTTCTAATTTTCTTCCCTAACCACTATAATGCAGCTGAGTACTGTTTTCATCAGCTAGACGTTCATAGACAACTACATTTTTATCTACAGCGGACTAAGGCTTTCAGGAAGTCAGACCAATTGTTAATTTCCTTTTCTGACTCTAGATTGGGCTTACCAGTTTCTAAAGTGACACTATCTGATTGGATTTCCAGTTGTATAGCCTTTATCTATAGCTCGGAGGGCAAATCTTTACCCTACAGGATCAATGCTCATTCTACCAGGTCACTGTCTACCTCTGCAGCTTTTCAAGCCAGGGTACCACTTGATAATATTTGTGCAGCAGCTACGTGGGCTATCCCTCCCACTTTTATTACACATTACAAATTGGATTTGGCATCCAGGGGTAGAGTATCCTTTGGCTCCACGGTGCTAGAGTATTTTCCAGTGAGCCACCCAAAAATAAGGCGCTGGGGACGCTGTCCCATATGTAAAAGTGAAGGTGAGATCGGACTACCTAACATGAAGAAGTTATTTACTCACCATAACGTTCCGTGTTGGTAGTCCATCTCACCCTTCATTTTTACCAACCTGCCCTCCTGCCCCCATCCTGGAAGATCTGGAAGTAATAATTTGGTTGCCCTTGGTTGGAGACCCTTTAGTATTGATTGTTTTTATGGTGGTTGTTATAGTGAGCAGCAGACAAGATCTGGGGATTGTACTGGTGCACCATGGGATACCTGCTTAGCCACGAGCCAACCAAAAGTCTTCCAGCTTGTAAATCGGCCGAGTTGGAGCTGAGGATCGGTTCTGAACCCATATGTAAAATGAGGGGTGAGATGGACTACCAACATGGAACGTTATGGTGAGTACTTTTTATGATTTGTCTGTTGCCACTGGAGCTGTTATGAGAAGGTTTGCTTGCATGCATACTCTGAATAGCCCTGAGAAAGGTACAGCTGAAACTGGTGATTGATTTTCCCTTAGATAGAGGGGCAGTTTTTGGACCATCTACTGCAGAGGTCCTTAAAAGTTTGAGAGAGAGAGAGGCTGAGCCTTGCAATATCAGATTTTTTCAGCCTTTCTTCTCCATTTCTCCAGGAATGTAATTCTACCTCTACAACCTTTTACAAAAAGCAAAGTAAGCAGACACAGCAAGCTGCTGGTAAGCAGACTTTTAAAAAGTTAATGGCACAGAGGTTTCAGGAAGAAAGGGGGATCTTCCCCTCAGTCTGAATGACTATCTTTAAAATCCCCAACCTAATAATTCTTTAATCCTTCCCAGAAATCTGAACCTCCATGATAATGGCCTGTTAGCAACAGATACTTTCAGACAAATTGATGATTCTGAAAGTGATTCCTCACAAATACAGATGGCAGGAAGAATTTCTTCCTCCTTTTCAAGGGATTGTTCCTCATCTGCCAGATCAAACTACTCTGTCATTTCCCATCTGTCATTCAGCATCTCCTTACTAAGAGTTTTTATTCAAGAATGTTTCTGGCACCAAAGAAAAAAGCTTTATGGAATCCATCTCTGGATTTTTCCTTTTTAAACCAGTTTGTGTTAGTGTCCAAGTTCAAAATATTCTCTCTCTAAGGTTTTACTACTTATTCCTCATTTGTTTTGTGATCTTAGATTAAAAAGTTGCTTATCACATTCCTGTAGCTCCTGATTTTAGAAGTGTAAGATTTTCATGTCTAGATCACACTTTCAACTCTCTGCATTACCCTTTGGGTTATCCACTGGCATTTACAGTGTCTAGCTCCATTGATAATCTACTAAAGAGTGGAAGGTATTCAAATTTCTTTCCTTATTTAGGTGATTTGTTTATTTTTGCAGAGTTTTTTTTTTCTCAAAGTGTTGGGGATATTTCACTTGGGTATGAGTTATCCTACACAGTCTGGGATTTCAGGAGAAAATCAAAAAGTATTGATCCTATTCATTCCATCCATCCAAGTCCCGAGTCCCCTGTAAGAATTCTTCCTTCCCATAATCTGACTGCCCCTATCTACCGCAGGTCTCATTTGCCGCTTCCGTGGAGAGCAACACAGTCGGTAACTGATAAGTGCTGTACCTCATTCCTGCTATATAAAATAGCTTCCTTTTCAAACTTTAGTCAAATGACTTACTAGCTAGTTAAGATTAAGATCTTTATCTTTCTTTCCTCACTTAATTTCTTTTCTGTCAAAGTTTTGAACTAAAACCCTGGGGGGCTTGTCGCCATCTTCCTTCCTTCTCTTTCATAGTGTTTAGAGCAATAACTTGTTCTAAGCATTTAGTTTTATACTGTGTGATTAATTGTAGTAGTCATAGTTACAGTAATAGTGATTAAAGTTTTAGTTATAGTTGTATTTAACTGAGTTTGTTCTGTGCTAGTCTTTATTTAAAGGTGGTACTGAGTGAAAAAATGAATAAAAAATAATGCATTCATAAGATTGGCCCCCTCAGTATCTCCATGACCTTTATGGTGTTTGCCCTGGAGTCTCCCATCTTTGCTCCCTGCGAGATATGTTCATCCTTTGGACCCAGAGCATTAATGGATCAGTGGAACAAGCTGATTCTTAAAGGCCACCTTCTGCCAGATCCTGCATTTCATAAATCTATACAGAGGTCAGCCAAGACTTCAGCTCTGACCTTGGCTCCTAAAGTGCTTAGAATTGAGGAGCATAGGACACGTGCGTCCACCTCTGGATCCAGAAATTCTTAAGACCATCACTGTAAAGGACTCTCCCAAAAAAAAACAGACAAGTGACAAAGTGAAATGTTTTCCTTCTATACCTTCCTTTGCCATGTCAGTGCAATCTTTCAGGTCTTATAGGAGTAAATCTGAAGTAGACTTCGATCCCTGTGTGCAGAAATCTTTCAAGACCCAGATTGATATGCAAGTTATTCCATCCCTTTCTCTTCTGAAGTTTTTGGATCCATCCAGCTCATGCCTATCCAGGCTCCCTCACTGGATTTGACATTTCAGCTTTGGTCTCTCTCTAACCAACATACCTCCCAGATCCTTTGCCCCAGACGCTGATGTACCATGCTTCCTTGGCTCTAGACTCCTTTGATCCAACTCGTTCAACTCTGACCTGGTCAAATCCATCTGGGTCTCAGATCTGGGGCATCAGGTTAATGCCAGCTGACTCACTGTCATTGCAGAAACCCTCGCAGCTGGTGGTGGTGTCAGAGACCTTTGCCTTTGACTCCTCTATTCTGATCCTTTCTTTGGAACAGACTTCCTTCATGGCTTTGAGAGTCCCTCCACCTCTTCTAAGGGGGGATGGATTTGTCTTCTGGAGTGGGTTCATCGGATCATTTGGAGGTTGACTCTGCCTTTCAGGTGTTGGGATAAATCATTTCTTCTCCCAAGATTAAGGGTTCCTCCCTTAGACCCTCTCTATCTGTGCCTGTCCTGCCTTGGCATCCATGGATGTTATGTAGTCCAATCTCACCTACATTCTTACCCGTGGGTTCGGAGCCGAATGTCTGCTTTGACTCGGCCATACTTTTTAGCTCGAAGTCTTTCTATTGGCTGGCTAAGATGGTATCCCATGCTGCACTGCTCTCTATCCCCCAGATCTCGTTTGCCGCTCGTGTAGCTCGGATGTGGTCTCGCTCTTGGCTGTGGCTAAGTACCCTTTTTCTTCTTATCAGAGAAGTTTTTGCAAAAAAGCTATTTTAATAGCGATTGTTTGTATTCTTGACTGTATTGTACAAAAGTTGTGTTTTCTTGATTGCTCATTCTGTGGTATCCCACTAGCTGTTTCCAACGGGCTAGGCCCATTTCAGTTAGAGAACCTAGTCTGAACCCCTTGCTTTCCTTATGTGCTAAAGTCTTCCAGTGGACTAAAACCATTTAAATTAGAGGAATTAGTCCCCCCCCCCTGTATTTGTGTCTAAGGATCATTTGAGTTAGAGATCTTTGTGGTGTTCTGTCTGTTGTTCGGCTTGTTCCCGCGCTTGTGACTGACCGGTCTATTTTTCAGTTAGTTACTTGTTGGTTAACTATGTCCAAAGATACTAAGGAGCATAAGCCCTTGGGCTTCAAGAAGTGCTCCAAGTGCAGTTATAAAATGTCCATTACTGATGGACACTCTGTTTTTGTGTACTGTCTGGGAGAAATTCATCTCCAGGAATCGTGTAGTTTCTGTCATGCCTTTAGCCCGCATGTTCTTCAGGAAAGGAAGAACAAATTGATTTTGAAGGGACTGAAACACTCCTTCGAGGAGGGTCTGGAGAGTGCTTCCAGCTCTAAGGCAAAATCTTCAAAAGCAAAAAAGCGATCTCCGGCTCCATCAGTCTCCTCGAAGCCACCGAAGAAAATAGCAAAGTCTTCATCGGCATCCTCAGGTTCCATTGTCCTTGGGGCCGCAGGAAGTGTCAGTGGTTATGGAACCTGTTTTGGCTCCAATTTTCTTGGAGCCTGTTCGGAGCCGGTTGCCTAGTATTAGGCCAGTATCCCCTCCTCGCAGGTCCCCTTCAGAGAGGAGGTCTCGATATCCTTCCCTATCCACCAAATCTTCCAGGACCTTATCAGATGTGGATGTCGATAGAGTGGTGCAGAGACTTATTCAGTCACCAGTACTGGCTAAATTGTTCTCTGCTCCAACCCAGTCAGCTCCGGAGCCGGTCCCTCAACCTGTATCGATACTTCCTCCTCCGAGCACATCTCAGCTTTCGGAGGCGGAGTGCTCGGCTCCGTGTGATGTCCCTAGGTCAGTAACAACAGCCCCTCCTGGCTTATCAGTTCCGACATCAGCTCCGACCCCGTCGGTGCCGTCCACGGGGTTCAGGACTCAGGGTTCTTTGGTCAGACCAAAGAGGGAGAGGCTTCGGGACACCTCTCAGCTCCTAGTCTCCCTCTCAGCGCTGGGAAGCCTGACTCCTGTCTCAGCTTCGGAGGCTGGTCGTTCTTCGGATCCAGGAGGACCAGCCTTCAAGGTCATGCGGAGCGCGCTGGCCAGGTTGTCAGCGGCATCATACGGGTCAGTCATTCTGTCCCCTACAACACCGGTGCAGGTCTCTGATCGCCATCTATCTCTGGACAGTGGAGCCCAAGGCCTCAGGATACCCCCACGAGTGGTCCTCATATTTCTGTGGGCCCCTCAGAGTTTTTGCCTGAGGAGCCACCCAGAAAGAAAACGTGCAAGAGAAAGCACATAGATTCCCAGGAAGAGTCTCTCACATCAGACACCGACCTCGAGGAATCAGAGGGGTCCTTTAAGTCATCCTCTGAAGATGTTTCTTTCTCTGACGTCCTAGAGATTTTGAAGCAAAGAGGTGACTGGCCATCCATAGCCCTCTCCGAGGAGGAGTCATTCTTCCTGAAGGCCTTTGGTGCTCAGCCCTCTGCCTCCTGGGTACCTCCACCCTTCGAGCTTCTGGATTTGGTTTGTCGAAGGGTGTGGGAAACCCCTGACTCTGTGGAACCAGTCCCCTGGATTCTCAATAAATTTTTGTCTGCTCCTCCTGATAAGGAATTTCTATCCAAGGGAATTCCTGTGGATGCCATGGCAGCTGCCACCCAGAAGGAATTAGCTGAGACTTCTTCCACCGTCCATCCTACTAACAAGGAGTCTAGGACTATGGACCGGTACGGGAGATATTCTCATGGGTAATGTTTCTGAGGCGGTGGCCCAGAAGGTCAATGCTCAGATGTCTACTCTCAA